>NC_134568.1:209887137-210220784 GCF_050947875.1 Dermacentor variabilis
CGCAGTTCAAATCGCCCGCCCTCCGATCGAGGAGTACTGACATCATGGTCTCATAGTGACGTTGCGCCATCGGTGAGTAGAACGGCGTCCGCAGACGGCGCTACGGCTTTTCTGCGCAAAACGCGAACGCGCGGCCAGAAACAGAGCCAAGACAGAGCCGACAGCAGAGCCAAAGCGGGAGTATGGTGGCTAGCGGAAGGAGAAACGAATTACGTCCCACGGCACACGGAGAGTCCGTTTTCGTTAAACTATAGGCTGCGGCGAGCTCGCAGCATGGTCGGCGTGGTCTATGAGAAGCGACGAGCCTTTTCGCACTCGCAACAGGGCATAAAAATGTGCGAATCGACGCAAAACTCGGCCTAGAAACGTGCTTCGCCACAGCCAGGGCTCAATACGACCCAAGCTGGCACGACCCAGATGTCGTTTCCCGCACCGCCACCAGGCGCCGCTACTATACCTCAAACTCCAGCGCAAGACGCCCATAAGCTGGTACTTCATTCTATGACGCTAACTTCGACGCTCGTCGCAATGGACCCTGACACCGACAGATTGGCTCGCGATGGTGGGCTCAACTTCAGCGATTTGAGCACCGACGAGCGCGACCTGCTGCTGAGGGCTCGCACTGCCGGCGTCGTTGCGTACTACGACGGCGGCCTCGACACCGGCTCTCCGGAGCGAGAAAGCAACGAGGGCTTCCCACGACATCACATGGACGTGGCATTCTCGCTGCTTGTTCCAAATGAAAGTTTCGCGAGCCAGCAGAACCCTCACAGCACGACGCGATAACGAAACTACTGAAACTCCAAAGCGTGCGCGGCGCAGAGTCGAGCGCGCAGAGTCGAGCGAAAACGAAACCTTTCGAACACCCATATTACTGAAGGGTAACGTCAAAATGTTATTTTTTCTTAGAATCGAATAGGCGTAGACAAGTAGCATTTTTTTTTCGTCTTATAATCGAATGAAATGATATTTTTAATACGAGTAGTTGAGTATTAGTAACACAAATTATGAGGAGTCCTTTCGTCATCGGGCTAGTACCGGAATGTCGCTGGGGGGTCTCAAATCGTGTCATGCATTTAACTCAATTTCTCGGTTACTAAAGCTCTGTTCGCGATTATATTGACGCCTTAGACGTTCTAGAACATTGCTCTACCACTTTAACTTGAGTTTCTGGTAACCTTTAGTGTCCCTTTAAGTCCATTGAAGAGAAGTAACATGCCTGTCGAAGCCTGTCGAGTGAATGATCTATACGGGGAAGCGGGTATACGTCTTTCTTTGTCACCTTATTTAGCTTTCGGTAGCCCACACAGAAACGCAAGCTGCCGTCTTTTTTTCTTGACCAGAACTACAGGAGATGCCCAGGGACTCGTTGATGGTTGGATCATGTCATCTTCAAGCATTTTTGTCACTTGTTGTATGGCTTCACGTTCTCTATAGGAGCCACACGATATGGATTTTGGTGAATTGATCTTGCCGTATCCTCTGTAATTATTCGGTGCTTTGTTAGAGGCGTCTGACCGACGCTGGACGTCGACGCAAAGCAGTCGTTGAACTTGGCCAATAGCGTGAAAGGCGCTCTCGTTCGTGCTGCGACAAAGCATGCAGTGCTAACGTCAAGTACAGGAGCTGGGTCTTGCGTAGGCGCTTCTTTGAGTAGTGAACAGCAGCCACAAACATCCGCAACGGCGTCAAAATAAGCCACAGCCGTGCCCTTGGGAAGGTGTCGTCGCTCTGTGCTAAAATTTGTTAGCAACGGGTTTGTGCGCCCGTCGGTGACATTCACGATTCCTCGTGCGACCGAGATACCGTGAGTAAACAACAACGTGGTTATTTGGTCGGCAACTCCTTCGCAACGGAACGGTATGTCACATGATACCGAAACAAGGACACACGATCGAGTGGGGATGACGACGTCGTCTTCTGTTAGACGAAATGAGTTGTGTTGCGGCGATAGATAAGCAATGGACTAAATCGGAGCTCTTATACAACGTCACCATGCGGTCCGGGATGTTAATTACGGCGCCACCATATTCTTTTAGGAAGTCCATTCCAAAAATCAAACCTTTGCAGCATACAGGAAGGACGATGAAAGCGGCCACAAAAGAAGAATCCTCGATGTTAACTCTATCAGTAATTGGCCGCTTGCCGTCCTTATGTGAGGTCCCGTCCATGGCGTCTTTACTATCTTCAGGCGGAGGACGAGTTCCTGACTCATTATAGAGAAGTCGGCACCAGTGTCGACTAAAACGCTGTCACTGGCTGCCCATCCACGAGAACATCAATGTCGGCGCTCACAATTTCTTCAGTGTTTATCGGCTTCACGTCGTTCTGCAGCGAGAATGTTGGGGGCTTTTTAGTGCCTTGCGGCGGGCCTACAACCTTGCCCCCAGAGGTCGCCGCCTTCAGTTTCCCCGACGGGGGCTGGGCGACCTTCGTCGTCGGAGCTCCGCAAAAGTACAGGCGCCCAAATCTTTAACTGGCGTGCGCGAGCGGCGACTTTTCCGTGCGTCAGCGCCGTATGACGGGGCGCGGCTGCAAAGAGTCTGTACGTCCAGTAGATGAAGCCATCTGACGTGGAGGGGTTGGAGAGCGCGACCGACGGCCGAAATCGGACCGATCATTGGGCACGGATTCGTCATTCGGGTGCGCTATTGGAGGTCCCTGAAAAGCAGCGTCGTCGCGGCGTAGCATATGGCGTCGTCATTTGCACGTCGACTATAGGACCACGGACGAAGAGGTCGAAATGATGTGTCACGATGCCAGCAATGACGCGAAATATGGACGGCGCCTCCGCAGTGAAAACAGAGTGGGCGCCTATCCACAGTGCGCCATACGTCAGTTCTCCGAAGTTGCGGCCGTCCCGTAGCTGCGTTTTGCGGCGGTGACCAAGACACGGCGAACGACGGCTGGCGGTATGACTGAAGCGGCATAACGGCTGCGCGCTTCGAAGCCTCCTCTTGTGGCGGCGACCAAGGAGCGGCTGTCGGAAGTTGGTGGTACGACGATGTGGTTGCAACCGGTGGTGGACATCGGACAGCGGCGGCATAACTCAGGGGTAGCTGGTGGTTTTGAACATCGGTTACCGGGAACGCCTGCCGGATTTCGTCACGCACCACTTCGGCGATTGACGCGACGAGTCTATCTAGTGTCGGTGTCATGATCTTTTGAATTTCCTCTCTGATGAGCTCTCTGACCAACTCACGCAAGGAGTTCTGATACTCGGCAGTCACTGCGGCGGCATTGATTGTAGTGCTGGTGGACAGTCGATCGTATTGCCTGCATCTTTGATGAAGGGCCCGCTGAAAAGCCGTAGCCTCTTTGATAAACTCAGCGACAGTGACTGGCGGATTGCGCACAAGCCCCGCGAACAACTGCTCTTTTACACCTCGCATGAGGTAGCGCAACTTCCTATCTTCGGTCATGTTCGGGTCGGCTCTACGAAAGAGGCGGGCCATGTCCTCGGCGAACATTGTGACCGACTCATTAGGTTGTTGCACGCGTAGCTCCATCATTTGCTGGGCGCGGTCGCGTTGGTCGGCACTCGCAAAAGTTTCCGTGATCCTCTGCCGAAAGTCATGCCAGCTCGTGAGGCTACCCTCGCGGTTCTCGAACCAAGTACGGCCACTGTCGTCAAGGGCGAAATAGACGTGGGAGAGCTTTTGCTGCTCAGTCCACTGACTCATCTGTGCGACGCGTTCATATTTGTCCAGCCCGTCTTCAATGTCTTCGAAGACTGCACCGCGATAGCGATCGGGAACCAGCGGATGCAGAACGGTTACCTGTTGTGGATTGGGAAACCGACTGGTTTGGGGTGCTTGTGGTGGACTGGTTTCGGCCATTGCGAGATGTGTGCAGCTCCTGGAGAGAGGTGGTTGAAGAGCGGAGAACTCCGGGGCAAGGCCTAGCAGTCGACGACTAAAGCGATGCACGGGTATCGTAACTGGTGACAGTGCGTCCGGGCTAGATGAACGACTCCCAGAAGGACTCCGACGCATCACACGCGGTCAGTACCCAGCACCTCCACCAGTGTCGCGGTACAACGCGGAAAGAACACAGGGAGACGTTCTTCACGAACAACAGGACAATCTGTTCAATGTGTGTGTGTGTGTGTGTGTGTGTGTGTGTGTGTGTGTGTGTGTGTGTGAACGAGAAGAAAGGGGGTTAACCGAAGGGCCCGATTTTTATTAACGATATCATAAGAAGCCAACAAAGACGCCTAGGACTACATAGGGAAAATTACATGTACTCATAGGTGGAGAGTTCTCATTTTTCAGGGGGGGTGGGGGGCTGGGGCCTGACCTGCTTTATGGACCCCACCTATATATATATATATATATATATATATATATGTGTGTGTGTGTGTGTGTGTGTGTGTGTGTGTGTGTGTGTGTGTGTGTGTGTGTGAACAAGGAGAAAGGAAACCGAGGGCCCAATTTTTATTAATCATGTCATATCAGAAGTCAACAAACAACGGCACCAAAGACAGCATAGGTGAAATTGCATGTACTTATTAAATGAATTGAAGAACATGATAAATTTATGGAAAGTGGATGAAAAAACAACTAGCTGCGGTTGGGGCACGAACCCACGCCTTCACTTACGCGTGCGGTGCTGTCCTTGGTGTATTTCTTTGTTGGCTTCTTATACATGGTCTGTACTTGGCGTCCGTACGTGGTTTTCACAGTTGAAATTAAAAAGAAATGAAGTGAAAAAATACGGATGACGTAGCTAGCCGCCGCAGGTGCTTTAATGCGCTTGTCCTCCTACTGCCAGGATTTGCAGAAATAAAGCGAAAACATGAATTAACAGCCGTGCACGTCCGCGCCAACAATGATGCAGTAAGAAGTTAGCTTTTAGTCGCAATAAAATTTTAGGTGAGAAGGGAGAGGCAACTCAAACGAAACCTCAAATGATGAGGGTAACCGACCACTTCGGTTTGGTAATGACATTTTAAGGGGGGAGGGGGGAGGCTTCAGCATCGCCGGGAGTGGGGGGGGGGGGGAGGCTCCGGGGCCCGAGCCCCCTCGCAGTTGGCGCCTATATGCTTGTACTTACTCATTGAATTAAAGAAAGGATAAAGTAATGGAAATGAAAGTGGACGGAAAAACAACTTGCCGCAGGCGGGGAACGATCCCACGTCTTCGCATATCGTTTACGAAATTTCGCTTAAGAATTCATGCATTTCTATAATGTATGCCGATGACCTAGCTGGTACATATGACTTGGAAAAATGAACAGTGCTAAAAACGGGGCCAAACAAAAACAAAAGAGCGCCCCATCGTGTCTGCTGTCGGCAGGCGAGACTTCTTGCAGCCCAAGTAACAGTGTAGATCCACGTTGTTTTTCAGCCATATCTTCCATATTATAGACTATAGTGAGTGGTACGGCCACGGCTACGAACGGAAGAGGCCGGGCACTATCTTGCACGTCGCCAATCACTCATTCACGCTTTCGGCGTTACTGACATGCTGTATTATTCTAGATTTTAAAACACAGGAATGAAGCTTTGCGCTAGAACTTCGATAGTACCATATGATGAAGTTTCACTCACTTTCGGTGACCTGTCCGACTTGCTTGAAGAGATGTTTGGAAGTAACTTGCGATCATGGTATTGTAATCATCACGCGATATTGTTATTTGATCACACTCTGGAAATGATGAAGCAGACAGTCCGAAGCAGCGGCTGTTTCCTGTTTAGAAGCCTTTGTGAAAATTACGACATCCGTAGTTCGCAGTACAATAAGGCCTCCGAGACATTTGAAAGCGTCGTGTCTCCCGACACCCGTCTATTCTGAAAATTGCCGAGACATTTACTTAGATGGGCTCTCCGCAGCGAGCAGCACGTGTTACGACGGGGTTAAAGACGGGTATAGGCGAGCCCCGGCTAGGCGACTGGCCACGGCCGTCTGTGTTGAGCGATCGCGCAGTGATGACACGCTCTCCCTGTGTCCACAATTATCCGCCAACTTCGTTCTTGACGCCTTTTATGCGCGTCCCCCTCCCCTTTCGAATCCATCACACCACTCCCCTTCTTAAAATTGTTTTCCGTTAGTCACTTTCCCGCATACACACTTTTCAAAATTCACCGGCTTGTTGAACGGCGCGGCGGCCGCTAACATTCTTATTTCACGTATCTGCCCTCCCACCTGTTTGTTGTGGCGGTTTCTTAAGCTTCCCTGGCCTAGCATCCCAGTCCTTGATATATTTTCCGTGCGCAAATCGACGTTCTGTAGGTCCTTCGTTCTTGTCCTGTTTTTTTGCCCAGTTTTCATTTTTAACAGCTTGTGCAAACTAGCCTAACAGCAAGCTTTTCTCAACTTTATAAACATAATGAAAGTCAGACTCAAGGAAGGAAAAAAAGAAAAAGAAAAGGTTTGCTTATTATGCGTATCCTAAACAAACAAGTCGCATTATTTTCGGAATGCTTTTCTTCCGCGCAGCGTTGCCGATGATTCGGTCAAGTACCAGAAATGAGAAGCTCTTCAACGACACGAAGGCCTGGCGGGGAGCAACAATGCCCCCCCCCTCCCCCGTTTTACGCACGCGCTCGTCCTATCTTTTATCTATGTGTGGAATTTTTAGCGCTGATACCCCCTCAGCAGTTGTGCTTAAGAGGAAGCTTTAACTCGGGTGCTCCTATCTAAATACACGTAAAAGGAGAATGCGTTTTTCTAGGCAGCCACTGCACCAAATTTGACAAGGCTTGTTGCATTTAAAAGAAAAACTTAAAATCTAGTGACTGTTGGTTTCGGATTTTGGATTTAGGTCGTCAATTTTTTATTAAAAATCGGCAAACCAAAAATTTTCAAAAACGAAACTATCGAGTTTACAACTCTAACTCAGCAACGAAAATCGATAATACAATTCCCTGAATTGCATCTAATAGTACATCTAAAGCGGACAAAATTGATATGTTACACATGAATCTCAAAAAAATTTAGTAATATGGAAATATAGCTTTAAATTTGCAGAACCCTTGTAAACAACGCAAAAAATTCACGTAAGATATAAAATGACGTATCGAATTTGTCCGTTTTCAATGATCTAATGGATCCCGTTTACATAACCGAGATATTTGTTTTTTGTGCAGCGCTATGAATCTGTAAACTTTGTGCTTCTATTTTTTTCAAACTTTCGATTTTTCGAATATCGTTTTAACAAAATTCAGGACCTAAATAGAAATTCCGTGACCAACAGTCACTAGAGTTTAACTTGCTCTCTCAAATGCAACAAATTTCGTAAAACTCGGTCGAGGGGTTATCTCAGAAAAACGTTTTTGCATTTTTACATGTATTTGAATAGGCCGCGTCGGAGTTGGGCCCGATCTAAAGCTTCCTCTTAACACGATCCGGAATGAGGTACAGGCGCGCCATGAGTGGGGCCGCAATGTTCTGCGCATGCGAGGGGGAATCGCCCCCGTGACAATCCCTTCATCCCCACCCACCCATTCCCCTTCGGACCGCCACTAGCGCTCGCCATGCTTTCACGTTTTTTTCCCTTTCATCCATGTCGCTCTTTCAGAGTACACCTCCTGAAACTTTCCGTTCCGTGGGAAAGGGGGGGGGGTCAGAAAATTTCGGAGGGTTACGACTCCCCAGCCCCTCCCCCCACTGGCTACGCCAATGCTGCTGGGTCATTCCCACAGGAATACATATCCATAGTCAAGAAAAAAAAAATTTACTTGCAAATCACACAAATTTATTGTTAATCTTGGAGGTTATTAGCTCATAATCAAATCGTTTATTAATTTTAATTCAAGCTGACTGATCAAGCAAAAGATCTCTAGTCTGCATACCTTCTTATATAATACTAGTATGTTTAATTAAATTCTCTGATCCATTTACGAAAGCAACCCGGCTCTTGGCAGTCCTCCCTAAGTAGGTAGTTGCTAACGCCCATGTGTGCATCATCACCTAATCACTATCATCTTCCATATCCCTTGAAAGAGTACAGCCAACCACAAAAGTTTACGAACCACAGGCTCTCCGAAAATGTTCAATTTCCGAGAAGCCTGTAACAGTAGGCAGTAAAACCAAACATTACAATGTTGTTCACATATACTTGTAGAAGCTGTAATTGTGAATACTAGGCTGCATTGCGAGGCTATGCAGATATTCAGCTTTTTCTGATTTCATGTTCTGTAAAATCTTGTGGTTGACTGTACATTGGTCTAAATTTCAGCCTTCGCTTTTTCTGCGTGTCACTATACAAGTAGTTTTTAGATCGGGTTTTATGTGCCAAAACTACGATTTGATTATGAGGCACGCCATAGTGGGAGACGCCGGAATAATTTGGATCACCACTTAAATCCTAGCACATGGATGTCTTTGCATACAAACGTAGCAGCTAATCGCAGAAAACAATGTGAATCTTCAAGACCCCACCAGATATTTCCATTTTCAAGTCTTTCTCACCAAGCAGTTTCGGTTTCCTGAATTTGCAGGTGCAGGTGAAGCTGGCAGTTTAGCATAACACTATAGCAGTAATGTGCACAAAAATGGTTGTTCTGGTTTTGTTTACACATCTCAGATTATGAGGAGAATCCCCAGAACCAATTATACAGCACTGCTGCTATAAATTGTGTCCCACCGTATACTTTGCAGTATTGCTGCTGCTCTGCAAATTTTTATCTAAAGCGAGGTCTCAGCAATGTCCCATTTTCTTTTCCATTAAATCACTAACACATAGTTCAAATTAAATGAAATTTTATTGCAATATACTTCAGGCAGTACAAGGCTGCAGACCATTTTGAAGGTTTGATGTTCAATGTCCAAATTGAGACAAAAAATCTGCACAAATTTCTGCCAACAAACTTGAGATAGTAAGCCTACTAAATGCTCAACATGACTCCAGAATAAAATGCAAGATCTTGAAATGCCAGAGGGCATCTATCAGGTCAAACAATTCGCACAGTAAAAACAGTCACTGTGGAAACGTTTTTATTACACAGTAAAAAAGAAAAGCAAACAAGGGACTAGCATTATGTACATAAAAAAAATCACATTCTTTGGGTAATGTGCAGCAAATCCTACACAGCAGAAGCACTTGTGCCAGCCAATGCACTAGCTGCAAAAAACTAGGTAAGAAAGCCAAAAGTATATAGGAGTAGTAAGCTTTGGAGTGTGCACATTGCATGTAGAGGAGAGGATGATGTCCTTACGTCGAACAGGTACAGCAGAAATAATTTTTTAAGTTCCTGTCTATGCCCCCTGTTAGGAGCACAGTTGCATGAAAGCGAGTCATCGCAATATCCATTGTTGTGTGGGAAAGCAAGTAGCCGTTCTTCTAGAAGCTATACTTGATGACTACCACAAGAATTTGCAATTTATTTGCTACTACTATTTTAATAACACACAGCTAGCACTCATTTATCATACACATATACTTTGCCACCTTGAAAACTGCATTTTAGCAGCATGGGATGTACAAAATGTGCTACACGGCTGCATTTGCATTCCATGGATGAGGTAGAGTTTTTTCCTGCTGGCTTAGGCCTTGCTGTTCAGTGTGTATTCTTGATAGTTCCGAACAAGCCACACAAATGCCATCACAAAAAATATATTGGACAGATGTTCCAAATCGTTGTTTCCGGGCTAAATTTCAACACAAATGGGGTGTACACCCAAGAGAAATAGGAATGTGCCCAATAGAAATGCAGTGCTAGAGAAGCTCTGGCTTGACATAGCATAGGAGTGGTAATGATTTTATGGATAATACAAACACTTAAATACTTTGCAGGAGCAGCTCAAATGAGAAACAGCAAACCAAAAGAGCAGGTGCTGTCAGTAGCACTAAATTGAGCGCAGCATAGTGTTGTGGCTATAGGCTTTTCCACTTAACAGTGATATTATAAATTATATTACGGTGCTTGGCAAATAGCATATGGAAGGAAGACATGCAACTTTGCTCACTATAGGGTCATATACAGGAACACTAACAGTTCTGCACCCTAATGCCATGCCTTTCCTTCACGTTCGTATATAAATTTAATGCCTCTCCAGACTAGACAATATTCCAACACCAATGTGGAAGAAAAAAAAAAGACAAAAAAAAGGACAAAAAAGGGGACCTCAAAGACAAGTTATTTGTTTTTACACACTTGTATAACTTTTCCTTTAAGCATCCGCGATCAAGAACAAGCATCCACGATCAAGAACAAGCATCCACGATCAAGAACAAATGCTATACAGTTATCACATGGGCTTTGCACACCTACTGGCTATAGCAAATCCTCCCTTCAATGGGAGCTAAACATTGTTGCTCCACTAAAATTAACTGCCTTGGTGGTGCGAAATTTCTCAATGCCCCACTTATCCAAGTAAAAGTCCTTGCTCCAGCATGGTGACAAATAAACAATGGCACTAGCTTTGTTTCATGAAAAAAGAAATGTGCACCTGTGCTTCCAGCTGCCTTTAAAAACTATCATCTAAGCTGGGGCTGCATGTTATACAATATTAACTTTGGACAAACTTGGGTGCATACAAGTAAACAATGTGCGCTGACATTTGCTGAACTATCACACCCTTTTAAAGGCAACAGTGTAAACCTTCAACTTGCAGGACATGGGTTATCAGTAGCAGACAGAAGATGAAAAAAAATCCCCTTTTATCTTTTTAGTATGAAATGTGGACAGTAAATGGCATCTTTGTGCAACTGCATCGATCACACCGTCCACTTCTGTCCTCAGTCATTCCTTATATACAACGCTGTATATTACAATGCCCTAGAGAAGCTGTACATTTGTCAGCAGCTTAGCAGAGGTGTAAAGCCTTTGTTGACAAGGTCATCTCTTGGAGATGAACAATGTTATGTCTGCTAAGCCAGCAGCATAGCGACATGCTTTAAAAGAGAATGTGCCTGCGATCGAACTGGCATTGTACTAAAAGTGGTTGTCCAACAGGTAACACATAAGCTACACATGTTTTGTACAGGCTGAAAAGAAAAATATGCTATATAACTAGCACTTCCTGTAAGGGTAACTTCCAGCTCACTAACTGCAGAACATAATCTCAAGAATATAACATACATGAAAAGAGACAAGCACTAGCCCATGATGGTTGTTTTAACTCTTTTCAACTGTCCCATTTGTTGAAATTATACATCCTTGAGAGTACAAATAAAAACATGCGACCTTCAACATATATTACAATTTCCAACTTGAAAATCTACAGCTACATGCAGTAGAATCTCGATAATACAAATCTCGCAGGGCCTCACAACAAACAAAAATTTCCCCTTCATTTCATCCGCATGGAAAGCTCCAAGTTTTCCTCAATCTAGCACTGTTTTTTTCAATGTCGCATTGGTATTTTGATATACAGCAGACTTTCATTAGTTTGACTACAGCTAATTTGATTTTTTGGTTAATCCGATCCAGACTGAAGGTCCTGCTTGGCATCCATACCTTTCTATGGGCCAAGACATTAGTTATTATTATAGCATTAGCCCTTATTGGATAATTCGGACTTGACTGACCCCACAGTTACCCAATTTGTGACCCAAATGGCTGCAGCGTCTGCCCTGGCAGCTATAGAGGACAATGGATACAGCATCACCAGACATGCTATTTCTCGTCGAAAATGCTGGTTTTTGGCCTGCTTTCACAGAGTTTCAAATGCAAGACGGCAGCTCACAATAAATGATAATCATATTTACCCAATTCAAACAGGTACCGTCTTTTTCCAAGGGTCTGAAAATTTCTGCTACAATCAAATATGAAACCTGAACCGCAGTTGCGGTGTTGGCAACAGCCTACTTGTTAGAGTCAGAGTCATTAAAGATGGTGACAGAACAAGTTTTCGAGTAGGTTTGTAACGGCAAGACGACAATGTGCTGCTTTTGTTACAAGAGCTCATTCAAAAGAAAAGTTATTTTACACGCTAAGCTAGTGGCAACAGAGCCACATCATATGATTTCATTGTATCGGTGTCTTGCATTGCATGACGATCTGGTGAAGTGGTTAGTCTAGGCATGGGCCATGATCCCTTTCGCGATTGTTGTGGAATCATTCAAGAAATTGACAATATCAAATGCAGTGTACTGCATGGAGAATTTGCGGCCTGTAGTGATGAAAAGCTGTGTAAGAGTGATGACAATGAACATTACGTGAAAATGTATTTGAATACAAAACTGATCAATATACAAAATTGATCAACAAGGAGAAAGTAAAGCATATTCGAAATTATGATGTGAGAAAGATTGAGGAAGCAGCAAAAAATGGACGTAGCATGAAATCAGTGAGAAGAAAACTTGGCACAGGACAAGCCAAGATGTATGCACTTAAAGATAAGCAGGGTAATATCATCAGCAACTTAGAAGATATCGTAAAAGCAGTGGAAGAATTCTATACTGACTTGTACAGTACCCAGAGCAGCCACGCTATCCTCATTCAAGTAGTAATGAACAGAATACAGAGGCTCCTTTTACAACAAGCGATGACGTTAGAAGGGCTTTGCAAGACGTGACCCAGGGAAAAGTGGCAGGAGAAGATGGAATAACAGTCGATTTAATCAAAGATGGAGGAGATATCATGCTGGAAAAGCCTGCAACTCTTTATATGCAATGCCTCATGACTTTAAGTGTACCAGATAACTGGAAGAATGCTATTATACTAATCCACAGGAAGGAAGAGGTTAAAGAATTGAAAAATTATAGGCCCATTAGCTTGTTTTCAGTATTGCATAAAATATTCCTCAAGGTAATTTCCAATAGAATAAGGGCAACATTTGACTTCAGTCAACCAAGTGAACAGGCTGGCTTCAGGAAGGGATATTTTACAATGAATCGTATCAGGCAATCGAGAAATTTGCAGAGTACAATCAGCCTCTCTATATGGCTTTCCTAGATTATAAAAAGGCATTTGATTCAGTAGAGATACCAGCAGCCACAATAGAGGCATTACGTAATCAATGAGTACAGGAGGCATACACGAGTATCTTGGGAAATAGTATCTACAAAGATTCAGCTACCTTGGTTCTCCACAAGAAAAGTAAAAAGTTACTTATCAAGAAGGGGGTCAGGCCAGGAAACACAATCTCTCCAATGCTATTCACTGCATGCTTGGAAGTACTAAAGCTATTAAACTGGGAAGACATAGGAGTGAGGATCAATGGCAAATATCTCAGTAAACTTTGGTTTGCAGATGTCATCGTCCTGTTCAACAACACTGGGGTCGAATTACAATTGAGGACCTTAACAGAGAAAGTGAAAGAGTAGGGTTGAAGCTTAATATGCTCAAGACAAAGATAATGTTCAATAGCCTGGCAAGGGAACAAGAGTTTAAGTCAATTACTTGCAGGGGACCCTGATCATGAGAAAGAAATTTACAGAAGAATAAAAATGGATTGGAGCGCATATGGCAGGCATTGCCAGATCCTGATTGGAAGCTTACTGCTATCATTGAAAAGAAAGGTGTGCAATCACTGCATTCTCCCGGTGCTAACATATGGGGTGCTAACTTGGAGGTTGACAAACAAGCTCAAAAACAATTTAAGGACTGTGCAAAGAGTGATGGAACGAAAAATGTTAGGGTAATGTTATAAGAGAGGAAGAGAGTGGTGTGAATCAGAGAGCAAACAGGGGCAGCTGATATTCTAATTGACACTAAGAGAAGAAAATGGAGCGGGGCAGGCCATGTAATGCGTAGGACTGATAACCGGTGGACCATTAGAGTTACAGAATGGGTGCCAAGAAAAGGGAAGCGCAGCTGAGGATGGCAGAAATCTAGGTGGGGTAATGAAATTAAGAAATTTGCAGGCGCAAGTTGGAATCAGTTGGTGCAGGACAGCGGTAATTGGAGATAAAGGAGAGTCCTTCGACCTGCAGTTGACGTTAAATTAGGCTGATGATGACATTTGCATTCTGTTAAGATAAACACTGCACATTTCATTTTTTTATAACTGCCAGAAGGGGGGGCATACTA
Organism: Dermacentor variabilis; assembly: GCF_050947875.1. Taxonomy (NCBI): domain Eukaryota; kingdom Metazoa; phylum Arthropoda; class Arachnida; order Ixodida; family Ixodidae; genus Dermacentor; species Dermacentor variabilis. Next base: position 209,901,059 of record NC_134568.1, read on the forward strand.
CATTTTTTTTTTAATATTAAAGTTAGGTGCGTGTTAGATTTGGATGTACATTGTTTCCTACTTTGAACTTCTAAACACTGGGCATGGATTAGATTCAGAAGTGCACTAGTATAGGATAAATACTGCCACATAAAGCAGCAGTGCATTTGGGAATTTTCTTCTGCCTAGTCTTACTTGAATCTGTCAACTTGCCACATTATTAGATCAATTCTGTTGGTCCCATCAAGGTCGAATTATGGAAGTTGGCTGTAGTTGGGCATGTGACATTTGCCTGATGAATGATCTGAGATGTATTGCGGACCACTAAAGGCGCATCATCAAGAGTCTAGGTCATGCTGCAAGAATTCAGTTAGGCGATTACTGCTTATGCATGCTGTTTCTTCACTCTTCTGCGTAGCAACACACATGAACCTAAAAAATGCCAAATTCCAGCAACTTGGATTCATTTAACTCAATTACAGTAAAACCTCATTGATTCGACACTTGTTAATTTGGAAAATCGCATAATTCAGACTTGTCCTTTGCTCCCGGCAGGCATATGCATTATTTAATGCAATGAAACCTGTTAATTCGGACGTATACGGCCGTACATTGTTCAATCTGGACAACTCTCGGAGCTCGGCGAGCGCTGCAAATTTGCGACGCAAAAGAGCAAAAACTGCATTAGCGTCGATTGGCGATGTTCACACCACTTAAGTCATCAGTGGAAATCGTACATGAATCGCAGCAATGCCAGAACGCTTCGCACCTATTTGTGCCTTTAAAGCATTTATTCTTGCATTTACTGCCGCGCAAAGCCGCGTGCCTTCATGACTCCGTAGTCGCCATCCATGATCGCGAAAATAGCGGCTGCAGTTTCATCCGCAGCGGTTGCGGCAAATAGTAGTTAAATTTTTACTCAGTGCACAGCTGTTGAGTATGAAGAGCACCACCTACATCGTGATGGGCTGCGATCTGGCTAAGAAATAATTGGGATGTGCGAGCAGTAGTGACAAGCGTGCCTGAAGACGCGCGCCGTGGCTGTGCTGTGAACGAAGTTGCGAGGCCTTCGGCGTTGCGAGTGCTAATCAGCCACGAGATGACGAGAATGGGCAGCTTCCGCACTGCTTTTGTGCAAAATAGAAATGGGATTTTCCAATTCATTTGGTAAATAAAAGTGTGTTAACGTAGTAAACTTTTGTTTTTTTGATACCCTCAATAATTCGACGTTCGGTTAATTCTGAAATTTTTTTTCGGTACCATGAAACCCTAATTAACGAGGTTTTACTGGGAGCAGTAGTCGGAAAGTTAGAAGTATATGCAGAATTGAGTGTATACAGTCGCCTGACAATAACGGATGACCCATCAACTCACCAAGCTGCAAGAAAATCCTGCAATCTTTAAAAATCCTCTGGACGGACACGTTCAGCCCATTTTCTAGTTCACAACTGCCGATTCCTTTGAAGCTTTTCTGACTGCACCATATTTTGCTTAGTGGTTTGAAAGAGTAAACATCTGCTCACACACTGCTCCTTGCAACATGCCACCCGTTAAGCTGGAGCTGTTTCCTTACTTTGGCTACTGCATGTCGAGGCTTAGAGCAGTGTGCCTCTGATGTCAATTGCCTCAGCATGGAGGCACAGGAGGTACCTGTTGCAAATGCACGAGTGAACAGATACACGAGCCGACTTTCTAGCTCACAACTCATAGCTAATTCATTGGAGCTCATTCATCAAGCTTGAATGCCTGATGGTCAAGCTGTGCAGTGAAAGCATCAATGAGCAGCGCCACAATCAAGTAACGAGAAGCCCTTTCCTACAACAGTGAAGGGAGTGGCAGACTACGCAGCTTGTGTGCTTAACTGCAAAAACATTTTTTCTGTTGTCATGACCCTCCCACCATATTACTGCAAGCAGTTGCAGCTTGTGGGTTTTCATCTGGAATGGCACTGAGAAGTGTTTGTATTGCCCGAGATTTTGAGCATTGCACAAAATGCAGTAAAGCCAGGGAAATTTACAAATTTGTATCACCTTGAAAGGGAGATCATATCACCGAGATTCTACTATATTACAGTGTACACTTGCTCATACTCAGAAATAGGGCCCTGTTGTATGAATATTGCACATACACATAGACAGACAGACACGCACGCACGCACGCACACGCACACACACACACACACACACACACACACACACACAAAAAGAAGAGACTCCAAATAATGTGCCAAGAGGGTTATCCTCAGGTTAGACTTAGCAGGACAGAAACACTGAAAGTATAGGAGTGGCTCATGGAAAAAAAACTGAACAGGGATATTTAAACATGGCCTCTTACTGTATGCCTGATATGTGGTACACACCACCGGCTTGCCTTTGTTTTTTTTTTTCAAAGGTTACTAATGGCACATTCCTCAGGGAAGCTCTGAGCTTATAAGAGATAGATGGCAAGCACAAGACTCTGTCTTGGCCACATGCTTCATTCATACAGCTCCTTGTGCCATGCATTTTTTTCCCATCTCTATAAACATTCAAGAGTCTCTATCGAACATCGAAAGAAAAAAAAAATGCCGACAGAGGAGGAACTTCAGTTGGCGTTAACCGGTGGCGGCTGTTCTGGGATAAGCGAGGTGAAGAAGGTTGCCACAAATGTCCAGGCTGTTGTGATGGGTGACACCTCAGGCTCTGGTGGTGGTGGGTTTGGTGCTACTTCCCCACTGCCATCTTGGTCCATTGCTTCTTCAAGTTGCTCTGGGCCAGCCTGTCCCTGCATTGAGACCCATTGTGCTTAGTCTTGCAAGGACAAATGCACAGTGGAAGACAATAGTAATAAACAACAAATAAACATCACTTTTTGCTTGAATAGGCCCAATCGTGTAATCTTCTTTCCCCAATACACTGTGCAAATACACTCTTTTCTTTTATTGGTGTATTAAGCACATCCTCAATTAAAATGAACTGCTTAGCAGCAACTTTACTTATAGGTGCTAAAATATAAAGCTTTCATTATTACTAATTTATCAATACCAGTTATTCAAAATTAAAATTTAGTCATCATGTATTATCCCTTTAGGCTCTAGAGGCGTTTCACAGCAAAAGGGGGCGCGTGAGCAGTCTTGAGAAGCAAAACACACAGTATACTTCCATTAAATCGACTCTGATTAATTTAATCCAGACCAAAGGTCCCAGCCGGCACCCATGTATTTCTATCGGCCTAAGCGTTTGTTATGTCAATCCTAGAGTTGGCATTCGCCGGATAATTCTAACTTGACCAGTCTGCACGCATGTGCCTGACCCATGTGGTGACCATAATAACAACCCTTCAGTGGCAGCGTCTATCTCAGCAGAGATTAGGGGACAAAGAATGCTTTGAACACACGTCATCTACTGTCAAAAATGCCTATTTTCTGCCCGCCGTACGAAGATTTTCCAAGCAACAACTGTGCCTCACAATGTCTGATCACGGTATTTACTCGATTCTAACGAATTCTAACAGGCGCATTTAGTTAATTGCCTGCGCAGTGCAATTTAGTACGAAACCAAAACTATCTTTGCGGCATTCATATGCTCATAACATAGCTGTATTGCGGCAAAGCCGACTTTAAAAACCATGTGGCGAAGCTGACTTTAGGAAACTGGCTGCCATTCTAAAAAAATTGAGTGTGAATTACATTACACTTACATTTATATTACGTTTCTATTTTGGTTAGGAGCTTTAAGTCATTTTTATGCTAGTTTTCTACTTTAGATACATAGAAAGTTGGCGCGCATTTGATTCGGAGGCGTGCTAAACTGGAACAAATCCTGCTAAATAAATCAGCAGTGTGTCTTGACATTTTTTCCGCATCTTGTTTAATTCGACCTGCTGGATGATTCAATCAATTTCGTCGGTGCCGTCAGGGTTGAATTAACAGAAGTCGACTGTCGTACTTGAATAACAGGAAGATATGGTATTGAGTACTATATGTATGCATAACTAAGGATGCGCAAAATATATAAAAATTTTGTAATGTGAATTGTATATGAATAGAGTAGCTGACCAATTTTCCGGACCTGGAGGGGATCGAAAAATAGTCTGAATAAAAGAACAGTCCGAAAACTCCGTGAGTTGCAACACCGAACTTTATTCGAGCTAAACTGGACTGAAAAAGTCGCGAATAGTCCCTTGTTTTAAATTCCTGCTTTTTGTAACGACATCTGCTTGCATCTGTGCAAGCGTCATGTTCTCGTCATACACACTAGACAACAATAGAGAGCGCTGACGGTTGTGGGCGGCCAGAGGTGTCATCGTCGAAGTCCGAGTCGCTTTGTGGTGGTGCGGTCACCTGGCGCACGATCTCGTCGTCCATAAGCTCCACCCACAATTCTATGTTGTTATCAGTTGTGGCAAACTAGAGAAAAGTAACAGCAGCGGTAAGGTCCATCTCACTGCTGCACAAGTCGGCAATCAGCGGCTCGCCAGTGTTGATGTCTTGAGTGGTGTTGTTTGCCTCTTCGGTCACAGGCTTTTCAGAGTTGCAAAATCCAGCATGCCTAAAACAATTTGCAATCGTCGAAGCCTGAACAGCCTTCCAGGCATCCGCTAGCATGCCGCGTGCTGAGAACAGTTAAACAGAGTACGTCTTGAGGTTTTTAATGACCCCTTGGTCCATTGGCTGGAGCATACTCATTGTATTCGGCGGATATAATTCAAGATGAACAGCTTGCAGGTTGTTTATGGCGCCGTGCACCACGCAGTTGTCTACGACTATTACCACTTGCCTCTTATGGGATTCAAACATCCGGTGCAGACGGCGGACGTAATCTTTGAACAAGCTTTGTGTAATTCAGGCCTTTGTATTGCTGCTGTACCACACAGGCAGGTTCTTCGCACCCTTAAAGCAACGCAGGTTTTTCGCCTTGCCTATCACTAGAAGGGGCAGCTTCTCGTTGCCAACCACATTAGCCCCGACCATGACAGTTACCCTCTCCTTACTATGCTTCCCACCAGTGCAGGCCTCATTAGTAAAGGAAAGTGAACGGTCCGGCAGCATTTAAGAATAGACCTGTCTCGTCACAATTAAAAATGTCTGCAGGAGCATACTCTTATAGCAGAGCCTTTAACTTACACGCCTGGTAATCCGTTACAGTAGATTGATCCAAGGCACCCCTCTCCCCACAAACTTTATTGAAAGAGACTCCGTGCCTATTCTTAAACCCACAGATCCAGCCATCGGTGAACTTGAAGACTTGAATGCCCATTTTTAAAGTGAGCATCTCGGCTTTCTGCTTGAGCACGTTGCCAGAAACGGGGACGTTCTTTGCTAGGACTCCTTTCACTCACAGCTGCAGGGCCTTTTCAAGCTTTGGATCTTGTCCTTTCTGGTCATTTTTTGTAGTTTTGCAGTGCAACTGGTCGACTGCAGACAAGATCTTTTCTTTGTTTTTCACGTAATCAGACGAGGTCTGTTTGGAGATATTAAACTCCTTCGTGACGTCGACTTGGGTCCGTCCTTGCTCGATCAGCGTGATGATGGCGGCCTTCTTGTCCAGCGTCATTGTCGAATATTTTCCACGCTTTTTCGACACATTCGGTGGAGACGGGTGAAAAGCAGGGGCCATGGCATCGAAAACACGTTGCCGTTGCTCTGAATGAACGGCCGCAACACACTAAAATAGTGATGATATGTTGTACGGTGGCTAGTGATGGCAGGCGATGATTTCAATTGCACTGTACTGGATAAAAAGCCGGCGGATCACTGCTGGAGGAAAACAAGCGCGATACCACCTATAACACCGAGGCGAAACCGATGATGATGGTGGTTATCGTGAGCATCACCTGGCATTCATAGGTGGTGTCCAAAACTGGCCGCGCATGACCGGTTTCCGGCTCTCAAAATCACTTCCACCGCAGGCTACAGGCAAAAGCATGGCCTTTAAGATCGATGTTTCTTACAACAGGCGCCACCGTTGCCACATGGATTTGGACGCCTCCTATACTTGCTAATAAAATTACTATACTGATCCAAGCGACTTCGCAGACAATCCGAATCTAGTCAGGTGGCTCAAGACACAAAATGGCGTCCTCCCTGACCCATAGCGCTGGTTTGTAGCGGCAAATTTTGTCAGGAAAATTGAACTTCTGGCTTGATGTCATCCGAAAAATCAGTCGCGAAAATGTGTTAGCTCTGTCGGAACCCTGACAGTGCATTTATGAAGTCCGGAATATCCATCAAGTCCGAATTTTCGGAGTCCAAAAAGTTGGTCGGCTACAGTACCATTTTTACTCATGTAAGGCCTCCATTGTGTAAGACCTGCACCTTCACTTTGGAATGCGAAATTTTGGAAAAAAATTTCACTAAGCGTAACATGTACACTTTAATTTCTGCAAGCCACTACTACATGGCACTAGTCTTGTGGAAAATGGCGTCACCAGATCTTGTACTTGGCACCAAACCTGACCAAACTGCAATTTTGGTTGCAGACTCCAACAAAGCAGTGCTAGTTAGGCCTAGTCGGCAAGTGTGGCTGGTGGCAAGCCATTGCAGGAAGGTTGCCCTTGGAACGTTTATACCAGTAGACCACATTGGCGAATTGGTGCAAGATTACGTGCATGGGCTGGATTGATGGCCATATACATGAAGCGGAGTTTGAGTCTGCGAACCATCGGCCAGCAATTACCGCAAACGCCTAACAAGATTGTGTGTGCTTGCTGAATAGAACGGCAGAAGCTCGTGTGTGGGCATAAAACCAATAAAGTCACAAACTGATTTTGCACAGCCCAGCCTAAAGTAAGAGAGATTCAGCATGTTCGATATTGCGGTACATACAGGCCGATCGGGCGGATTGACGGGTGAGCAGGGGTGTAAACGCAAGTGACCAGAGTGGTGGCACTACCTGGTGACACAGAGCTTAAAAGGGACACTAAAGGCAAATACTAAGCCGACGTGGACTGTTTAAATACCATTCCAGAAACCTCGCAATGCTTGTTTCGTGCCAAGAGAAGACTTAGTTTACAATAAAATTGCATCTGAAGGGTCCTAATACCTTTTTCGAAATTCAAATCTCCTGCCACCCAACTGAGGGAGTGGTGACGTTGCATACACCATCCCTACCCTTTGCTGCCTGCCCTCAGTGAGCAAAACGGCACCTGACAGATCGCAGTACCGAGCCAAGACAGGTGAATTCGCCGCTGCAGCTGCTTTTTGGTCAAGTGGCATGAACGTTTGGGCATCCCGCAACACCACATGGAAGTTGAATTCCTCTGCTACTTGCAGTTTGTGCGAGTTTCGTGAGCCGGCAAAACCAGCGCAGCACTACGTGATAACTAAACTATTGAAATGCAAAAGCGTGGGCAGCGCAGAGTTGAGCAAAAACGAAGCCTTTTGACCGTCTGCATAGTTGTCAAGGGTAATTTCAATGAGTTCTTTTTTCTAAAAATGAAATAGAACTGGATGAGTAGCATTTTATTTCGTTGTATAATACAAAACAAGGATGTTTTTTGCAACGAGTGGTTGAGTACTAGTGACAGAATTTAACTGAGGAGAGCTTTCGTCATCGGGCGAGTACTTGGAATGCCCCGGGGGAGTCTCTAACCATGTCCCTGCATTTACCTCAATTTCTCAATCATTAAGGCTCTGTTTGTGATAATATTGACTCCTTAGAGGTTCTCAAGCACTAATCTATCACTTTAGCTTGACTTAATATTTGCCTTTAGTGTCCCTTTAACCAGACAAACACAGAGCTAATATTGTAGTGACCAAGTATATTCTACTTCATTGCTGGCATAACTTTTTGGCAGCACCGTAATTGTATTCACGAAAACTATCTTGACACCCGGAGGCAACAGAAAAAAACAAAGAAGACAGTGAGTAAAAAAATTAATTTACGATAATGGTACACATGCTAGCCACACAGTGTCTTGCTATCCACTGTTTCCTGGACACTGGCTGCTGACAAAGGGCAGTTTACTGCACAATGGCAAGATTTTCCTGACAGTGAGAAAATGGGTCCAAGTAATATTTCTGCCATTGCAGTCAGCCACCTGCCCTGCTGGTGGGCCTGAACATCACCACTACTGCAGTCAACGCAAACACTGACTACAATTTTTTTTTTACATAGCATACAGTAGCTGACAGAATAAAGTGATGTCTTAGTTTTATCTTTCATGACAAGTGATGACCACTGTCAAAGGTCTTGTGCAAATGGGAGTTGTGGTATGAGGTAGGGGTGTGCAAATATTCGAAACGTTCAAATAACGAATCGAATAGTCACTATTCGTAAATGAAAATATATTTCGGATACTTTTCGAATATTTCACGTCACCTGCACCCAAATAAACACACAAAAATATGGTAAATTTTCACCCCCGTGAGCATAGTACAGACATAAAACAAGAGAACTTCCCTACTGGAGCAGGCTACGCCACTTAAGCAGCGATAATTTGCACTCATTTAAGAGCCCTGTGCATGCGAAGAAACTTGTTTGCTCCTAATTCTCCATTTGTGCTTTTAAGAAAAAACGCGTCATAACGTATTACATGACAGAAACTTACGAACTTGTACATTGGGATGTGAACATCATATTCTATTGTGATAACGGCTATTCATTATTCGAAAAATATTTGAAAAGGATTCGATATTAGATTCAATTTGCTTCTGGCACTATTCGATTCATATTCAATTCGGTCTCAAAAATCACTATTCGCACACCCCTAACAATGACCCTTTCACTGCCACTCCCAAGATAACTCTGGCACTCACCCTTACACAATGATTGCCACTTCTGAGTACATTCGTTTTGTGTTTTCAGTGCACTCCCTGCCTCTCTAGAAGAACCTCGTACAAAAAGGAACATTGTGTACCTGTTCTTCCATCTATGGAAACACAAAAAATTTGTAACTTAACCCTTTCAGGGTCGATTTTCTTTATTGCACATTTATATTCTTCAGAGGGACCTATTTCAAAAACAATTTACTGCAATTTTTCTAAGGTGACCGTAAAGTGAGAAAAAAATATTTTGCGTGGTATATATGTACCGTTTATTCAAAATAACAACCATAAAAAAAGGGAATATACTTAGAAGAATTGAAAATTTCATGCATTGTTATACACATACCGTATTGCATAATGACCGCACTTTTTTGTAAAAAAAAATTTACGCAAATTTAGGGGTGCGATCATTGCGCGGGTTAAATTTCCCGTGAAAAGAAACATTTTCTTTTTTCATCCCGCATTTGCTGCGGGATGACAATGGGTCAACAAGCAGGCGGCTGCCACTGCCAGTGTGGGACACCAAAACAAAAATGGCGGCCAGCGGAGCAAGCCGAATGCGATTATTTTTCTTCTTGTGGGTACATTATGCGCATTGAAACAGTTTCTTCCGTATCAGTAATGAATAATATCATTAATGTTGGCAAGTTTGCGACAATAACATAGCCATGTCCACTTTGAGAGGACAGAAACAGAGATGGGCGCACTTAGCTGCCAGTGACAGAAACCCATGGCAGGCATGCTGTGGAAACTGCGGCATTTGTCTTCACTGCTATAATAATACGGCACGTTTCCACTAAGGGTGGGCGAATATCATAGCTGTGTTACAAGCGTCGGCGTATTAATAGGGTACACTTCTAACATATCAGTGTAAATGTGGCCACTATCGTTGCCGCTCGCGATTTGTTGCGTGCCCATGAGTGCAGACAAGAAGACTCGAAAGGTGCCTTTTATGTTGTTGTTGTTGTTGACCAAAACCATTATGAAGCCTACAAATACTAATAAAGCCGAGCCAAGTTTGGTTGTCGCTTTTTTTTTTTCATGGAAGTGCAGAAAGTGATGAAAAAAATGAAATGGGACATCTGCTTAAGAATGTTCGCTGCGTGCAGAATGCTTGGTATGTCTTCAAGAGTCGTTTGCGTGGCATTTGACAAATGGTAAGCGCGATCATCATTAGCTAGACTTGGCACATGACATATCGCTGCGACAAGTTCGGGGCGCGATCATTACGCGAGTGCGATCATTATGCGAGTAAATACGGTAGTTCAAGGCTTGGAAACTATGCACACGAGAATATTTCGCAAGTCTCAAATGTCCCTTCTCTTACAGTAATATTTACATCCATAGCGTAATAAAATTGTGTAGGTGAGCGCACTAAAACAAACAGTGGTTGTGTGCCCATCAAAAAAGCAAAACGTGTGACAAACTTCCGCCAAATATAATCTTATCGCTAACCAGAGGCGATTAGTTTTCACGAGTCTCCCCCACCTCTCCCCCAAAAAGGAAACGCGTGCACGGCGGCATCCTTCCCATATGCACACCCCTGTGAGCAATAAAGGAGCGAGTAACAGGCAGTCACCCTTAGGGCGATTGGAAATGAGATGGCAATCAGTTTTGCGAGCGCAAGAAACCAAAACCGCCTGCGGTTTCCCAAACCCAAACCACCGCCCACAGACGCACACGCCACTGCGTGAGCGGTAGTATATAGAGGCGCCGGAGCAAACAAACTATGCAATGAAAACCGAGAGAAGGAAGCTCGAGAAAAAAATTCCTGTATTCCCGCATAATGACAGCAAATGCTAGGAAAGAAAAAGTTAGGAAATTGGCGCACTTTTCAAATGTACAGACGGCGTCGTAAATATATGGCATCGACCATTTTGGACTTGTTCGTGGCGCTGTATATTTACGTCATTGACCCTGAAAGGGTTAAGATTTCTGATAGCAGGTGGAGCAAATGTTTTAGTGTTCTGTTGGCACGGTTCAGTGACCATGGCTTCAGAAGGGCAGCTATGGTGAACCTGAGGACGTATTCTGAAACGTTCGCCTCCGCGAAAGTTTCGCCCTGGCCACGCCTCCGCCAACGGCGCACGCTGATTGGAGATTTTAGCAAAACCGGAAATTAAACAGCGCCATCTAGCATCCGGCCTACGTCATTTTAACTTCATGGTGCCGATGGGTGCTCTCGACATGTATTGAATAAATGAACATTTCTTTTGGCGTCTCTTGGCGTTCGGTTGATGGTGGAGTGTAGTAGAGATAAGAGAGGTGGTAGTTTATAGTAGCCTTTTTGGTGGCGTTTTACACGCGTTGATTCGCGGCGATGTTTGTTGATTCATACAAAATAAAACATTTCACACCTCCTTATTCAATTTATTTTACCTAAAGAGGCTGTAAGGAAAACGTAGTCAGTGCGCAGAACCCGTACTGCGGCCACTACACTAGAAAACAACACACCCGAGCCGCTCTGCACTCGCTGGGCGCGATTTATTGATCATTACGCGATCATTACGCGATGTGAAGCGTTCGAGAGCACGCGTTGGTGGTGCATGCTGACGTCGCGGGTAAGCAGTAGCTTGGCTTATTGAATGTGACTTTCGCGGAAGGCGAACATTTCAGAATACGGCCCCTGTATGGCAAGTCCTTCTGCACTTTGACAAATGAAGGGATTTATGATGTGTTGATGAATTCTGATTTGGAAGAAAACAATGAGAAAGAATCAGCTTCTATGAAGCATGAAATGTTCATTGAACCAACACAGAAAAAAAAAAAGGGCAGGGGCCAAGGATCAGAAAGCTAGCCATGCCCATGGCCAGTTTGGTAGCTTTGTTCATCTGGACTATGACAGAGAAATTTATGAACTGTTTAAAAATACTGAAATACAACAAAGTGTCAATGAAGCAGAACCAGATTCATTGGTTCAGTAAACAACATGTGACAAAAACTCGACGAGGACTGAGGAGTAGACAGAAAAAAAACGGGAAGTCAAAGGGCTAAGTTCAACTCTGAGACTGTACATGGATGCCGTTGCACTGTGAAATGGCTCAACCGCATCATATGCTTTGCAGCCTAGAAACGCAAGAACCAGCTTATTTTTGTTTTTGTGTGAATTAGTATGATGAGAAGAGAAGGAAACATGCTCTCAAAATGATGCACTTTCATTTTGTGACCATAAGCAGTTGTTTTTGAAGCACCATATCCTATGGCTTCAAAGCGAAGCGGGCTAGGCCTAGTGGTAGCCTTAGCACCGGCTTGCATTATCGAACTGAACAGTTGCCGTTAAAAGGTGAGGCGTTGGTTCCTTAAGAGAAAGTGCATTTCTGCATGTTTCACAAATGACTGGAAAACAGTTGGGTGCCAGTGCACTGCCTCACGCACGCATTGCCTCAGTAAAGTGCATTGTATGCGCCTCATCTAGACAAATTTTGCACACAATTTTATCCATTGTAGAAAATACAGTGGAACCCCGTTCATACGTTTTTCACCGGACCGGGGAAAAAAAACGTAACAGCCGGGAAAACGCAACAGTGAGGAAAGCTCCGAAAATGAATGAAAAAAAGTGCAGCTTCAACTAGAGACAATTTATTTCCACAGAGTGCGCTTAGGACCTAAAAAAAGTCCAGAATGGTGGCTTGCCGTTTCTTTCGCTCGCTAGAAATCACCACATGTTTCTCAATAGCCTGGAAAGCCGCACTGCTGTCAGCGTTGCTGTGAGGTGCGACGTACGTGCGGAGGAGGTCCAGAGCTGCGGCGGCTTCTCCAAAGCTAGGATTTGGCAACTCCCCGGCATCATGCCGCTCGTGCATCGCAGTCTGCGGCTTCACTCGCGACCGAGTTCCCAACGATCTCGGCGATGCTCTGACACTCTGACGTCACGACAACAACATCCACGGCGATGTAGTCGTCGTATGTGACCGCCCTTTGTGGCTTTTGACAAGTTTTGGCCGGGCTTGGCTATGGAACTGGCTGCAAGGAGCCGCACGTTAGTTCGATGGCGGCCTCTCGAACTGGCGTGCGGCTTCTTGCAGCCAGTTCCATAGCCAAGCCCGGCCAAAACTCGTCAAAAAACAAAATGGCGGTTGGAGCGCGTTGCCTACTTTAGCCCAGGCGGGTGCGGGGGGCTAAGTTACGACATATCATTTTCACAGCTACTACGTAACAGCGGGGTTCCTTACACATTGGATCCTATGGAAGCTATGCCGGGACCGGATGAAAACGACGTAGCAGCCGGGAAAACGCAGGAGTGAGGAACGTAACAGCAGGGTTCTACTGTAGTCCATTACAGCTGGGCCTGTTATGACCGAAATTTTTTTGCAGTAATAATATAGGCAGACCAAACTAAGTGAGAACCATGGTCTGTTAAATCCCTAAGTATGTTGTGTGCGGATGCTTTATAATGGACGTGGATTGCATTGTGATTATAACCCCAACCGAGGACGTGTGATGCACACATACTCATATACAGTCCACCCCGACCATTTCAAACCCATTCACATCAAAATTATCCCTTATATCAAACAATTTATTCATCCTATAAAGTTACAAAGAGAATATATCTCAAAAATTATGTCCACATTGAACAAAAACAGCGGCCACTGCCGATATCAAATTTCGAACAGTGCAAAGCTGCCAACACCCCCCCCAGAAAAAGTTGATAAACCTGGCTGCACCTCCATTAGGCTCCATTACTGTGCCATGGCCAGGCACCCCACTTCTGGTTCACATTTCTGCTTGTGGAGGTTCGTGTCATTGTTTCAGTGTGTTGTTTTCCCACTATGCAAAAAAGAAGTGAGGCGTGCAGACAGGACACAAGAGTAGAGAAGTGGACAACACGAACGCCGGCGTTCGTGTTGTCCACTTCTCTACTCTTGTGTCCTGTCTGCACGCCTCACTTCCTTTTTGAATAATGAATCCTTACCAACTAGCTCGGCTGTCTGTCGTACTAAGCTGTTTTCCCACATTTTACTATATCAGAGAAAAATACTTGACACTGTGGTTGCGTCCTTTCTGAAAAAACTGAACGGGTTAAAAGTGGAACTTGTTGCAGGAATAATAATATAGGAACACCAAAATAAGTGACAAGAACAGTCTATTATATGTGAAAGTACGTTGTATATGCAGATCTGTTGATGATGTAATGGGAATGGGCAGTATAGCTTTTTTTTTTTTTAATTTCTAGAAGTATTTTGCTAACTTGGCCAACAAGGCTAATCTTTAGAGGATTTGCCCACTTTCCAGCTGAGAAATACTGAAACTATGTAAAATCTACACATTCGAGAACTTGTTCTCTTTTCCATTTTTCCCAAGCTGATCCCTGCATTCAAGTTGTTTTCAAAATGCATGCCTGCCTTTATGTACTCTCAAAATCAACAATGCAGCTACAGAACAAAGCATGCAGCATGAAGTGAAACACCGCGACAGCAACTTTTATGCCTAACCTGTGGTCTCTCCTGAATCTCGGCAGCCGGATGGTCTGCCTGCTGCTGCTGGTTGGCCTCTCTCGCACGATTCCGGTCGTGCCCACGCTCTGGCTGCTGCGGCTGCCGTGGAGCTGCAAACCAGCCTCCTTGGTACCTGTGGAGGAAATAGTGCAGACTCCTGTCAGGCATTGCAGCATACTGAGCCAACAATTTACCAGACTGTTAAGAACTGTCAAGTGCACCTGGCAAGAACTTCAAAAGCATGTACTACAAATCAATACTACAGTTTAACAGAAACTGACAGTACACATCCACCTGAATGAAAAGAAAAAAGAAAGGTAATCCGACAAGAAAATCAAAATAGGAAGTTGTTCCTTTGTACTGTACTGCACAAGGAACACCAATTTCGTTTACCAATGTGACTTCAGCAAAAGAGAAAAAAGAGCGGCAATTTAGCAATAAATGTGAGAGAAATGCAATAGTATTACATTGCACCTCTTCAAAGTGCCAGATCCATGATTTAAACCACATTCACAACATTGCAAAGAGTGTTGTTCAGGAGCATACTTGAAACACATCCTCTCTCTTCGAGGAGTGAAGTGCACCTGATGGTGGTCCGGATCAGTTGCACTATATATGATATATGCACACACACACATACACACTCTTCTAAGCTCTCCCAGGCCCTCTCTATCTCTACCCTGTGACCAGCTTCCCACACTTCACAAACATAGACTTTTAATGCTATTGCATTAAGGGCCCAGTGTCACAGAAAATCCGGTGCCAGTGAATTTCGAACCACGCATACCCAACTGCACAGGCCTTCCATGTGGTGCAAGGAAATTACTGAACTAATTGAATTTCTCAAGGTAAAATACAAGAAAAATCGTAAAGCACAACTTACACACAACCTACAGGCATGATAGTGTTGGATTGTAATTTGAATATATGAGAAAACACAATTCTGTTACGCGGAAACTCAAAAACCCCTTATAATGCAATAGCGTTTTCCAGCCACCATTTGAGGTCTTAGTAGAAGTGGCGCGGACGCTTCGGTTCCTTGCACACCATTAAAAAAGAACCACAAAGCTCACCTTCATGCATAGCATTCGCCACCAGCGTTTCTCGGTGAACATTACAGTTACATAAGCTGCAGTTGCCGGGAGGCGCGAGAAGCACTCAGGGGTCTTTGAATGCTATCGTGTTCCACTCTTAAAGGAGAAAGCTTAAGCACCCTCCAATTTTTTTTACAGCGAAGCTGTATATTGCAAGGGTTCTGTGTATTTTTCGTGTGGGCCAAGAAAAACTATCATCATCAATGACTAATACAGTGAAATCTCTTTAAACCGTAGTTGGCCGGAGCTCGGAAAAAGTATGTACTAAACGGTAGTACTGCTTAACTGAAATAGCATGAGATCGCCCACTTATCTGTCAAAAGTGGAACTCTGAGAGTGTGCGATGAAAGGGGGGAAAAAACATGCAGTATTTATTCCCTTCAGGCGACAAAAGTGTTATTTTAGTTTGATGCCCCGGCGGCCTAACAGCGACGACTGCGGCATCAAACTTACTGAAGCTGCGAGCCAGCTTTTCAGCCAGCCCCCTCTTCTCAGCAAACACTCGCATGGCAGATTCCTCGTTGGCGTCGCATATTCTCCGTGCACGGGCATGGTAGCGCTGCGGATGTCGCAGGGCGCTTTTATTGCGGGGTGCTGTTCTCGTCGTGACAATTGCATTCACGAGGCTGATGTAACGCGCAGCTTCGGCCACTGTTGGGCCTGAATCGCCCGTGCTGTCGCTTTGCATGTCGTCCTCATCACTGTTGCTAGGCGACATTTCGGCAATAACAGAGGCAACGATGGCGAAAAGTCGAACCTCGTAGCCGACATCTCTTGACGGTTGCAACAGCGCTGCTGAGGAACTGCTTCGCATTCTAAATGCCACAAACCGTAGTCAACCCTGTCGCATGCCAGTGCCGACTTCTTTGTGTCACGTTTGATAGCACGAACAATGCCTAATTTTTTTTCTACGCTGAGCACTCAGCGTCTTTTTTATCCGAGCTTCGGCAGGACAAGAGTCCTTGTTTGCATGACGCCACAACGCTCTCTGGCACGGTGCTGAAATGATGATGTGGCTTCACGCGCAAACGCACAGGACACTTGGAGGCCGTTGCTCTGATCCATGGTTCCGATCTCTGAAGCTTGTTGTTCTGCCGGGCGACCAGATGGAGACGACGCATCACCGTGTTTGCGCGAAAAAAAGTGCAAATACTACGTGTTCATCGATATGTATGCAATAAGCTGGTACGGTTTATGTGGATACAAAACACATTATGTTCAATGGTGGCTGAATTGGGGATTCGACTTTACTACTTTTAAAATGGAACGACTGTTTAAGCGGGTACAGTTTAACGAGGTTTTACTGTACCCCCGTAAGAAGCAAAATATGCAATGGCTCATAGCCCTGTAAGGCGAGGCTACAAGCACTCAGCAAAGTGAAGCAAACAGTGCTTACATTCTTTCTTATCCCGCATACAATATAGAGAACAGCATGTCGAAAACTGAGCCATCATGGCTACTCACTTTGTGTGGGTTAGTTGCGATGGCACTACCCTGTGCTCGTTGTCAGTGACTTCAATGTGGATGTGTCGGGACTGAAAAGGGAGTGGTTTGCGCGTTTCGTGTTGCACATAACGCTTGCGGTGCCACACCGATCTGGCCCGACCAACCACCCAGCGGCGTACATGCATCAATTTGACTTTATCAAAGAATGTGTCTGCATATATCTCCCGGCACACCCAGGTGCGACATCGAGAAGTTCATGACCATGCACTTTGCATGGGTTAGCTGTGATGATACTACCCCTGTGATCATCGTTGGAGACTAGTTGGAGATGATCGTTGGAGATGCAGTGAGGATCTGAAGTGGCACAAAAGCTGTTTTCAAGTTTTTGTAGTGGCAGAAAGAGCAAAAAATGGAGCGTTCGCTGGACCAGCGGTGCGCAATTAAATTTTGCTTTCAGCTGGGCAAAACTCCTTCTCAGAGGCTTGCCTTGGTTAAAAAGGCTTGCAACGACGATGCCCTGTCAAGGGCCCAGGTTTTCCGGTGGTTCAGAAAGTTCAAGAAAGGACGGGAGACCATTGAAGACATGGCACGATCTGCATGCCCTTCAACGAGTGGTTTTGAATGAAAATGTGGCCAAAGTAAAGACTCTCCTGGACTCCGACCGTCATTTGAGTATCAGATTAATCCCCGAAGACCTCAACATGTGCAAAACAATGGTTCAAAAAGTATTTCTGACGATTCGAACATACGGAAGGCTTGTTTGAAATTGGTGCCAAAAGTGTTGAGTGATGACAAAAACAACGATAAGTGGATGTTTCCAGTGAAACGTTGGTGCAGCTGGAAAGTTAACGGGGCTTTTTAGATGGCGTAATAATATGTGACGAATCATGGGCGTTCCAGTATGACCCCGAAACCAAGCGCCAAAGTTCAGAGTGGCACACGGCGAACTCTTCATGACCCAAGAAAGCGAGAATGTCGAAGTCCAAGTTAAAGACAATGTTCTTTGTCTTTTTTTGAGAACAGTGGGGTGGTCCACAAAGAATTTGTACCTCCGGGACGAACCGTCAATGCTGTGTTCTACAAAGAAGTCCTTGAGCACCTTCTCAAAGATGTCAAACAGAAACGACCGAAGATTGCTGATCACTGGAAGCTTCACCAGGACAACGCTCCAGCCCATACCGCCCTCGTTGTGACCGCTTACCTGAACTGGATAGGAGTTGCAACCTTGCTGCAGCCACCATGCAGCCCCAATGTGAGCCCGCCAGACTTTTTCCTGTTCCCAAAGCTCAAGAGAAGCCTGAAAGGTCACCATTTTGACAATGTTCCCGCCATTCAACAGGCTGTCACACAGTCTCTGAAAGAGGTTACGGCAGCTGACTGCCAGGGAGCCTTTGTAGCATGGGAATCGCGTTGGCAGCGGTGTATGGACACCCAACGAGACTATTTAAGAATTTTAATAGTATGCACTGATCGGATCAATAAATTCTTTTTACCAGATCCAGACTCATTACTTTACAGACAAACCCTGTAAAAGGCATCACTAAAAATTTGCGGCAACGGACTGTGTACGCTAAAGGCAAGCTTATGTGTGCATAGCAACCTGTTAACAAACTTGGGCTGTATTCTCAGACAATAACTTTCAAAAATGGCATATATACTTGTGTAATGGCTGCACACATGTAAAAGTGGCACCCAGAAATTCGTAAAAAAAATCCCTCCAAGACTATATTTAAAAATTACCCGTGTATTAGTTGCACCCTTGACTTTTGAGAAGGTTAACAGTGTTATTTGTTGTGTGGTGCGAGCATTCCCAAGCTTCTTTCTTTTTTAAATTGATGGCAAAACAAGGCAGCCGTGCCGAGCTTTCTGCATCTCCAGGTAGCAAAAGCACATCCTCTGAGACACTGCCGTCGCTGGTCTGTCAGGCGTCGCCATTTATTCCAGTCGGCAGGTGACACACTACGAGAATAGCAAATAGCCAGAGCCAGTACAAAAGAGTACTGTAGTTCAATAAAGGCAAGTACCACCGAAAATATTTATGGAAAAAGAAATGTGTCTTTTTCTTTGAGTAATGGCCGTAGCACCAATTTCCCCCCCCAAATCTCAGAAAAAAACCTGCGGCCATTACACCGAATGTATATGGTACTTTCAAATTTGCAATATTTTGTGGCCAGCTCCGGACACATTGATGGGCACTGTGATAAGATAGTGTGCTTGGCACTGTGCCAAGAATGCCGTTGCTTTCTCGTAGATGCTGATGCATCTTGCACTAGTCATGCGACAGCGTGCTTGGCACCATGCCACGAATGCCATTGTTCATAGATGCCTATATGTCTTTTGCTATCCATGCAAAAGATTGTGTGCTTGGCACTGTGCCAAGAATGCAGTTGCTCTGAGACACCAATACGTCTTGCACTAGTCACACGAAATCAAAAGTATCCCCGAAAGTTAAAATTCAAGAGTACGGCACACCTTTTTTTGCTATTTGTGAAATAAGGTCGCTTATTTTCTGGAGAATACAGTATTTCGGGCTCCTGATTATTTGGACCTTTTGGCAGTCCCCATCGAGTCCGGGAAGGAGTTTTTCTATTATTCGGTATTTCGGGCAATCTGTCGGCTAGAACAAATTCTTGACATTTATTTCCGGCCACGGAGAGTACACTGGTAGAAAAAGAAGCAATAAATAATTTATTAGTTATAACTTATTTACTGCACAAATTAATTCATTAGTAAGCTATCTGTTAAACTATTAACAACTTAAACTTTACTCCAGCATATCGAAAGTGCAACTATGCACTTTGCATTAGGTTTCCGAAACCTCAATCAGAATTTTGAGGCATCAAACTTGGCATAGTCGACATGGTACATTAGGCATTACAGGGTAAAGTTTTTCTCGGGTCCCCCAACTAGCACCCTCACGTTATAATCAAATAAATACGGTACATGCCAGAAACTGAAGCAAACAAGCACTTACAGGTACATAAGCAGAGCGATGCCAGTGACGACAAGGAACCTTCCGAAGGAGGAGTAGAAGTAAACAATGCTCAGCAGGACAGTTGCCCTGCTCACAGTGTAAACCCAGTCCAGCCAGTCACGTTGAGCCGCTTCCTCTTCCTCCTGAGAAGAGCAGCCAAGTTCCATACCAAGCACTGACCCCTTGCCCTATATACAGGGTGTCTACCAAGTAGACATTTCCAAACTGCCTGAGTTTTCCAGGTTTTCCCCGAGTGCTTTTGCAAAATTCCCCGAGTGACACAGAACTTTGTTTTACGTCAAAACAGGCTGATACTATGTCACCCGATGCTGTCACTCTCTAGTAAGCATGCTGAAAGACAACTTAATCCAGTTTGAATAGTAAGGAGCATCATTTATTTTAT
The DNA here is from genome assembly GCF_050947875.1 of Dermacentor variabilis. NCBI lineage: Eukaryota > Metazoa > Arthropoda > Arachnida > Ixodida > Ixodidae > Dermacentor > Dermacentor variabilis. The sequence goes on from NC_134568.1 coordinate 209,921,139, forward strand.
AAAAAAAAAATCAGAAGAGAGGGGTTAGTAAAATGCACAGTGAATAAAATGTCTTTGAAAAAAAAATAAATGGTAAAACTCATTGCAAATTTGAGTGGAACATTCTCAAATATGAATAAAAAAAGAGATGCATACATAGACAAACATGTTCAAATATCCACTTCAGTCACGAATTATGATCAACTGTTGATACGTATATGTGAAACATAGGTGGTGCTTGAGACTCCACTGAAAGCAAATCAAGGTGATAGAATGACTCGTTGAGCATATTATGATGAGTCATAACTACAGAGTAACTAAATATTTGAATATTGTAAAGCCAGTCATGCTACGTTTCTTCATAAAAAGTATTGAATCCCCCACTCGAACTACATGCACAAGTTATTCATTGGCCTCAAGCATTTCAAGAAAGAGAAAAATATATATATTTCAAGGTTGCTACTGACATGCCCCACATCAAGCGTCACGTAAAACATGGTAGTGCCTTCACCAAAGCGATACTCTAATGATATATATCACTCAGAAGCAAAATGGAAGTAATTTAGGTTACCAGAATGTTCAATTCGCCTTAAGCTTAATGTTTGTGCTCTATTCCTTGCTACCACGGCAAAGAAATAGCAAAATAGGTTGCGTCTACAAATGTAGACGCCACGATTGAAGGGAATATTGTCACGTGGTGGCGACGTTGAAGAACACAGTAGCAATACTGTGAAAGACAAAACTAACTTTTATTGGGCGAACCTGTGCCCACAACAAAAGGCTACACTTATAGCACAACGATAGCGGCGAACACGGTCGGCGATCGTCGAAAATCTGCTCAGCGGCTCAAGCGCGTCGGCTTTTATACAGCAGTCGTCGAATGTTCCAGACTAATTGTTGGGACCCGCATGCCTTCTACAAAGTTCTACACCATTCGCGTCAAGTGATGAAAGCAGATAACACAAGGTTCGGCGACAATAGACAGCAGATAGAAGCATCAATAACTTTCCAGAAACTTCGGATACATGCAGGCGCGTCCCGCGCAGTGCGATAACATTTGTTAGGCGGTAAAACGTGTCGCCCGATAAAGACAAGTACACGTGTCAATATGAGCTATTTTTATCAATTTATAGCAAGCTCATTGGTATGAGGCCCAAACTTTGTCACAAGTGAGATCCTGAACAGCTGGTGTATCAACCTGAACTGTCTTGACGTACTCTCAGCCTGCGCACAATGCCTCAGTGTTGCGTTTCACTGCTTTAAAGAGTTTATTTTGGTTTGTATAAGGGACACCTGCATTTCAGCATCAGCCAACACTTTGTTTTTTGAGCTCAAGTTCCTTGAAAGAAACGGTGGCCGGCTTCCTTTCCCATTCATCCCTCAATGCATAGGTCCTTTCTGTTCTCGTCCTCCTTCCACCATGCATTCGTCCAATGGACTATTTGAAGTACCCTCTTCATCGGCTGTACAGTCAACATCTGATTTTTTTTTACTCCCTGGGGGCTGCGAAAACGTCCGTAAAATCTGGCAGTCCGAAAAAAATGAATGCATGTCTTTTACTGCCACTAAAGGCTCAAATCGCCACAGGCACATCCAAAAAGGCATACCAGCACACTTACTATCGGTGCTCATACAGTGACAGGTGAAGGTGGATGGACACGTGTATAATTAAGGAATAGATATGTGTCCCGTGACAATTGCCCCTTCCCACGTATGTTATGCTTCACAGCAATACTTTCGCGTATGCTTCCCCGCGTAACATTTCTGTATTGAGGCGAAGCTGACCTTTGGGAACCGGCATTATGCAACGCGTTGTGCATTCCAAGCTTCGAATCCAATCGCAAAGACCACAAAGACTGAGTCAGTGCCATTACTTACAGCGGTGAATTCTTTCAATGAAAAACACGGCGCCGAACGGCAAGAAGCTTAATAGCGAACGTTGAAGCAGCTAGGCCTAGTTTACCATGGCTGCGAGATAACCAAAATGGCGGCAGTGGTGGCTTTCATTAATGCTGTTTTGGACCTGCAGTCACGGCAAAAAGTCAGGAAAATCAGACGGCGAAGGGCTCTTGCGTCTGAAATTTCAGACGTTCTCATACATTGACTCTATGGGGTACGTGGTGGTGCCGCGGAGCCGTCGGGCATCCGGAAAGTCTGTCATTTACTGTACACTGGCAACTCCTCCAGCCGACGACACGGCGTCAAAAGATGATTCGTTATGATCCCTCTCTGTTACGCAAGCCAGCATTACTGCGAGTTTCTTTCCCTTTCAATAAAATTGCAGCTAATTTTTCCTGATAAAAGCACAAATTCCCTGAGTATTTCCAGACTATTAAAAATCCCCAAGAATTCCCGATTTTCCCAGTTTTACCGGTTGGTAGATGCCCTGATATATCTACAAACTTTTCTAACTTAATCGTTTTAGAAAAAAATAAAAGGCAGTTACTGTCAAATACCAACTCAGCACCCCATCAATCTGCGTTAGCGTGCATACATTACAAAAATATGATGCCATACCAAAAGTACACCAAGTATGGCAGTCCACTTATGTATTAGACTCGCAGTAATAATGTTATATACAGTCGAAACCATTTATAAGAATATGCGAGTGCCAAAAATATTCTATTGTTACAGTCAAAGCTGCTTAAACAATATTCAAGTGCCAATAAATCCCATTGTTATAACCGATAATTGTTATAATTGGGCTGCACAATAAAGGCAGAGGGGACAAACATCCAAACACTAATTAGAAAGAAGCACAGCCAAGCCCACTTATAGACATTACCGGTTTTAACAATACTCAGATGTAACAATGAGCAACTGAGGCACCTTTTGTGTGTGTTCTATGGTAAAAACACACACGCACACTACCCTTGTTCCACAAGTGAACCGCATTTCGCGTGAGTACTTTATGGCGTTTTTCACTAGTCGATCTGGAGTGGCCGCCGAAATCCTCGAGCGAGCACTCGGGTTTGACAAATCAGAATCGGCCAGCAGAGCGCAAGAACGCTCCGCAGGGGATCACACAGGAAGTCTGCGTACACGTCACAGAAATCGGTTTCGGAAAATATGCCCGACTTCCGCTCTATAGGTTTCCACGGCAACCAAAGTCGCCGTCTCCCGTGCGTAATTTGACCACAGCTGTCGCAGAGTCCGTCATTTCGATGCCGCACCCGCAAGGATTGTGCATGGACAACTTGCATAGATGGCTTTGTACGGCACCTGCGTCGCCTCGTAATTGCTGTCGTCCGAGCTCTCATTGCTAAATGCGACTTCTACAGCAGCACTGAACACAGCCATCTTGCGAAGCAAAACAATGTTGTGCGTACCAACAGATTATCGATTTCGCTTGAAGACTGAAATGACGCGAGCTATTTCCGCCCGAATCCGCAACTCGGTGGCGGAGCAAGTCAGAGCGATCCAGCGCGGAGTGAGCTGATCCGAAACGACCAGCGGAAAGCGCGAACCCGCTCCACATCGACCAGTGAAATTCAGATTCGTTGCCACGGAGCAAGAAATCCTGCTCTGAATCGACCAGTGAAAAACACCATTAATTTCTGTCATCCTTGTTTATCCAATTGCTCTTTCCAAGTGCTGATACAGAACTGATTACATGCCTCTCTGAGCGCAGAGTTATGTCGGGCACTAAAGCCATCCACTCTGCACTACTTGTGTGAGTTGGCACCGTGCCAGCTGTACCAATGACATCATCCGCAGTGCCACTCACCTATCCTTATCTAGGTCCTCCATCATCCACTGTGACAGTTGCACCGCTGACCTCACTCTTGACGCTGTGCCTACTTTTATCGCTGAGCTTCATACACCCACATCACAAATCTTCAAAGTGGGGGAATATACGCTCACGCATAATAAGCCAATTACTACAATGTTCCCATGCTGCATTATTGGCCATAAACAATTAAATCTGGCTTCTAGGTGTCTGTGAAAAATCCCAAGTGGCCAAAAGAAAAAAAAGGGGAAAAAAAAAGCGAGCCACTGCACCTTGCATGGCATGCCATTGCCACATTGTCCTACACATTGCCAACCTCGCATGCCCCTTTACCGCCTCTCTTCCACCCCTCCGATACACGAGTAGATGGGGTTGACGTCGAAGAGTTGGAAGGACGACAAGAGAGGCATGCAAGGTCAGCGATTTGCATAGCGACGCGAAGAAAGCTGCTGTGTGGGGTCCACAGCAGAAGATGAGTGCAGCGGCTATGTTTTTTTTTTCATGGATTTTGCGGTCCTTTTCCTTTCGGCATGCACACCCATTAGCCAGACTTAATTGTAATAACTGATAATACAACATGGGAGCACTGTAGTAAGTGGTTTATTTCACCATAGAACACATACAACTGATTGCTATGTCACATATGTATTGTTAAAACTGGTATCATTATGAGTGGGTTTTACTGTACAACCAATAATTGCTATAACCAAGCTGCACAAAAAAAGAGGGAGGACAGACATCAGAGCATTTTAATTAGACAGGAAGAAGTACAGTTGAACCCACTTATACCATTACCATTTTTAGCAATACTTGTACGTAACAATAAGCAGTCACAGCCCTGTGAATGCTTGTGTTCTATTGTAAAATTAACTGCTTAGTTCAATGTTCTCATGATGCGTTATAGGTTATAACTAAAAATTTAGCTAACAGGAGTCAGAAAGGACCGCATTATATCTGGTCCTGCACTATCAGTGGTTACGTTGAAGTGGTCTGTACTGCATTACTTAAACATTAATTTCCACGTGAAATTAATAACCACTAATGCAATACAAAGAAGCAATTTAATGATGTTGGAAAAGCCAGCATCATCAAAAAGCAGCCATGACGTATTTTGCTTACATGTTGCTACCGGTAGCAAAATTGTAGCATAGCTGATGTGCTGTTGACAGACAGTCTGGTAGCTTGACCTCATAGCATGTGCCATGATTGGTAGAGTAAAAAGAAAATACGAAAAAAAAAAACAGTGTTGCTCGTGGACTAATTGATTGACTCATGGGCTTTAATGTCCGAATGTTCCAAAGCAACTTTACAGCTATAAGAGACGTTTAGTGGAGAGCTCTGGTTTAATTTTGACACCCTAGGGTTTTCTAACATGCAACTAAATCTGTACATGAGCATGTTTTCACATTTCGCCCCAATCAAAGTACTGTCACCACAGCCGAAAATTAAACCCACAACCTTGAGCTTAGCGGAAGAGTGCCATAGACACTGAACTACCACAGTGAGTGGTGCTGCTCGTAGCATGTGGGATGATGAACACCACAAGGCACTGTTGACTAACCTCATCCAGCAGTGGGCCACCCTGGGCATTCATGCGCGGTCCTCGGTTGTCTGGGGCAACGCGTGGTGCTGGAGGAGGCGCTGCAGGAGCAGCAGGCGCTGCAGCTTGTGGGCTGGGTGGAACTGGAGCATTGGCTTGGGCCACAGGGGCAGGTGCTGCCTGGTGCATGCTATAGCAGAACACACCACCAGTTATGCAAGGAGTTTGGGATAACCCACTCCAAAATTTGTGATAAAGAATAGCAATCAAATGTATGGCCGGTCTTGCTAAAGAAAGCTCAGCTGTGCTAAAGGAAATGTTCCTAGAAAAAGTGACGCAAATAACTGCGACGTGGTTTGGCTCTTGGGTGTATTAATTAAATTCTGGGGTTTTACTATATACCAAACCACGATCTGATTATGCGGCACACCTTAGTGGGGGGCTCTGGATAAATTTTTTTATCACCTGAGTTTATTTAAAGGGGCCCTGAAACACTTTCTGAAGTATAGAAAGAAAACACTGCTGATCTGTAGACAAGGCTTTTGTGAACATGTGACCCAAATATTATTCTATTTCATGCAGCAGGGAATTTACAATCTCGTGTCAAAAACGGCAAAAGATAGGTTGCCCTCCTTCACAATGTCATCAGCAGCTACGTCGCAAGCAGCCAACCAACTGGTATTGGCAAATTTCGTGAATGCGAGAACATTCTCAGTAATACTATTATTGCTAATATTGAGTTAAAAAATAAAAAAAATTTGACATATATGGCAGTGATCTCAAAAAAGCATATGTTCAGCCTTTAGACGAAAAGTGGTAGGCGACCCTAATCTTTGACTTAGGTGTCTCTTAGTGGCATTCGCACCTCAGCGTTGGTGCTCTTTCGGTTAAATTTAGGCACGAACCGAACTCAGAGGCAACTCTTTTCCATTGATTAGCCGGTTAAATATCATGCCACCTTGAGTGTGATGTCATTACTTCCGCTTTCTACTTCCAAGTTTCCAGGAAATTTGTCAAAGCCATGCTCACATGGCGGGTCTTGTAAAGTCTACAATTCTGTGCTTTGGCGCGCAGTAATCAGTGATTTCTAATTAATTCTAATTATTCCGGAGTCTTCAGTACCTTTAAATGCAAACAACATCATGATCCTACACTCATACCCCTATTGGAGGCTGCCTGCACGTCATGTCAGACAACGCCCTTCACGCTGTGTAACGGCCTGCTTTACAAAAAAGTCTGCCGAAGGCGCTTCCTTGCTCCTAGTCATTCCCAAGCGCCTGCGTACTGCTATTCTTCGCGCCATGCATGATGACATCACATCGGGTCACCTTGGCTTTGCTTGCACGCTTCATCAATTACGCCAGCGCTTTTATTGGCCGAAGCTATGGAAGAGCACAAGAGCCGAAGCTATGGAAGAGCACAAGAAAGTACACTGCAAGTTGTCTAGGTTTTCAATGTCATAAGAAGCCGCGGACACCTCCTGCAAGCTTTTTGCAACCAGTGAAACCACCTACCTTACCATTTGAAAAAGTTGGTATCGATTTGCTCGGCCCCCTTCCCAAGAGTTCTACCGGTCGTCACTGGATTATTGTGTGCGTCGACTACTTGGTGCGTTATACTGAGACTGCGGCGCTTACATCTGCTACCGCCACCGATGTGTCGTGCTTTCTGCTTCCTTCTATCATCCTGCGTCACGGCGCTCCACATGTTGTTATAAGTGACCGTGGACGGCAATTCACTGCCGACGTTGTTGAAGAACTGCCGCACCTTTGCGGTTCTTCTTATCGCCATTCAACACCATACCACCCACAAACAAATGGCCTCACCAAACGCACGAATCATACGCTTGCCAACATGCTGTCACTGTACGTCTCAGCTGATTACAGGAGTTGGGATGTTGTGCTGCCCTTTGTCACATACGCATAGAATACAGCCAAGCACGAAGTAACAGGGTATGCACCTTTCTATCTGTTGTATGCTCGCAGTCCCCAAACGTTCTTAGACACAATTTTGCCATTGCCACTGAGCGAAGGCACATCCATTCTGCAGACATTGTGTCGTGCCGAAGAAGCACGTCGGCTCGCTCACTTAAGAACACTGCCTTCGGAAGTTTCAAGGCATGCTATGATGCCCGGCATATACATGTCCCTTTCGCTCCTGGCGATCATGTGTTACTGTGGACACCTCAACAGAAGAAAGGCTTGTATCGCAAGCTCGTCTCAATGTACAGCGGTCCATTTGTGATACTCAACCGATTAAGTGACGTCAATTATGTCATCGCCAAACTGACCACCAATAATCGCCGGTCGCGGAAGACAAGTGGTTCGTGTGGCCCACCAAAAGCACTACCATAATAGGGTTCCCGCATCAAGAACTACCAATTATGTGGATCCCTAGCTCGCTCGACAAGCTTCATCTGCGCTGGAGGAAGATGTTACGCTGCGCGGCAGAGCCGAAGAAGAGGAGATGGAAGAACTGCGCGCGGTGTAAAAAAGGCCCGACTGCCTGCAATCTCGTCTCTACGCCCCCTCGATCATTTTGTAAATAAACCCCCCCCCCCCCCATCTCATTCATAACAATATTAATCTCACAGGGTCATATAAGATATCCTTGTCACCTAAATTATGACCTAGAATAACTTATATATATGTATATATATATATATATATATATATATATATATATATATATATATATATATATATATATATTATAATGTGCTGATTCTGCCAGCCAGAGTAGCATTCATCATTAGAATTCTAATCAAAGCTACATTGTCAGGCATGAAGAATTGAAGTGTGAAAGAACACTAGCTTTTGTGGCAGTCATGAAGTAAAGGTGATCAGGACAGGAATTAAGTAGGGGTGTACAATATCAAAATTTTTGAATATGAATACTTGGCTTTGAATATCGAATAATAACACACGTGCATTCAATAGTAAGTTTCATTATATTAACATGTTGAAACATTGCAGTTACATTGTCACTAGTAAAAAGTTGTGTATTTGGCTCACGCTAACACAGAAAATTGGGTAATTCCCACTAGCTGTCTGTTCTCACCAACCTGTGCCTTATTTTACATCAAATGCCCATAAACTCAGAGGCATTTGACCAGAGACATCTCAGAGACATCTGCCGGTCGTCGCATTTGCTGCCAAGCAATAAGTTCAGATTGGGGGTGGCACCTGCAAAAGAGTGCACCCTCGCCGTCTGCAAACCCATACTCATATTCAATTTGACAACTAGGTACTTGAACATTTGAAATATTCGTCCAAATATATATGTATTTTTTTCATGGCACAATGTAAAGCATTTACTTTTAGCTGAGAAAGGGCCAGAGTGTGAGAAAGAGGTTAACATAGTAGTTCATTGTACATATGCGAGAGACTTTCAAATGGTCCAAGAAACAACAGTTTGAAATGACAGTGCACACCGCACGCCAGCATGCCAGTACTAGAAATGCCATAGATGTGACACTTACAGATGCATATACTGGGTGAAGTAGTGTGCATACAATTGCTGAGCAAGAGCCACCTGCTGAATCAGCTGCTCGGGGCTTGATGCTCCTGCTGGCATTCCCACAGCAAAAGGCATCTGACCATTGGGCACTGCACCAGAGCTGTGAAAAGAGCCAGCCGAGAATGAAGCACCATATGTATCAGATTGGGTAAATGTGCATTTAAAACATTTTGGATCTAAAGATACAGTCAAACCCACTTAGAACAATATTCAAGTGCCACGAAAATTCCATTGTTATAACTGGGTCACATGAAAAAAAAAAAGGAAGGAAAAATCAGAATGGGGATGGTGTAGCTGTTTCGAAAAATACTATAATGGTGGGGAGACCAGTTCTCCTCCCCACCACCTTTCTCCATCCGGCTTCTGATTGTGCTGACTCGTTTAACTGCTATAACAACCGCAAGTGACATACGAGCTCTGCCGAGACATTGCTTTGGTGGCCCCAAAAGGCGTCTTTTAAAAAATGCGGGAAGGTTGCTGCGGCAGCATCTCAGCTTGAGAAATCCAGAAGAAACGCTGGGACGAGATCGCCACAAGCATCTCGCCACATACTTTCCACTGGCTTGCAGGAGAAAACTGCATGTCCATCAGCCTTGCTTGGTTTACGTGAAGCTTGCCGACATTCTTCTCCAAGGTATCCAGGTGCTCTATGTAGTAAAGTGGAAGGTCCCTTGCGAAAACAAACTCATGAGGGACTCAATCATCTACAGGACCTCCTGCGGGGACAATGTTGGGGCAGCCTGCCCTACCGCGTCAGCGCTGCCGTCGTGGCCGTCACTGTTGCTATCCATACAAGCACGTTTGTGACGATCGCCTGATTGGTTAGAAGCACTTTGTTTTCAAATCTATAGCAGTGTGCTTTCTTTTCACCGGCAATGTCATGCATGTTCCAGTTTGGCGGTGAGCAAAACGAGGCTGAGAAACCACGTGGCCAAGAACGACTTCGATGCAATGAACAAAAACAAGCACGAGAGCGACTTCATTTGTCAGCAGAATTGCGCAGATTGAGGTCTCAGCAAGCAATCTGGGAGCAGCACTCTCTGGCAGAGCCGGCAGCATTGTCAGTGAAGTTGGCACGGTCCATTCGTGTTTCAGAGGGCGGCGCGGCGCAGAGCTATGGGCGCAGCCCATATGTGTTGGAGGGGTGGAAGGGCGACTGCAGAGATGCACGTGGCGGCAGTTGGGGTGGCGGGCGATCGTGCAGCGGCTTGCATTTCATTACCTTTTGGCATGGACACCCAGCAGCCAGATTTCATCGTTATAGCCGACAATATGCCATAGTGACAGTGTAGTAAGTGGGTTATTTCTCTATATAAAACATACAAAAGTTGACGGTGCAGCAGCTTTTCATTGTTATAACCGATATATTGTCAAAACTGGTATCGCTATAAGTGGATTCGACTGTAGCTACAAGTGACATGAACATACTTAAAATTTACTCTGTTGTACCAGCAATACAGCTCACTGAGTGTAACATTTGCACTGCATGACAATACCGAAATCATTTCACCACTTTAACTCTAAATACCACTATGGTCTATTCTCTATAAAGCCCTGTGCCCATTTCGTAATTCACATTTGTTTAAGCAATGGCTTGCTGCCATTTTAGCTACTAGGCACTTCTAATGTATGGCACTTCTGTTGGGTAACAAAAATTTTCGGAGGCCTTAGTATCAAGTTCTTCCTTGTCAATTTGGCATATGGTCGCTTTGCCATCACAAACAGGATCCTTTTTCTTGTCTGCCCATGCCTTCTAGGCCATGTGTGTTCCAAAGTAATAAGCAAGTGTGTAATACCAGTAAGGATGCAGGGCCTGTTCTTAAAAAGGATGGCTTATCTTGGAAACATATAGATCACACAGACAAGCCCCTGCTCTAGAAGGTTAGATACCGAAGCAGTGAAACTAAGCAAACATGTAAACCAGAAGTGACATCATATCTACCCTCTGAAGCAAAAGTTTAGGGTACATAGCATCAGCAAAAATCAAAGATTTCTGGTACAGCTGTCCAATGTGGAATTGTGACAGTGCATTGCATTGGTCAAACATGCTAACTAGGGCTCTACCACTTTACTTCAGTGCGCATGTCTAGGTTCTGAAATTTTGTTTAACAGGATCTATCATCTCCAAGCGTTTGTTTCCAACTGTACATAAACTTGCCAACTATGTAGCCATAAAGCAGAAAGTAGTCAATAAATATGGTATTTACACTGAGGTGTGGATCCGAGCTAGTTGGTAAGGCAACATCTTTGAAGGGAACCGCGCAAAAGATGGGAAAGGCAGGTGGCAAGCAGCAGCATACAAATTACGCCTACCCTGCCAACATGTGCATGATGAAATCATAACAGCAGCTAAAATGTGAAGCGCTAAAATTTCTAAGCAACATGCACAGTTGATGTAGGATTTCACTACCTTATGGAGAGACACATATTGCATATACAGAATAGTGCAACATAAGTTCAAAACTACCAATCAAAAATGAAAGTTGCATAGTTGCCTATGGAATGCTTCACTTGTGGGTGCATACCAAGGTGCCAAGCTCCAAAAGCTGTAGCATGAAATAAAAATGCAATAGCGATTTCTGTATTGAAAGAAAACATCACCTAGGTATCAGTTAACTATCTGCTAATCTTCTCAAGAAAGGGTTCAATTTTCTTGAAACTGTCTTGATTTTGGTGTTGCATTTGCATGCCCTTTCTTTTCCAAAGATTCGCTGTTGCTTTGTGCATATGCATATGACAGTGTTTGTAAGGCTGTTAGCAAAATAAAACAGAGATAATGGCAATGTCCATGTCATCTTATTTGCCCTGTGGTCTGCAAACTAGCACTCAACATGCCGTTTGTCCAAGTATGACTAAATCCCGAGACGAAATGCACCTATCTAGTCCCTTGGTGAGCATCTGTGGTGACTTGGCAGTGATTTGCAAAATTGTTTGCCTATGTTGAAAAGAAAATACATCCTTACAGTTCGGGTTTATCAGGCCTCTGTCAGGAATATGTGTATGATTATTCAGAAAAGCATTCCAAGCATTGACAGCAAAGCTGAAAATTTTATCGACTTCTCAAAGCTGAATAGATGTCACTGAGCACAGAACTATAATATATTTTATTATTTATATGGTTAAGGCTGGTTTTCTTTTGCAGACACCCAAGTACACAAAGAAGAAATAAAAATTAGTACAATGAACAATGTGGCATACCAGTAAGAGGAACACATCTTGCTTGCTACACTGCTCATGCACAAAGGCTATCAATGAACAAACTTGTAAATTTACCCGGCGCTTCTATGCCGAAGCCCATCACTGCCAACAGCTGATGAAGCTGAGGCCACAGACGAAGTCGAAGGCACATTTGATGTTGACCCACCAGCCATGCCGAAATCAGGCTGGCTCATAGCCATCTGGAGAATTAAAAAAAAAAAGTGTTAAAATGCATCTCATGAAGTTTGGGTATTGCAAGGAAAAAACATGGTGCTGCGTTCATAATTCTGTAAGGATTATGTCCACAAATTATAATATCAATATATGCTGTGAAAATGACTGGGAATTCAAACAAAAGCCTGCCTGCCCTCCTTCCCGGAAGAGCCTCTTATTGAAAGAAAGGTAGAGTGAGAGAAAAAGATATGCAGACCCAATGCACATGTTGGAATCTATGTGAAGAGAAACTTTAGTAAAAAGGTTAATTAAATCAACTAACAGCAATGCATACAATTTTGTTTACTTTCGTCCTATGCAATGTGTAAAGTCACCGCTGAGAGCTGGTGAAGCTAAGGCCACAGACAAAGTCGAAGACACATTTGATGTTTAACCACCAGCGATGTCCAAATCATGCTGGCTCATGGCCATCTGAAGAGTAGGGTAGGGAGGAGGATAGCTTGCTTCCTTGCACCATGGCTTTGCAACAATTTTATTTGCTCTCATCTCTGTCATTACCAAAACCATTTCAAACAGTCTTGTGGTAATACACTATTAATGGCACTTAGTAGGTATAAACTGAGCAACACAATTAAGCATGTGTAAATATATACAGGGTGATCATTAGGTTTTGTGGCATTTTAAAAAAAAAATCGCTTGTTGCAGATAACATAGTTCAAGTCCTTGAGCTGAATTATTCAGAGAGGTGGACATTACTTTCTCGAGAAATCAAAACATATTCAACTAAGTAAAAAAAAAGTTACAAATTAACTTAATTCATCATCATCATCAGCCCATTTTTATCCACTGCAGGATGAAGGCCTCTCCCTCCGATCTCCAATTACCCCTGTCCTGCGCCAACCGATTCCAACTTGCACCTACAAATTTCCTAATTTCATCACCCCACCTAGTTTTCTGCCGTCCTCGACTATGCTGCCCTTCTGTTGGCACCCATTCTGCAATTCCAATGGTCCATCCGTTATCCATCCTACATATTACATGGCCTGCTCAGCTCCATTCTTTTCTCTTAATGTCAATTAGGAGATTGGCTATCCCCGTTTGCTCTCTGATCCACACCGCTCTCTCCGTCTCTTAACATTACGCCCAACATTTTTCATTCCATCGCTCTTTGCACGGCCCTTAACTTGTTTTTGAGCTTCTCTGTCAACTTCCAAGTCTGCACCCCATATCTTAGCGCCGGTAGAATGCAGTGATTGTACATCTTTCTTTTCAATGATAGTAGTAAGCTCCCAGTCAGGATCTGGCAATGCCTGCCGTATGCACCCCAATCCATTTTCATTCTGTAAATTTCCTTCTCATGATCAGGGTCCCCTGTGAGTAATTGATCTACGTACTCCTTCACAGACTGTAGAGGCTGACTGGAAATCCTGAACTCTTGTTCCCTTGCCAGGCTATTGGACATTAATTTTGTCATCTGCATATTAACTTTCAACCCCCACTTACATTTTCTCTATTAAGGTCCGGACAGGCCGCCACTGGAAAATGAACCTGGCAACATTCAACACACAAACCCTCTCCAGTGAAGCTAGCTTAGCAGGACTCTGAGGAATTCTCAGGCATTGCAGGGAATATTATTGGCCTTATAGTGAGGTTATAAGAACTGGTGAGGCTTATACAGTGCCAACTAACGGCCATGTCCTCTGTTACAAAGGACATACGGATAAGAGACAATATGAAGTAGGATTTCTAATCCATAAGGACATCGCAGGTAACACTGATGAAATCTACAGCATTAATGAGGGTAGCAGTAGTAGTAATAAAGCTGAACAGAAGCTATAAAGGTAGTACAAGCCTACACTCTAATGTCCCATCACAGTGATGAAGAAATAGAAGTTTTATGAAGAAGTCGAATTAGCAATGAGAAAAATGTTAACTCAGTATCTGTAGTCATGGCTGATTTCAATGCAAAAGTGGAGAAAAAGCAGGCTGGTGAACAAGCAATTGGCAACTACAGCCGTGATTCTAGGAACACTAGAGGAGAGATGTTGGTAGAATTTGCATAAGCATAAGAAATAAGCTCCGAACAATGAATACCTTCTTCAGGAAGTGTAGCAACAGGAAGTGGACCTGGAAAAGCCCTAACGGAGAAAGAAGATACGATATGGATTTCATACTCTCAGCCGATCCCAGCATAGTGCAGGATGAAGAAGTGTTAGGTAGGGTAAAGTGCAGGGATCATAGGTTAGCGAGGTCTAGGATTTCCCTAAATACGAAAAGAGAAAGAGTAAAATTAGTCAAGAACAAACGGGCCAACCTAGATGCAGTAAGGGTAAAAGCAGACCGATTCAGGCTGGTGCTTGCAAACAAATATGCAGCTTTGGAACAGAGATAATGAAACCGTAACTAGGCTGGTTTCAGAAGCAGCAATTGAAGTGGGAGGTAAGGCACCAAGGCAAACAGTAGGTAAGCTCTCCCAAGTAACAAAGGACCTAATTAAGAAACGACAAAGAATGAGTGTGTCCAACTCAAGAGATAAGATAGAATTTGCGGAACTGTCAAAACTAATCAACAAGGAGAAATTAAGGGATATTCAATTATAATGCAAGAAAAACTGAGGAAGCAGTAAAAAATGGATACAGCTTGAAATTAGTGAGAAGGAAACTTGGCATAGGACAAGCCAAGATGTAAGCACTGAAAGATAAGCAGGGTAATATCATCAGCAATTTAGATATAGTAAAAGCAGCAGAATTCTACACCGACCTGTACAGTACCCAGAGCAGCCATGCTACCTTCATTCGAAGTAGTAATGAACGGGATACAGAAAAAGAAACTCCTACAACTAAAAATTAAATTATGGGGTTTTGCGTGCCAAAATCACGATCTGATTATGAGGCGTGCCATAGTGGGGGACTCCAGATTAATTTGGACCACCTGGTGTTCTTTAAAGTGCACCTAAATCTAAGCACATGGGTGTTTTCGCTTTTCGCCCCCCTTCAGAATGCAGCTGTTGTGGCTGGGGTTTGCTCCTGTGACCTCCTGCTTAGCAGCACAACACCATAGCCACTCAGCAACCATGGCAGGTGCTCCTTCTATAACTAACGACGAAGTTAGAAGGGCCTTACAAGACATGACCCGAGGAAAAGTGGCAGGAGAAGATAGAATAACAGTCGATTTAATCAAAGATGGAGGAGATATCATGCTGATAAAGCTTGCAGCCCTTTACACGCAATACCTCACAATTTTAAGTATACTAGAGAACTGAAAGAATGCCAACATTATACTAATCCACAAGAAGGGAGATGTTAAATGATTGAAATTATAGGCCCATTAGCTTGCTTTCAGTATTGTATAAAATATTCCTCAAGATAATTTCCAATAGAATAAGGGCAACATTTGACTTCAGTCAATCAAGAGAACAGGCTGGCTTCGGGAAGGGATACTCTACAATGGATCACGTCCATGTCATCAATCAGGTAATTGAGAAATCTGCCGAGTACAATCAACCTCTCTATATGGCTTTCATAGATTATGAAAAGGCATTTGATTCAGTAGAGATACCAGCAGTAATAGAGGCATTACGTAAACAAGAAGTACAGGAGGCATACATGAATAACTTCTGATTTACTATCTACAAAGATGCCACAGCTACCTTGGTTTTGTACAAGTAGAAAGTTACCTATCAAGAAAGGGGTCAGGCAAAGAGACACAATCTCTCCAATACTTTTCACTGCATGCATGGAAGTTGTATACAAGCTATTAAACTGGGAAGGCTTAGGAGTGAGGATCAATGGTGAATATCTCTAACATTCGGTTTGCAGGTGACATTGTCCTGTTCAGTAACACTGGGGACAAATTACAACAAATTGAGGAACTTAATTACTTTACAGCATATGTTGCAATTTACAAATCATAACCAGTGAGTTTGCAAGGCGTATCCACCTGGACGAATTTCCAGAATGACGCGTTTGGAGGTATGCACCACCAATCTCGCCGTAAAAATGCACTGTTGTTCCATTTACTTTTTGAACAAAACGCTCTTTTATGCAGTGAAGCACAAAAGCAACTAGAATGCCCATGTCCCACACTTTGAGAAATAATATCTTGAAACTGGTGTCATCCTGGAGATTAATGCCAAGTGGATACATCTTGCAAACTCACCAGCTACAATTCATAAATTAATATATGTCCTATAACATAATTAATTAAAAGTTATTTAGTGGATTTTGTTAATTAGTTGAATATTTGTTTAGATTTTTTGTGCTAGTAATGCCTGCCTCTTCACATGATCCAACTCAAGGACATGAATTGTGCCATGTGCCACAGGCGTTTTTTAAAAATTCTGGAAAACTGAAAAATTTAATTTTAAAATTTTAAAAACTGAACTGGGGAACACTGGGTTAGACGTGGAACACACAGAGTTCAGACCCATGTTCTAAAATTCCTGTCTGACGACGGCCTGAATCATAGCAATGGTGGTTGCTGGCGGATCGGGAGGCATCGTGGAGAAAGCTGGCGAGTAGGCGGCCTCGAGTTTGTGGCGAACAATATGGGTGACGTCGTCACAGGTGGTGGTCTGACGCAGTCGACCCTCACATGTCGACGTAGCAGCAGTGTTGGGTAGCCGCGTGATGTGGTGTGAAATACGGCGGCTTTTAACTTGTTCAAGGCGACGGCATTCCTTTTCGTGGTGTCGATAGTCGTGACGTTGCCGAAAACAAGCAAATTGAAAGCGTTGTCGGCGATGCCTTTTAGCACATGCAACACTTTATCTGCTTCAGACATTATCATCAGCTTTGCGGCATAGAGCCAAGACGTCGAGGATGTATGAAACATACGGCTCTGTGGATGACTGAACACGAGACGGAAGGGCCTTTCTTGCGGCAACCTTACGTCCAATGGGGTCGCCGAACAGTTCCCATAGCTTTTATTTGAAACTGTCCCAACTGGTTATCTCGTCATCATGCATTAGGTGCCACAAGCGTGGGGTGCCGCCGAGATAAAAGATGACATTGGCGAGCATAATCGTTGGGCCCCACCTGTTATTAGCCCTTGCGTGTTCATACAGCTTGATCCACTCGTCAATGTCCTGTCCCTCCAGGCCAGAGAACACACCTGGGTCACGATGTGGGGCAACCATGACGATTGGAGCAGTCGAACAAGCCGAAGCCATTGCAGAAGCGGGCTCGTCACCGGGAGGCATGGTGACAAGCTCGATGTGCCGACCACTTCGGAGTTCCGTGGCGAGGACGGGGATCGCTAACCTCCACCAGAATGTTACGTGTGGAAAGACACAGACGAAGGAGGCTATTTACAGGTTATTTACACTGGAGCCAGACAGCCAGGCCGACACTCGCTCGCACCAAGGGCACCGACCAACTTCATTGTCATTCTTGCGGTGGCTCGTCTCTTGAGCATTGCTCGATGATATCGTAATAATGTATATATATATATATATTTAAATACCACGGTCGAGACGACGCTTTGTTCCAAAAAGGAAAGGTGATGCGATGTACGAGGTGTGACACAAAAAAAAACGAGACTGGTCCTATAACTTATTGCACTTACTCAATCAGTTCTCTGTCACATTATCACCTTCAAAGTAGTACCCTTCAGCATTCACACACTTCTGCATTCGGTGCTGCCATTGCTGGCAACAGTTCTGGAACGAGGTTTTTGGAAGGCCCTTCAGGAGATTCTCAGTTTTTGCCTGAACCTCTTCAACTGAGGTAAAATGGGTTCCCTTTAAGCAAGTAACTTTAGGAAGTAAAACAAAGTCGCATGGAGCCAAATCAGGTGAATAAGGAGGATGCCCTATCACAGTAATGTTTTTGCTGGTCAGAAACTGCTTGACAGATAGGGCCGTGTGAGAGGGTGCATTGTCCTGGTGCAACAGCCATCCATCACTCCACAGCTGTGACCTTTTTCTCCTAATTTTTTCACGAAGTCTTTTTAATACTTCAATGTAGTAGTGTTAACAGTCTGACCACTGGGAACCCACTCAATCATTACAACTCCATTAATGTCGAAGAAGACAATTAACATTGCCTTGAATTTTGATTTTGACGTGCGTGCTTTTTTGGGTCTTGGGGATCCTGGAGACTTCCACTGCATTGACTGGCGCTTACTTTCTGAGTCATAGGTAAAAATACATGTCTCATCACATGTTACAACAGATTCCAACAAATTTGGCTCGTTTGCAATGCGTTCTAACATGTCCACACACACATCTTTACTGCACTGTTTTTGGTCAACGGGCAGAAATTTTGGAACAACCTTCGCACAAATCTTTATCATGTTTAACTCGTCCGTTAAAATGCGTCGAACAGCTTCCCTATCCAAGTGAACCAACTCCGCCACTGCACGAACACTTAATCTTCGGTCACCACTAATCACATCACGAACTTTGGCAATGTTTTGGTCTGTAATCTCTGACCTTGGGCGCCCAGCACGTTCATCATCTTCCACACTGTCCCTTCCCCCTGAAAACTGCTTATGCCATTCAAACACACGTGCACGAGACAAAGTTACATCTCAATAAGCCTCGGTTATTATTTGAAATGTTTCCGTGGCTGATTTCTTAAGTTTCACAAGAAACTTGATGTTGATTCGCTGTTCGGTTTTTACATCAGACATTTTTCCGGCAGAATGCAGTTGCACATGTTCACTCAATGACACAGCACTCCCAAATGGCGTGATCGGTTTCGTCGAAACTGGACGCATGAATAGAGGAGGTGTATGGGATTACGTCAGCAAAACAGTTGTTGCCAACTCCACTCTTTTTTCAAGCTACACACTTAGTCTCGTTTCTTTTGTGTCACACCTCGTATTCCGATGATGGTAGTAATGGGCATCGTGAAAGAGCATCGGCATCTTGGTGCTTCCTTCCGGACTTGTATATGACATCGAAATCACATGCTTGTAATCGGAGTATCCAGTGGCCAAGGCGTCCAGACAAGTTTTTGATTGTCGACAACCAACATAGGGCATGGTGGTCGGTCACAACAGCGAAATGTCAACTGTGGAGGTATGGACGAAATTTCTCAATGGACCAGACAACAGCCAAACACTCTTGTTCGGTTATAGAGTACCATATTTTGTGGGGAGCACCCGCCTCCATTTCCTCCTGCGTACCCGCGGTGTCCCGTTCGCACGTGGCAACGGGTCGGGCCGGCGTAGACATGGGAGAGAGGCACTACGCGCTCCCTTTTTCCGTCGCTCTGATGACGCGCGTACCCTTCTTCCCCTACGCGGTTCACGGGAAAGGGAAACGTATCCGGCGGGCGAGGAGGACTTCCCCTCGCAAAAAGGTAAAAAAGCATAAAAGCGCGCCACCGGGGGAGACTCGCTCTCTTGGGACGCCGACACCTTGGAGCGCCTGGACGACAGCACCTGCCGCATCCCGTGAGTGATCTCGTTTGTCTGACCCACCCAGACAACGAGGCAAGCCTTTTTACTACTATTACTGAGAGGACGTCCCTCTGCGAGTGTTCGCTATTGCTAATAGCAATAAACGTTGTTACCGTTGACACCGCTGGTTGCCTTATTCGTCCGAACCCGGCGTAGCCGCGATTCCCGCGCTACGGGTTGGGAGTACCACGAAGCGACTGCGTGGGGCTAGATCCGGAGCTCGCCTTCAGCCCTAGCCGCATGCAGAGTGGAACCCCCACAATTTACACGATTGTAAGTCGACCCATTTTTTAAAATTTGAAAATCTGAATTGGGGGGGTCGACTTAAAATCGAAACCAAAACATGGCACTGCCAAAAAAGTGAGACCAACAGGAGCTGCAACTTAGTTACAATTTTATGTTTGCTCTGTGGCCCTACCCATAGCTTTTCGCTATTCCGTGTGTTTGTTCGCTCTTCGGAAGGGTTTTTCAACATTTTTGAGAGTTTTACAGTGTGCGCAACACTCATGGGGGGGGGGGGGGTGTCGATAGTTGATGGAATTGCCGTTGTTCCATTTGCGGCGGCACCATCAGAACGACGGCGCTTGCAGGGAGTATCGGTAGTTCACGGAAGAGCAGACACCGCTCATGGGTCACGGGTTTCTCTTTCCCTGTTGCGCTTAGCTTTCTCTATAGTATGACCAAAGGCATTGGCTTGACGCGTTCGACTTGACTGCTGGCTACGTGCTACTTCCATGCTTCCTCAGTCGTCATCAGTGCTCCAGGCCCACTAATGATTCGGCACTCGTCCACAGCAGCGTTCAAGAGGGCTGCCATCTTTTACGCTGAAGAACCAAATCACTGCGCAGCGGGCCGCAAGTGCGATGTTTCTGAACAGGTGGTGCGAGAGTGGCGACTGCAGCGAAGCGAAATTTTCACCTGTGACGGCAAGTGAGGAATTTCCCCCGGGCCGAAGTCTGGACGCTTTCCCGAGCTGTAGGCCAAGTTTGCGGCGTTCGTCGCTGAAATGCATTAACGGTCCCTGCCAGTGAAGTGCTACATGGTCATGAAACAAGCCCAGATCTTCGCCTTTTAAGGGCCTGCTCCGCTGTGAGTACAACGAGTGGCTGGCGGCAGAAGACCGCGAACTTACGCCAACTGGACCTGCCAAAAGAGCTTCCCTGACGGCTGCGTATGGTTGGGTGCATTCGGCATGGGCTGCTGTTCCACAAGATGTCGTGGTGCTTTCGTTTGTCAAATGTGGAATTTCACTGGACAACGGCGTGCTGTGGGACTGTAGCAGCGATGACGATGGCAGCATTCGTGAAGACGAGTAGACCAGTGACTATGTCAGCTACTAATAAATTTTCGTTATCGAATACGCCCTCGGGCATGCTCTTTTTTTTTTCTGTCACGTGATATGGGGGGGTCGACTTACATTCGAGTCGATTTACAATTGTGTAAATACGGTGCTTACTTTCCGCGGAGGTCAGAACGTGGCTTGCATATGCAATAACCTTTTCGCAAGATTCGTGGTCGCGCTGCAGCAGTACGGCACCAATTCCTTGACCACTAGCATCAGTATGCAGTAATGTGGGCACCTTGTCATCAAAATGACAAAGAACTGGTACGCGCTTGAGTTCTTGGAACGCGGCTTCATACTGATTGTTCCAATTGGAGGAACTGCAACTAGAAAGGAGCTTGCGGAGGGGCGAGGCAATGCTGGCGAAGTTCCGGATAAAACGTCGAAAATATGAGGCAAGTCCATGGAAGCTGCGCAGTTCTTTTGCACGTAGTGGGCGTGCAAAGTTGAGCACTGCGGAAATTTTGTCCGGATCGGGCTGGATGGCGTCTTTGCTAACGAGAGGACCCAGGACTTTAATCGTTGTGCTAGCGAAACGGAACTTCCTCGTGTTTAGTTGAAGTCCGGCATTAGAAAGGCATGTCAGCACTTCATCTAAGCGTTGCAGATGGTAAGTGAAAGTCGAGGAAAACACGACGATGTTGTCGAGGTAACATAGACAAGTTTTCCACTTGAAGCCGTGAAGAACAATATCAATCATTCTTTCAAATGAGGCGCAAGCATTGCATAGGCCGAAAGGCATTAGTACGTTAAACTCAAAGACCGTCCGGAGTAGAAAAGGCGGTCTTTTCTTTGTCCGCTTCGTGCATTGGAATTTGCCAATACCGGAGCAAAGATCAAGGCTGGAAAAGTATTGCGCGCCTTGCAAAGAATCAAGGGCGTCATCAATACAAGGCATCGGAAATACATCCTTACGGGTGATATTGTTTAGCGGGCGGTAGTCAACACAAAATCGCATCGATCCATCCTTCTGCACTAATACGACGGATGATGACCAAGAACTGGCGGAGGGACGTACGATGTTTCTTTTCAGCATATGGGCCACGTTCTCGATTTTGCGTTCGGCCAAACAGACTCCGTAGGGACGACGGCGTACAATAGTCTGGCCATAGGTGTCGATACGATGGAAGGCAACGGAGGTCTGTCCGAGTTACGAAATATTCACGTCAAAGGAGAGGCCTGATGCTTCGTGAGCAATTATAGCAACGCTTCACTCTGAGCAGCAGTAAGGTCAGGACTTATCACGGAGGCAAGGGCAGATGAAGTAGAGTTGCCCTGTTGAGGAAGAGCTTGTGAAGTGGCCAAAGGAAGCAGGGAGACTCATTGGGTGTCCACATAACAGGTCACTGCAGAGCCTTGAGGTAGGAGGATTGTCTCAGTGGTCATGTTTAAAGCAATGATTAATGCAGAGCTTTCTTTGAACCGCACCAGGCAGAAAGCGAAGATAATCCCATGGGCAAGACAGCGGCCATAAGGAGTGATGAACACGTCGCCATTTGTGATGTCCGTAGAAGAGAGTGTTATGATTTGCTTATGGCCGGGAGGCAGTACAGAATTGGCAGCAGCGAGAAAATGCAGTCGTGCCTCATCAGCACTCCCGCTGCAATGAACTGTCTCAGTCATATGGACGGCAAGAGATTAAAGTGAACGGTGAAGAGAGGAAGTCCCAACCTAAAACTAGTTCACGAGTGCACAGGAATAAAACCGCTAACTTAATGTGATGATGGATACCATCAATGAAGACGCATGCTGTACATTGGGCTGATGGCTGAATGATTGCTCCATTAGCCCCAATCAAGGATGATCCAACATAAGGCGGCTTCACTTTCCGCTGATGAGAGCACAGGTCCGCACGCATAACAGATATAGTAGCTCCCATGTCAATCAGAGCTAACAAACACATACCCCCTACAGACACCAATAACATGTTCGATGGACATTCAGGAGGATTTGGAGCACTTCGTGGCGATGCAGTTTTCCCTCCAAAAACTGCACTGGTTAGTTTTCCGGTCGCTGGACGTGGAGTTGAGACAAGCCAAAGTGGCGAAACAGAATGTTGCAGCGGCGATGAGGAGTGGTGTCTTGAGGCACGTGTTTTGTGGGCGGTGTTGGAGAAGTCAGCCGGAGATGGAGATCGGCGAGCGGGAGGATTATTGTCATATAAGTGCAGTAGACGCGAGGAAGTGGCTCATCGCGTTCAAAGGCAGCGTAACCATGACGTTAGTCTTGCTGGTGGCGTCGGCAAGACCAGGAGATGTGTCCTCAAAAGCAGCAGTAATAGCAGATAGGCCTCGACGAACGCCAGGCAGAGTAGTAAGGTGGGTTCGGATCTCGGGCGACTAAAGGGGCCAGGTGATCGTGAACAGACGCAGACGGTGTGATTGGAGACAGTGCGGCTGGCATTGCAGCAACCTGGGTGTAAGAAGCCGGTTGTGGGCAAGGAGAAGCATTAGTATGCTGGGCGTTATGCAGGGAGGCCAATTCCTCCTTGATAATGCCGCGCAGGTCAGTAGAAGCAGGTTGGACGTGAGCGCTGCTGCAAGGGAGTGAGCCATGCACTTGCAATTCCTCACGAATTATGGCTCGAATGATAGATCAGAGCTCAATACTGTTTGCCAGGGGGGTTGCAGGAAAACTCTGGTTGCAAGCGGAGTGATTGCAGGGCGTCGAGGCGCTGACAGACGGAGACGACGTCCGACACCATCAAAGGGTTTTGAGCGGCGAGTGCGTTGAAGGCAGTAAATCCTATACCCTTAAGAAGGTGCTGCACGCGGTCAGTTTCTGGTATGGCACTGTCGACACAGCGGCAAAGCGCGAGGATGTCCTCAATGTACGAGGTACACGACTCGTCATAATGCTGGACGCGCTCAGACAGCCTCTTTTTCGCAACTTCCGAACGAACCGTAGGTGTGCCAAAAATCTGCCGTAGCTGCTCCTTGAAAGACGACCAATCACGGATGTCTCTCTTGTTATTTATGAACCATGTCTTGGCTACTTGAGAGACGTAAAATGGTACGTTTTTTAACCTCAATGTCTCATTCCAGTTGTACTCGCTGACACGATCGCAGTTGTCGAGCCAGTCTTCAATGTCCTCACCAGGCAAGCTACAGAAGATTTCAGGAATGCAATACCGGTTGTTGGCAGGGCTGGGAGTGGGGGTGGCTGGCACTTGAACCAAGCTGGTTGACGCTGCGGGCTGGTCTTACGACATGGCGGCCTCTTGGCGTAAGCTGCATCCCTAACGTAGCTCCAGGTGAGATCTTGAAGAGGATTGAGGTCGAAGGGATTTTAAAGCGCCTCTACCACTTGAAATATCATGGTCGAGACAACACTTTATTCCAAAAAGGAAAAATGATGCCAACGCAAAAAACAAACATGAGCCGATGATTGATGATGACTTTGTACAGATGAAGGTGAAGTTCGCATAAATGTTTACAATATATATATAAATATAAATTTTCACAGCCCATTTGTGCATAGCTCGTATATCAACAAACCACATTTCACAGCCAAGGCAAAATCTCCATGCCCTGTAAAAGGAAGCCTTCAGAGCATAATATCTTCATGTGCAACCACTCAGACCAATTTTTACCCATTTTAAAAGCAGCTTTCTTGTGTACCTAATGCTTGCACTTAGATACCTCAAGACACATTTTTATTTTGAATGTTTACAGAATGATCATTACTTCTAAGAACTTTACATTTTAATGTACACATGCATGCACACAAACAATGAGATTAATCAGCATTATACAGACAATACATGAGAAAAGAGTGCATTTAAATACCTTCTTGATAACTAGATTATTAAATCATAGTTTCTGTGGTGGTACAAACAGTAAATAGAGAAAAATTCATACAAGGGGAATGGGAGAATGTGAACCATCAGGAGAGTCTCTTGCTGGCCTGCAAACCAGGTGAAGGATGTGCATCTTCCCAAGATCCTGTATTAAAGAACAACAGAATACTTTATGTAGGCAATTGAAGGAATGGATAAACAGCTCTAATGGAATAAAGAATCATTCTGAATCTAACAGAACTGCACAATGTACATTGTGCAAGCTGCCCAGATCAGACCTCAATTAAATTCAAGAATCAATCATTTACTGCCACAGAGTATTGCATTGAGCACTATGTATAGGCAGGAATTTATCCCCTTACAGACAGGTGACAACTATAAAAGTTTCAATATTTAACTTTTAAATAATAATTTTTGCTCAGGTATTGCTACTATGGAGTGCAAGCTGGCTTGTACTTGAGGTGTGCTTGCTCAGAAGGAAAAGCAAGGCTAGCCCTTCAAGACCTTTGACCCCAAAATCAGCCGGAGAATACATTGACGTTCCAAGCAGTTTCGTATACCACTGCTTGGTGAAGGCCATGTGCGAAAAGTATTCGTGCAATGTAAATGCATTTTGCCACAAGTTTTGATACTGATACCTCAAAACTACTAAAGTTACTAACTGAAAATTTTATTAATGAAATTTAGTTAATAGCCTCATTCCCAATTACTGCACAAAATCTGATGCTCACACCTAGAATGAAGTTAAGCTGACAAAAATTACCCTTTCGTCTCATACCACCTATTTTAACAACTGGAGATATCTGTTCCTGAAACATCTGGTACACTCCAGCATTTGCTATGACATAAGAGTTATAAAGTGATCAACTAGACAATGAAAATGAAAGAAAGGAAAGATTAAAATAGGGAAAAAATATACACACATGCAAGTAAAAAAAAAACAAAGTAGAAGGCAAAATCCACACCACATGCGCATACAAACTATTAAGCTGCTGAGCAATGATCCTTACTATTAGAACAAAACAATGTGGCTGTGCTGTGCAGCCCACTAGAAGTAGGCAACTGTTGTATCATTCAATGTTCAAAAACTAGCTTTCACTTACCATTCGAAACACATCTTTCAAAGCTGTTTCATCTTCTAGCAGCTGTCCTGAATAGATCAGCTTCTGATCTTCTGGCCTCTGGACATGAGAACAGCAATTGCTCATTTCATTTTTCATCAACCTATAGCTAGAAATTAGTTCAATTTGGTCCTCTTGAAAAAACCAGTAATGTTTTCGGCATTCACCCTATTTGCCCAGCCTTGCGATCACTCTACTCTTCGGTTTAGTTGCAACTTCCCGTTTGCATGAGCAACACAATGTAGAAACTTAAAACAACAGAAAGCCGAGCTAGTTGGTAAGGATTCATAATGCAAAGAAGGGGTAAGGCATGCACACATGAACACGGCGTTCGTGTTGTCCACTTCTCTTCTCGTGTCCGTGTCTGCACACCTTACCCCTTTGCATTACAATGTAGAGAAATATGATGGGACCGTGCAAAAGTCGGCCATACAACTATTAGCATCAAGTCAATCATTTTGCGAATCGTACATGAAGCACTTTCTATATCGAACTACAGAGAACTGGGTGCTATTTAAAACAAAAATGCTAAAGACAAACTTTTCTGAACACATACTTTCTGAGTAGCCTAAAGTGCAGCATAAGGGCAGCTGTTTTACATCTTATGCAACTAAGGTTGACTTTTATGTTATCACCGTATGTCAGAAATATGATCCCCCTCCTCACCCATTCAATGAAATTAAGAAATTAAAGAAGTACATAGTCTTGTTCCTCACAAAATTTCAGTCTCGAAGCCACCTTGAAAGCACAATTTGGCAATGCGGTTAGAAAGGATAGTTTTCTTGGAGGTTGTGTTTAGTAGGGGAAAAAAATATTTCAAAACATGCTACATTTCCTGAGCAATGGCAATCAATCAAGGGACCCTTTTTCTTGAACTCCATATCGCTCAGTGGCATATACTTCAAGCTTTCTCCACCTTATTTGTGCCTTAGAGCTGTCAAGAGCTCAACTGAGCTCCTGAGATGCTTGCCTTAGTCACTTTCGCTTGCTCAACGTGCTTCCTTGTCTGCCCACCATATTCCAGCACCAGTTTTTCGAGAACTCTTATGATACTGCGCGGTACACCCTCATTGAACACGAGCAAAGCGAAGGCTGCTGCAGTCTCCCCTGTTTTCAAGGTCACAAGCTCTGTCTTCAGGCACCTCTTCCCCATTAACAATTGAATAATTCATCTGTATTGTTGAACATTCTGCAAGGAACTCTGGATTGTATAGAGGCACAGGCTCTTTTGCAATGTCTCTGCTGAAGGCTTGATGAATAGGTCTTGGCACAGGTGGCTTGACCGCATCAACCGGCATAATGGTGGCAAAGTGGAATGGTGCTGGGTTATTTTTTTAAATGCACTTAAATCGAAGGAGAAGTCGCACTAGCCTGCCTTCCTTCTTCGACTTCTTTTTGAATGCCTTTGTAAAATTGAGTCAACCAGGGCTAGGTGTTGACTGTAATCCCCCAATCTGAGTTTCAGTTTTGGTTTGCTAATCATTCTAAACTTGCCACGGTCATAAAGACGCCTTTTTTTCTAGCATTTCTTTTTATGCGCGATATTTGCACCCTTGACAGAAGTTCTCTTACGGACAAATAGCGCGATGAACTATCTTTTGAATTAAGGCATACATATTGTGTTCAGTTTTTCTTGTACTTGGCAGCTGCATCTAGAAAACAGCGTTCACGGATGCTTTTGATGGCAAGCGCTCGACACCACCATGTGAAAAGTCAACTTTATTCTTTTCTATACTGCAGATGACAACTAAACTTGATGAGGTTTCCTTATTAGTTGATGAATTCAATCAACATAAATTTCTTTTTCTTTTTTTATGCGTGTGAGTGTGTGTGAAAATTACTCTTAGCCATGCACCCCCCCTTAGACACTGTCATACCAAGCTTAGTAAAGATAACTCTGGCACTGCAGTCACTCAACCACTATTGGAATCGTGGGTAGTACATGGAATTTTAGAAGATTCAGCATGCAACTTAACTTTCTTTTTTACAGAAGTGCTTTACAGTCACAACGAATTAGTTTCGTTGCATAATGCTCAGCCAAAATGAATAGCGACATATTGTAGTGTGCTTGTTGCCAAATTTAGATGTTTAGCAATACTCCCTTTGAAAAATATATTTTAAAGATTTCTGTCGATTGTGGTGTTATGGCTGTGGCCAATGATGAAGGGTACAGAACCATTGGATGGTACAAAGAGGCTATTGAAAGTAACTGTTGCGATAAAACAAATTTCCAATGAAAAATTACTTCGATGAACTTCGTTTGCATGGGGCTGTCAATTAGAAAATTTTCAGCACTGGTTCTGCATTACTGCTTCATATGGCAGCATTTTTACCTTGACCTTAAGTCGAGCTAGAGCCTCTTGAGTTTAGCAAGTCATTAGCACCAAACAAGTAGTAGTGGCCCTCATAACACCAAAGAAAAACAAAAGAAACACCATGTCACAGAGAAGTATAGAAGCATTGAATGCTGGGTAAGCTGAATGCTGGGTGACAAGTATAGTGGGTGGATGAATGGGTGCAAAAGCCTGCCTCTCTTTAGCCTACAAAATGCACAGTGTGGAAGGAGTGTGAGCACCATGCATGAGGTTGAAGGGTAACTTTTGCCAATAACTCTTGATATGTAATGCTGGAGGATATTCATGAGTGATGCCCTTTAGTCCATAACTTCCACAATTTTGCTAAATAGTGTTTAGGGCCCTCCAAGGACTTTCCTGAACATTGTAACATTCACTATTAAGCTTCTTACTGAAGACTGTGTCACTTGTGAAATAACCTACCCTGGCAATCCATCCAAAATCGTGCTGCCCGCTTTATAACTTCCAATTACAGTTGTCAATCTAGCATTACCCAAATTAAATACGATGTTCCCTTTCCGGACTCGGATTCCCGCCGCTCTGTTGCCCTTCTATAACTCTTTTATAAATGCTACTATAACTCATGGTCCAGCCGTTTGTCGCTTGAAATTCCTTCTCGCACATCTACTCGACTTCATAACCATCTCAGTTTCAGGCGCATTTTTGGCTGCACACAGTCATTCAATAACTGTGCATTACCGTGTGCCATCGCACTAGGGAATAGCCTTCCAAATAATATTGTTGCATTAAAAGATCCTGCCAAATTTCATGAACTTTTGGGACTTCACATGTTCGCTTGACTATGTTGTTCGACTTTGTTTTGCGTTGTACTCCCTTGACTTTGTATGGATTTTTTGCAGTGTTTATCAGTGTTTCTTTTTCTTCCAATGTACAAACTTACTTGTTTCTCCTACTTTGTAGTTCCCTTTTTTGCCTTAAATATTTGTCATTTTTCTGTAACCCCCCACCCAATGCTCCTCCGAGCCAGTAGGGTAAACTGAATAAATAAATATAAATTACCTTTCACTACAAATGTATTTTGACAATTTCTCTTCTTGGTGTCATCACTGGCTAACGAAACTTAATGCCAATAGGTGCAAATTGATGTAAATGCCACCGAAAGACAACATTAGCAGGTTCCATAAAAAATTAAAGTCTGTTCTTCCTGCTGTTGCTTCATACAAATACAAAGGTGTTTGCACTGTCATGGCAAACTTGGGGTTATTATGTGACTAATAATGCGAACCAAACCGTATTTCTACTATTGAAATAAGCACCTGTAAGATCTAACTTCGAATATGCTTTGCCAGTCTGGGTTCAACCTATAATAAGGCTTTTGCCTTTACTCAAGGCCATTCAAGATCAATCTGTGCATTTTTTAGTAGTGCTACACATGCAGCAACTCAGGACTGCATAGGGGAAAACTTGTGAAGCTAGTTAATATGAAATTTCGTGCAAGTATGTGAGCATGAATGCTGTTTTCAAGAACAATTTGCTATTAGCATTAGAATTTTGAACAAAACGTCCTCTTCCACATCAACTTGACCTTTCTGATAGGCTGCCACCACAAACAACAAATTAAAAAAAAATAAGTGATGCAATGTCACACTGCAGTGCTTAAGAAGGTCACGCAGAGACTCCTCATGATATACTATCATCAGAGGTGACAGGATCACAAGTGTTTCAGAAAATAAGATAAAATAACAATGAAACAAAGCACGGAAGGCGGACTGCAAACAATATTTGGAATTAAAGACAATGCATGCAAGCTCAACACAAAAGCCATGAACAAGCATTTAATGCTCATTATTTTAAAAGTGTCGACAGTGCATGTTTTCCACCCATGTTTAATGAGCCACACGCTAATTTCATGGATTTACTTACAGGCTTATTTGGGTAGACTTTGGAGAGGTGCTGCTTGAGCTGCTGCACGGACCAGTCCAAAGAACAATACACCTGTTGGTCTCCAAATTTTTGGTTAGGCGCCCGAATCACAAGGCAAGTGCTCATATTTTGAGCTGCCATAAATGCACTTCCCCGCAATGCTTGCTTGCCTCCTATAAAAGCACACGTACGCAAACAAATAAATTAAAACGCAAATGTTTCCTTGAAGCACTTCCAACTTTCGCGCATGACAAGGACATTTACGCTCTTGTTCGTGGTTTCCGAACACAAGCTAAACAGTTCACGCAAGGGTCGAATTCAACAAACAATTTTGCACATTCAGAAACCAGGAGAAACGCGTACAATAAGCTTTCGCGCAGGTGGTCCACGTAATGCCCTAGAAGCACGCGATTGACATCATAACTAGAGCTTTACAATCGACGGAGGACTGAACTTCGCTTACAACATGCAAACGCGCGACATGGCCCGAACGCAAAAGAAAAAAAAAAAAAGTAGGGGGGGGGGGGGAGAGACGCTTATTCGGTGATGCAAGTGTTGCTCGAGCGCTTATCACTAAGCGCAGTGGCAAACATCTTGGTAGGCAGACTGTACAACTGCTAGCGTTTTTAAGGCTCCTGTCCTAGCGTTATATCTTTCATCAGGCAGATCTTTTTTTCTCGCGAGCTAGCAGTCGCCGACGTTCAGGACTCTACGAAGATTATGATACGAAAACGTCGCGCACTATGCACAAGAAACCTCAGCCACAATTCAGAGCGCATCACTGTCAGTAATCTTCAAACAATTAACGCGCACGACGTAGATACATATCAACGATAGCCTAGAGAACACCACACCGCAATAATTCGCGCATAACAGCTCTGGTACTATACGTAAAACGAACTGTGGGTGACCTCGATGAGAAAACAGTCGTCAAAGATTAAGAATTCAACACAACTTGAGCGCAACTCAACTAAAAGGATTAGTTTAACAGGCACTAGAGTCTAGCGAGCTCCTTAACGCGTGGCAAGCGCTTGTAGTCAGGAGAAAAGGCAAGAATCAATTATTGACCAAACCTCCGCGGTGATAGTGAATTCCAAACTGTACTTGCCCGTGACCGCGCGCTAAAAAGGAAGTGATCGTGCAAGGTGCACGTACCTTTTGCTGCCTGAATATAAGCGAAGATCACAGTTCAAGAGAATTTTTTTATGCATAAAGTAGCAAAACCACACGCCGCTCAAATAAAGTCGTCCCAACCCCCCTCAAGTGTTCTGCAAAAGCCGAAGATTTGTCGTTCACTCATTGGTGGGCACCTCGTAACGAGAGTAACGTTTAGTCCGTGTACTCTCGCCAGCAATGGTCCCGGTGGCAGCCACCGCCGCCACCGGTGGCGCTGTTGTAGCCGTGGTTTACGGTTTACGCACTTTATTCTATGGTTTACGTTTGCATATGGACGGCTGTTTGGCTGTTGAGGCGTTGGATGTTGCTACAAGTGTGATATTTGACCTTTGCATTTGCTCCATATCTTGCCTGCGTTAAACCAAATGATCATTGATGATGCCTTATCTTCGAAGGACGTGTTGGTACTACGATCACAAAAGCGAAAGTCTTGTGAGTATAATATATAATGTGACACCGGAGCTCATGTTACTTTGCAGCACAACAGAAAATTTTATATATTTTCCGCCCGGATATGCTCTCATCTTTTGTAAAAATAAACACAGCAAGCGAGCTTCACTGCAGATTTGACGGCTTAACAGAAGCGATGAGTACGTTGAAGGACATAATTGGTGGAAAGAAACCGGCTAGTCAAAGGAGGCGTGTCTACAAAGCTTGATAGCTAGTTGCCGACTCTTGCTCGCCTCATGTGTCTTCACCATTATCGTAGACTGTTTACGATGACACCCTGAATGTGCCTAACGTATGGTTAGTGTTGCACACACTGCATGACTTTTCGTTGGTGGTACAGTTCGAGTGTGCTTTTCTGCTCAATAAGAAATGTGGCGCTTGAAATAGAGGAGTAAAATGTTGCTACGAGGAATAGTACATTTGTGACTTTCATTGAATGCGTTCTAGTTGTCCATCTGATAGTGTTTATTTGGGGGCTCCTCCGACCCTACGTTAGGAAATGCTGACCAAGCTCTCCGCGTGCTGTGTTAACCAACGCCGATGGCTTGGACAAAGAGCCGTTAGTAAATATTATAAATAATGTTGGCATCGCTCTTGGCTAATGGCTAGACCGCACATATGCTATCGTACTATATTAAATATGTAGTTCCTTTTCTTTCTTTACTTGAGTGCTATAGTTAATGAGATCATAACCTCGAGCAGCATTGATGTGTTGTATCTTGTAATGTTTAGGTCTGTGCATTCTCGTGTTATATTTCTCCAGTGTTAACAGCAACCGTCAAAATTATAATTATTCTAACCTCGCAGCCATAAAGCAAGTTTAAAATCGCCTGTGCAGATGACAGCTTTTTTTTTTTTTTCTGTTGCCTTGCACTTCCTTATTGTAAGTTTTGTGTAGTTTTGCTTTTATGTGCCTTCATGAAAAACACAACACAGCAGGAGTGCAGACAGCATAATTGACTGGAATCAGCTATGTGGTTACAGAGTGGCAGCAGCTGTCATGTGAAACTTCTGTGGCTGCGATAAACATTTTATGCATCTCTGAGCAAAGAAGCTAGCTAGCTTTTGTATAGCGCATAACTGATAAAGCATAGGTATGTGTATATTCTTTATTAAAGCCTGTTCTACCAACTGATCATTTCGGTAAAGGCGCACTTCACAGCTATTTGAATTGCACGGGTACTCATGATCCCCTTCCTTCTTTTTTATGCTCCAGAGCCCCCCCCCCCCTTCCCCCACCCATTGCCTGCCCCTCTTTTAAGATCAAAGCAGAAAGCTGGGCTAGTTGGTGTGTCATCATTATTCAAAAGACTAGCGCAAAGTAGCAGGGACAAAGACAGAGAAGACGACAGAACGAGCGCTCGTCCTGTCGTCTTCTCTGTCTTTGTCCCTGCTACTTTGCGCTAGTCTTTTGAATAATGACCCTCTTTTAAGCTCTGAAATGCTGCTGGCAGTACTTGTTTATTTTAAGGGGACATTGATTTACAAGCACTGCATGAACACAATTTCCCTTTACCTGATGCATTTGGCACTCACCTCATTGCATAACACTATAATGTGCTTGTTTATTGCTTTTAGGGGTGTGCAAATATCCAAAACTTTCAAATAATTAATTGAATATTGTCATACTGAATTTGGTCCTCGAATCGAATACTCACTATTTGAAAATATGTATATTTCTTTATATGTTACATTGTCGACTGAACACAATCAAACATGAAATTGAAGCAGAAATTCAATATTTTTCATCCCATCCTGAGTGGACATTACTAGAGCATGCTGTATCGCTCATTCAGTCAGACTTTTTCAGTAACTGGATCACTTGCAATAGAATAATTAGACATGGCATTTGGCAATGAATATTGTTTGGTACTATTGGAACACGCTTCATCTTTTTCCACTAGTCAGATTAAATCAGAATATGTTTCATTGCAGCATACTTTATACAGTTGTTGTTTATACAGTTATGCTTTATACAATTGTGGACTGTCTGCCGTGATAATTCGAACTAGAGAAAATATGCTTGTTTTTTTTCCACTCTGCCATTGCTAGAGATCACACGCATGTCTTGACACGACGGTATACTTAGATAATAATTTGTCCACGAGGTTTGCTTTATATATTGATTATGAATGATGAATTCTCTTTAGAACCCTGAGTTTGCAAACAATCTGCCTAGTTCTTAATGTTTCCTTTGTGCTTTTAATAAAGGATGCTTTATAATGTGCAGTGTAATGACATACTCAATTATTGATGTGAAAACTAGGATGTTAAAGTTGTTTTTTATTATTGGTTAGAAGCCTGTACATTATTTGCAATCTATTAGAAAAATATTTATTGTTCGATTCTGGCACTATTCAATTTGTATTTGATTCGGCTTCAAAAACTGCTATTCACCCCCCCCAACTTGCGGTTCACGTGTAAAGGTTTGCTCCCAGCAACAATTTTTTTTTTGTATTTAAGAAAGAAATGCAATTAGCTTCACTGTGTCACTATAAATAGTGTACGATTAGCTAGGCAGCATCAACTTATTAGCTTATACAGTTGTATTTAATACTATTACTGGTTGCTTCCTCGCCTCCTTCAGCCATCTCACTGACCAGCATCAAGCAAGCATAGAAGTCGAAGCACTGAAGATGGTTGCAGATGCTTTTTTCAAGACGGGCGGCCAGGTTGACGGTATGGGTTTTCTGTGCTATTGAGTATTTCTTGAGTGTGCATAGCCTCCCAATGCTGCAAGATGCTACAATGTTATGCACTGACAGCCAGCCATAAGGAAAGTACATTGTACCACTGAGAGTAAAGTCTGGATAACATTTGACTGCTGCAAAAAGTTTTGTTATGGTTTCAGCCCATACATGTGACTTTGAATTGAAGGCCGCAGTGCATGCTTGCTATGTGGCATAACACAGTGTATCTCCCAATTCCAAGCTTTAAGAGAATTTAGCTTTAAAAAAAACTATTCTCATGGTATCCAGAATTTGGCTTCTGATGGTTCTTGGCCATGCAGCCTATGTGCGAGCATAATGTCATAGGTTGCGTGGTGCTAATACAAATCTGAAATTTATGCTGTGTAGAAAATAACCCATATAATTGCTGCATGTCTAAGTGAATGTTTCTTCTATTCAGGCATTGTTGAAGCCCTTGTGGAAAGCTTGGGAGACAAACAAGACAGCGTCTGCCGTGCAGTCAGTCACTCGCTACAAGTTATTGGCAACCATTGGCCTAATCTTGTCTTGAGTAGCTGCCATGACTACTTGACAAAGGAGTCAAAAGTAAATATAGTCTTTTTAGTATATATCACCTCCAAGCAACTCTGTGCATGTCTGAATGATACAAATGTTTAATTGAATATGATTTCCTGGTGCAGATCTTCATCCAGAAGTAGAGATAACACGAAAGCAAAGTTGGTAGGGCAAGCACGAACACTAAACTTGCATTACAAATTCGCTTTTATCCTGCCAACTTCGTCATTGTCTTGTCTCCACTTGGTGATTTCAATGTCTAAGCATGAAATTACTTGCCCAGTAGTATGCCTTGTTTAGCAAATCTTGGTCTTTGATGTGGATATTGCCTCATAGAGTGATGCAGCAAAACTTTCGTTTCTTTTCTAGTTGTCATCCTCTCATAGAAACTTGCTGTTCACTGTGATGCATGAAGTGTGCAAAGATTCTGTTGACAAACTAGACAAAGCACTGTTAAACAATGTTTGTAAGACTACAATTGGGGAGATGACACGTACCAAGGTGAGTGGCGGTGCCTTTCTCAACACTTTTCTATTTTGATGGGCAATTTAAGGTTATGGTAGGGCTATTGTATTTCTAAAACCCAAAAGCTTGTTTGTTTCTTTAAATCTAATTTTTTTTTTGTGTGCATTAATGAGATAAGAGAATAGAAACCCCATTTATTCTAATCTGTGGATAATTTTTCTGGGGCTTAGTGCTTGTAACATACAGAGGAAAAAAAACCTCTTAAATTGCTCTTTCTGTTGCTTATAGACCTGCACCTAGTGAGAAAGTGTTTCACTGCCTATGGCTGACCTACACTGTGCTGTAGATGCCACTAAGAAAGCATTGCAGTTATGCTTGTCATGAAAAATAACCACTCATTTGTTTACAACCAAACTGCCATTAAAGGGACCCGCCATGGTTGCTTAGTGTCTGTGGTGTTGGGCTGCTAAGCACGAGGTCACGGGATCGAATCCCTGCCATGGCGGTTCAATGGGGGCAAAATGTGAAAACACCCGTGTACTTAGATTTAAGTGCACGAACCCCAGCTGATCCAAATTTCCAGAATCCCCCACTATAGTGAGCCTCATAATCAGATCGTGGTTTTGGCATGTAAAAGCCCATAATCTAATTCTTAATTTTTTTGCCATTAAGGGGTTAAATATTTAGGTGTAATGGCTGATTTGTAGCTAGTTTAAATATGTAGCTTAACCCTGTAGTGTGGTGTAGTGCATTTCTTGCCTCATTTCTTATGGGATTCTTTGTTAAAATGCACTTTCAGTAAAAATGGCAAGAGCATTTAAGAGTATGTTCGACTACAGCTTTGAAGGCAATCACTTTTTTTTTTCATATCTAAATGTTGTATGGCACCAATGCAGCGAACTATAGGGAAATTTCACCAGATATCAGGATTTTAAGCCTTGTTTGGGAAATAGGCAAAGACATTGAAATGGCAAAACTGCTGACGCGATGGCATGTTTTGATTACAATCACCGCAAATGACCTTTGCACCACATCCGAAGCATGACTTTTGACCATACAACAGTGCAGTGAACGCATCATGCCAAGTAAATGACAGGGTGCAAGGTGGCACAGTACTGCTACTGCAATTTTGCCGTTAGTACCTCTAGCTGTGCTGTCGATGTCTGTGCACTCTGAATGAAATTGTTATTCTGTAAACACATAAACAGAAGAAGACGTCAGTATGTGTATACTTTGTTGTTGCCCAAAGTTGTTTTGTACCTACTGCAAAGCGCCAAGATTACATGGAACCTTATTCGAATTGTAAGGAAGATGGGCACCAGACCTACCTACAGAATGTAAACATCAAAACAGTGCACCACTTCGAGACACCAATGTAAAAGATGTGAATAATTTTCTTCGCATGCTGTATACTGATGCAACACTGCCACACTTGCAGGTCATCTGTAGTGAAGCACAAAATATGTGGCTTTCGTCCACAGCAAAACCCACCCAAACACTTGACCACTGGGACTCTGTCCAAGGTTGCTCTGCCTATCGGCGGTTCCCGGTAAATTTTAGTATATGTAACAGAGATATGCTGAAATATTAAACAAAGCAGTACAGGCACATCTGGCCGTAAGTGGACATGTATACTTAGTGCCAAGCATGACAGTGTAGTTGGGGCATTAAACAGTCAACTACACATGCACATATACTAAAATTTACTGGGAACCGCCGATAGGCAGAGCAACCTTGGACAGAGTCGCAGTGCTCATGTGTTTGAATGAGTTTTGCTGTGGAAAGATAAAAATTTGCCACATATATTGTGATTTACTACAGATGACATGCAAGTGTGGCAGTGTTGCATCAGTATACGGCATGCAAAGAAAATTATTCACATCTTTTACATTGGTGTCTCGAAGTGGTGCAGTGTTTTGATGTTTACATTCTGGAAGGTAGGTCTGGTGCCTATCTTCCTTACAATTCGAATAAGGTTCCATGTAATCTTGGCGCTTTGCAGTAGGTGCAAAACAACTTTGGGCAACAACAAAGTATACACATACTGACGTCTTCTTCTGTCTATGTGATTTCGAGTAAGAGGCCGCATTGTTAGCATAACAACTTGCACAGTGACATCATTTCAGCTTGAGTCTCGCCACATTTCACAAAAATCTAGGGAAATTTAGGGAAAACTTCATTCGAGTTGGGGGAAAACTGGCATTGGTGGTTGGCAGTATTGTATGGCATGTACAAACAACTTGCTTCAATTACCGAAATATACTAGATGCATCTAGATCAAGTACAGCAGACTCTTGTTAAAATAAAACCTGTTAAGCTGAATTTTCAGATTTGAGGAACACTGTAAATATTTGGCTGAATTCTCATATGCTCAGTGGAAACCAAATCCGCTTAACACAAACTGCAAATTTTTTTAAGCACGGCCCGTATTGTGAAATGTTCTTCCGCGAAACGATCGCCTTAGCCATGCCTCCACCAACGGCGGCCGCTGATTGGCGGTTTTAGCAAAACCAGAAAATAAACAGCGCCATCTAGTAGTTCCGTCCTACGTCATTTTAATGTCATGGTGTCGATGAGTGCTCTTGACATATATTGAATAAACAAACACGTCTTTTGGCATTCGGTTGGTGGTGGAGTGTAGAAGAGATAAATAGGTGGTAGTTCATAGTAGCCTTTTTTGGTGGCGTCTTACACGCGTTGGTTCGTGGCGATATTTGTTGATTCATTTAAAATAAAACCTTTCACACTGCCTTATTCAATTTATTTTACCTAAAGCGGCCGTAACAACTGTAGTCAGTGCGCAGAACCCGTACAGCGGCCACTACACTCGAAAACAACACACCAGAGCCACTCTGCACTCGCACAGTGCGCTCTCTCATGCGATGTGAAGCGTTCGACAGCGCATGTTGGTAGTGCACGCTGACGTCACGCGTAAGCAGTCACTTGATTTATTGAACGTGACTATCGCACCAGCGAAACTGTCGCGGAAGGCAAACGTTCCAGAATATGGCCCCTGAACTTCCGCAGCCACCACTGAGGTCTACTCAGTTCCGTGAGAGGCCAGACAAATTAGCAGACTTGAGGAATATGACTTTGTTAGATACACGCGGAGCAATTGGCATGTCTGTATGCATTAAAGGGACACTAAAGGTTACCAGAAACTCAAGTTAAAGTGGTAGAGCAATGTTCTAGAACGTCTAAGGTGTCAATATAATCGCGAGCAGAGCTTTAGTAACCGAGAAATTGAGGTAAATGCATGACACGATTTGAGACCCCCCAGCGACATTCCGGTACTAGCCCGATGACGAAAGGACTCCTCGTAATTTGTGTTACTAATACTCAACTACTAGTATTAAAAATAGCATTTCATTCGATTATAAGACGAAAAAAAATGCTACTTGTCTACGTCTATTCGATTCTAAGAAAAAATAACATTTTGACGTTACCCTTCAGTAATATGGGTGTTCGAAAGGTTTCGTTTTCGCTCGACTCTGCGCGCTCGACTCTGCGCCGCGCACGCTTTGGAGTTTCAGTAGTTTCGTTATCGCGTCGTGCTGTGAGGGTTCTGATGGCTCGCGAAACTTTCATTTGGAACAAGCAGCGAGAATGCCACGTCCATGTGATGTCGTGGGAAGCCCTCGTTGCTTTCCCGCTCCGGAGAGCCGGTGTCGAGGCCGCCGTCGTAGTACGCAACGACGCCGGCAGTGCGAGCCCTCAGCAGCAAGTCGCGCTCGTCGGTGCTCAAATCGCTGAAGTTGAGCCCACCATCGCGAGCCAATCTGTCGGTGTCAGGGTCCATTGCGACGAGCGTCGAAGTTAGCGTCATAGAATGAAGTACCAGCTTATGGGCGTCTTGCGCTGGAGATTGAGGTATAGTAGCGGCGCCTGGTGGCGGTGCGGGAAACGACATCTGGGTCGTGCCAGCTTGGGTCGTATTGAGCCCTGGCTTTGGCGAAGCACGTTTCTAGGCAGAGTTTTGCGTCGATTCGCACATTTTTATGCCCCGTTGCGAGTGCGAAAAGGCTCGTTGCTTCTCATAGACCACGCCGACCACGCTGCGAGCTCGCCGCAGCCTATAGTTTAACGAAAACGGACTCTCCGTGTGCCGTGGGATGTAATTCGTTTCTCCTTCCGCTAGCCACCATACTCCCGCTTTCGCTCTGCTGTCGGCTCTGTCTTGGCTCTGTTTCTGGCCGCGCGTTCGCGTTTTGCGCAGAAAAGCCGTAGCGCCGTCTGCGGACGCCGTTCTACTCACCGATGGCGCAACGTCACTATGAGACCATGATGTCAGTACTCCTCGATCGGAGGGCGGGCGATTTGAACTGCGCTAGAGGTACGCGGACGCTTCAGAATGCATTTTCTCTTAAAGTAAGTCTCTCCTTGGCACGAAACAAGCGTTTCAAGGTTTCTGTGATGGTATTTCAACAGTCCACGTTGACTTAATAGTAACCTTTAGTGTCCCTTTAAGAGCCACACCAACACCAATAATAACATAGAAACCTGCTGAGTTGATAGCATAAAAACAATTGTTGGAGGGCCCCGGAGGTGTCTCTGCAGACCAATAATTATCAACCTGCACACTCACCAGAACAGGAATTGGCCTCCCTGGTGCAGTATTCAGCCACAACCTTCCTGATGACATCTACAATTAACCAATGGCCTTCAGTCCCGAGCAGCTGCGGCGCACCTGACCAAGGCGGCGGTCAGACCTGTAACACAGCAGAGGGTGCTAAGAATCTCTGGGTTCAGACAGGCCACCAATGGAAACTGATCCTTGCAATGTTTAACACCCGAACCCTCTCGAGTGAGGCTAGCTTAGCAGGACTACTTGAGGAAGTATCAAACATTGTTTGGGATATTATCGGCCTTAGTGAGATTAGAAGAACTGATGAGGCTTATACATGGCTAAATAACAGCCATGTCCTCTGCTCTAGAGGTCTCCCGGATAAGAAGCAATACGGGGTTGGGGTTCCTAATCCATAAGGACCTAGCGGGCAACACTGACGAATTCTACAGCATTAACGAGAGGGTAGCAGTAGTTCTAATCAAACTTAATAAGAGGTATAGATTAAAGGTAGTACAAGACTACGCTCCAACATCCAGTCACAATGATGAGGAATTAGATAAGTTTTATGAAGATGTTGTATTAGCAATGAGAAAAGTGCAAATTCGGTATACAGTAGTAATGGGTGACTTCAATGCAAAAATGGGGAAACAGCAGGCGGGTGAACAGGCATTTGGCAACTACGGCGTCGATTCTAGAAACGCTTGAGGAGAGGTGCTGGTAGAATTCGCAGAAAGGAATAAACTGAGAATAATGAACACCTTTTTCAGGAAACGTAGCAACAGAAAGTGGATCTGGAATAGCCCTAATGGTGAAACAAAACATGAAATTGATTTCATACTTTCTGCCAATCTCAACATAGTGTAGGATGTAGAAGTGATAGGTAGGGTAAAGCATTGATCATAGGTTATTGAGGGCTAGGATTCACCTCAATTTGAAAAGAGAAAGAGTAAAATTGATCAAGAAAAAACGGGTCAACCTAGAGGCAGTAAGGGTAAAAGCAGACAAATAAAGGCTGGTGCTCGCGAACAAATATGCAGCCTTACAACAGAGAGAGGAAGATGACATAGAGGTAATGAATGAAACCGTAACTATTCATTATAAAATATGAAGACGCCAAATAAACGGACACACACAAGAGAAGAGAACGGGACAGGGCGCCCTGTCCCTTCTCTTCTCTTGTGTGTGTACGTTTATTTGGGGTCTTCATATTTTTTAGTGAAGAGCTACCAACTAGCCCAACAAGAAGTGCTTTTAAAACCGTAACTAGGCTGGCTTCAGAGGCAGCAACTGAAGTGGGAGGCAAGGCACCAAGGCAACCAGTAGGCAAGCTCTCCCAAGTAACAAAGGACTTAATAAAGAAGCGACAAAGAATGAAAGTGTCCAACTCATGAGATAAGATAGAATTAGATAGATAGGTATAATAAAAGCAGTAGAAGAATTCTATGCTGACCTGTACAGTACCCAGACGACTCAGGAGTGCTCTATTCGAAACAGTAATGAACAGTATACAGAAACTCCTCCTGTATCTAGAGATGAGGTCAGAAGGGCTTTGCAAGGCATGAAACGGGGAAAAGCAGCAGGAGAGGATGGAATAACAGTCGATTTAATCAAAGATGGAGCAGACATAATTCTAGGAAAATTGGCGGATCTCTATACGAGATTGTAATTGCAAGGGTCTCAGAAAACTGGAAAATGCAAACACTATACTAACCCACAAAGAGGGAGACGTTAAAGAACTGAAAAATTATAGGCCCATTAGCTTACTCCCAGTATTACATTAAATATTTACCAAGATAATCTCCAATAGAATAAGGGCAACACTGGACTTCAGTCAACTGTTGCGTTCTCCAGGGTAGCGTACCCCACTGCTGCCGACAGTTGTTGCGACGCCTGGTTCTTGAATCTCAACCGGCGTTACTATTGGGTAGCGTGGCGTTGTCGGCAGGCTGCGGGTGTCCGGTAGACCATGGCGATCAGGCAGGGACGAGACGACTTCTAGTGCGACACTTGCACGGTTTATTCAATGGTTGGTGAAAGGTAAGAAGAGAATGAAGTGAAAAAGTACATTGCGGGGCCCTTTAAATAGGCCCACTAAAATCGTAGGCGGGATCTTGCTCATGTCAACGTCACGACGTCACATGACATGCACCGAGTCCCACGGTGCTTGGCGGCGGCACCCACTTTCCCAGGACGATGTTTTCCTGAGTTTGCCTCCGCTGGTGGCAACCCGCGGGTCCTGGGGATCGTAGGCAGCTGAGCCCTTCTCTTTCGCGAGTCATTGGTTCGCGGAAAGGGCGTCTGGTTGTGGATGGGCGATTGATCCATTCTCCCAGTTGACGTCTTCACGAGCGTGCCTCCACTGGCGGCAGCCCGTTGGTCCTAAAGGGTTTTCACGCACACACACAAAGGGGCCTGTGAACACTGCGGGGCGTCCGCCAGACCGGCATCCACTCGAGACAACCACAGCAAATTAGGAATCAACCCTTCGTTTCGATGAAGCATGGTGGTAGAGCATCCTTTTTTGCTCAGGGTGTTACACGCCAACCATAACAGCATCTCCGGCAGGGGAGGAAGATCCCGATGCATAGGGGCCAGCAGCCACTGGGCGAGGGATCGCTGTTTCAGCAGCAGAATTTCCCTCAGGGGTGACGAACCCTTGGTTCGTAGTTGGTAATTTCTGGGCGTCGTTCATCACTCCTTGTAGCATTCTTGTGGCTTTTCTCCCTGGTCCGGTCCGGTGAACTCGACTTGCAAACCGTTCTCGCAACTTTTCGTCTCCTGTTTGGGCAAGCAATCACCACAGAACAGTGCTGGACCCACAACCATAGAACGGCGAGCACAATGCCACCTTCCCCCAAGATACACCAAGCTTTACAAAAAAAAAAAAA
Organism: Dermacentor variabilis; assembly: GCF_050947875.1. Lineage (NCBI taxonomy): Eukaryota > Metazoa > Arthropoda > Arachnida > Ixodida > Ixodidae > Dermacentor > Dermacentor variabilis. The sequence goes on from NC_134568.1 coordinate 209,963,977, forward strand.
AAAAAACCCGCTACTGCTTTCCCATCGCTGTCGTGCGTCCTTCCCCCCCCTGAACACTAAAGACAGCCATTTCTTGAAAGCGTTAAGGCGTGGTTACTAAAATCAGCTAATCATCAACTACAACTTCGCGATAATAAAAAAAGAAAGGTATGAAAAAAAAATACCAACGTAAAAATGCCATGGAAACCCGAGTGATCATGAGGCTTTCGTTACTCTAGGGGCAACGACTCAGACCGTCGGCATTGCCATTACGCTTACCCTTCTTGTAGCGAATATCGAAGGTGTACTCTTGAAGAGCCAAACTCCAGCGCAAAAGATGACCGTTTTTCGTAGACATGGACTGCAGCCATGTGAGGGGACAGTGGTCAGTCTCTATGGTGAACCTTGAACCAGCGATATAGCAAGCTAGCTTGCACACTGCCCATACTATGCAGGCGCGTTCCTTTTCTGATGCACCTGTATGCTTCCTCACGACCTGAAAGCATTCTACTGGCGTACAGTATAGGGTGTTTGTTCTCGTCATCTCTCCTTTGACAAAGCACCACCCCCATACCCCTGTCGCTGGCATCACACTGAAGAATGAATGGCTTAGAGTAGTAGTATGCATTCAACACTGGCTGACTCGTTAGTGCTTTCTTCAGCATACTGAAAGCCTTTTCTTTTGCGTCATCCCACTTTACCGTCTGTGGTTCTGTTTTTCTGAGAGCATCTGTTAAAGAACTTGCAATCTCGGAATAATGCGGGATATATCTCTAGTAATACCCTGCCAAACCAAGGAATGCCCTGACGTCCGGCTTGGTGCGTGCTCGTGGGAAGTTGTCTATTGCGGTCAGTTTAACCTCGAAAGGCCGAAGATGGTCTTGCCCTATTATGTGACCTAGATAAGCTACCTCCACGCGCCCTAATTGGCACTTGGGAGCCTTTTCAGCCTCTCGTAGATGACACAACACGGTTTGCAGGTATTGCATATGGTCCGCCCATGATGAAATAAAGATTATGTATGGAAGTGCAAAGTCCTCCATTCCCCCTAGCACATGGCCCATAAGGCTAGAGAAGCAATAGGGAGCATTCTTCAATCCAAAGCTCAGGACTTTTGGCCGAAAGGTTCCTATCGGGGAAATAAACGGCGCAAGCCTGCTTGCCTTCTCGGTCAATGGAACCTGCCAGTACCCTCTGACTGAATTGAACGTGGAGATGAAATTAGCACTGCTAACTCTCTGAAGCCTTTCCTCGATATGCAATATTGGGTAGGTCTGGTCTTTGTGATTAAGTTGAGCCTGCGGTAGTCGATACATGGTCACAGCTCCTTTCCTGGGACCTCAACCAAAATAAGAGGCGAGATATAATCACTCTCTCCAGGTTCGATCACATCTAGCTCTAACATCTTGTTTATTTCAGCAGCCATGACTTGACATTGATGAGGTGAAACGCAATAAGCTTTCGAACGAACAGGGTCCGATGAGGTTAACTCTATATCAGGAACGATCGCAGTGGTCTTGCCAGGTGTGTCTGAAACTATGTCTTTAAATTCAAACACGAGCTCCCTCAGTTCGGCCCTTTGATTGGGTTTCAACTCCACCTGCTCAACTAGCTTGTCCATGGTCTCGTGAATGTCTTTTGCCACCGTTACTGATGTTAACTCTGGAAAGTTGACAGGCATCTCCTCAGGTTGGTTAAGGGACATGTTCACAATGGCCTCCCTCTGCCGGTAGGGTTTAAGTAGATTGCTGTGGTACATTTGTGATGTCTTTAGTTTTCCCGGTACCGTGATTACGTAGTTTGTTTCAGATAATTTCTGAATTATGTCAGCTGGTCCTTCCCATTGAACCTGTAGTTTGTTTTTCAATGAGGGTTTCAGGATCATTACCTTTTCCCCAACTTCAAAGCGTCGCGTCTGACCCGTCCTGTCATAGTAATGCTTAGCATTGCTTTGGGCCTTGCACATTTCCAGCTCAGGAATCATTCTGGCAGGGCTTACATTCAATAACTTTCTCCTGCATTCTGCCTCTCGAGACATTTCAGGCTCTGGGGCTTTCCTGACCTCTTCATCAGCTAGTACACTTTCCGCAATATCCCCTATAGGGCTGTCCTGTTTGGTGCTGGTTGACGAATCCTCCGTGAAACCTGTTTCCTCCATCACTGGACATTTGTACACTGCCTTTGCCGCGAGCTCTCTTGCCTTGGAACAAGTTAGGGCTTGCACTATTCTTTCACTAAACCTGATTCCCCTGCGTCGCAGCAAATATTAAGATTTTTTAGAAAACAAATATGGATACTGTAGCGGGAGATGTGCCAAGACGGCGGCTTCAGTGTCCAGTACTCCATAAGGGCCTTCGATACGAATCTTGGCCACAGGGAGACAAACACTGGAGGCCTCTACTGCTTGCCTTATCCAAGCGGATTCTCCCGTGAACTGGCCTTCATCTATGTAAGATGGATGCACCACGTCCATTGTGGCTGCCGAGTCATGAAGCACCCGACATGGTTTGCCGTTTACCATGAGGTCTCGAATGTAAGGTTCTACCAATTTCAGATTTTCCTCGTTACTAGTTAGTGACATCAACACTAGTTTGGGATTTTTGAATACCACGGAGATATGCCCCGTTTGCTGGCAGTTGTAGCAAACTACTGGTTTCTTTGCCTCGAGAGCTTTATTCTTTTGCCTTTCTGCCCTCTGTTCGGGTGACTCCTCCTTTTTCTTGCTGTTCTTGTCACTAATTTTCACCGAATCTGTCCTTTCCTTTGATTTATACTGACTTGACTTTGACCATCGCTTCGGCTTGTCGGGTCTGTATTTATTCATCTCCTTCTTAGGAGTTTTGTTGCCTTCGAACGCACAGCGAATTACATACTCCTCAGCGAGATTGGCCGCTCTCGTGATAGTGTCCATCCCTGGCCTATCCTGAACCCAATAATTGGTGTTTTCTGGCAACCGGCGGTAGAACTGTTCTAAAGTAACGTACTGCATTATCTTTTCGGCGTCGCCGAGTGCAACATCTTCTCTGAGCCATTCTTTCAGGTTTACCTCCAAGGTGTATGCGAAATTGGAGTATGACTTACTTTTGGCCTTCTCGACCTCTCGAATTTTCGCCTGCATGCTTCTGCTGCTAACCTATACTTTTTAAGCAGACTCGCTTTGACTTCATTGGAGTCCTCTGCTTCTTCTTTCCCCATCCGGGCAATGATATCAGCTACATCATGTGGCAGCAACGTGAGCAAGCGTTGCGGCCACGTGTTTTTTGCGAATTTCGCCTTCTCACATGTGCGCTCAAACTGCATCAGAAAAAGACCTATGTCCCCTCCTACTGCGTAGGGTGCCATCAAGTCTGTCATTCTGCGCTCGCTTTCTTGTGCCTCTGTGCTAGGTCTTCCAGTATTTTGAGCCTTCAGAAACTCAATATCTAGGCGCCTCATTTCGAGGCTGCAGCCCGCTCTTCTTTGTCTTCTAGGCACTTGCGCTCTTCCTTTTCTTCTAAGCGCTTACGCTCTTCTTCCTTATCTGCTATGATCTCTAGGCATTCCTTCAGTTCATCCTGCTCGCTTTCACGTGCCTCTTTGCTAGGTCTTTCAATATTTTGAGCTTTCAGGAGCTCAATCTCTGGGCACTTCATTTCGAGTGTGTTGCATGCAACACGGTTGCGCTCTTCTTTTTCTTCTATGCACTTACGCTCTTCCTTTTCTTCTAGGCGCTTACGCTTTTCTTTTTCTTCTACGTGCTTACGCTCTTCCTCCTTATCCATGATGTTCTCTAGGTATTCCTTCAGTTCATTGTCATCTGCCCCGGTCGCTTCGATCACCTCTATGATCTCCAGCTTTCTCTTTGATTCGGCAATTTGGCGGCCCAACTCTCTGGTCAAGCTCAACAATTCCCACTTCTTTAGCGCCTTCAAGTTCAGTGCTGCTAACTCTTCACTCTATGACAACCTCAACGTACTCAAAACTTCCATCAACGGTTAAAGAAAAATCACTGCTCTGTACTTCTAAAAAAAAATACATAAAGCCAAGTGATATCTTAGTGAAGAAAAGTCGTGCACTCACCATATGCAGTCATGAATCCTGACACCTTCCTTCCGAACGTTGTCACCAGGACGAAGAGGAGACGATCTCTTAGATGTCGTCCAAAGTTGGGGTCTCCAGGGTAGCGAATCCCACTTACTGCCAACCAGTTGTGTTCTCCAGGGTAGCGAACCCCACCGCTGCCGACAGTTGTTGCGACGCCTGGTTCTTCAACCTCGACCGGCGTTACTATTGGGTAGCGTGGACTTGTCGGCAGGCTGCGGGTGTCTGGTAGACCATGGCGATCAGGCAGGGCCGAGACGACTTCTAGTGCGACACTTGCACGGTTTATTCAATGGTTGGTGAAAGGTAAGAAGAAGAGAATGAAGTGAAAAAGTACATTGCGGGGCCCTTTAAATATGTCCACCAAAATTGTAGGCAGGATCTTGCTCACGTCAACGTCACGTGACATGCACCGAGTCCCACGGTGCTTGGCGGCGGCACCCACTTTCCCAGGACGATGTTTTCCTGCGTTTGCCTTCGTTGGTGGCAATCCGCGGGTCCCGGGGATTGTAGGCAGCTGAGCTCTTCTCTTTCGCGAGTCATTGGTTTGCAGAAAGGCCGTCTGGTTGTGGATGGGCGATTGATCCATTCTCCCAGTTGACGTCTTCACGAGCGTGCCTCCGCTGGCGGCAGCCTGCAGGTCCTGGGTTTGCGAAAGGGTTTTCACGCACACAGACAAAGGGGCCTGTGAACACTGTGGAGTGTCTGCCAGACCGGCATCCACTCAAGACAGCCATAGCAAATCAGGAATCCACTCTTCGTTTCGCTTAGGCATGCACACGCACGAAGGGGCCTGTAAGTACTGCGGGGCGCCTGCCAGACTGGTAACCACTCCAGACTACAACAGCAAATTAGGAATGCACTTGTCGTTTCGATGAGGCATGGCGGTAGAGCATACTTTTTGCCCGCGTTGTTGCACTCCAACCCTAACATAACCAAGGGAACAGGCTGGCTTCAGGAAGGGATACTCTACAATGGATCACATCTGTGTAATTAATCAGGTTATCGAGAAATCCGCAGAGTACAATAAGCCTCTCCAAATGGATTTCATAGATTATGAAAAAGTATTTTATGCAGTAGAGATATCGGCAGTCATAGAGGCATTGCGTAATCGGGGAGTACAGAATGCTTACATGAATACCCTGGAAAAGTATCTACAGAGATTCCACAGCCACCTTAATTCTACACAAGCAAAGTAGGAAGCTACATATAAAGAAAGGGGTCAAACAAGGAGACACAATCTCTCCAATGCTATTCACTGCGTGCTTGGAAGAAGTATTCAAGCTATTAAAGCTGGGAAGGTTTAGGAGTAAGGATCGACGGCAAATACCTCAGCAACCTTCGGTTTGCCTATGACATTGTCCTATTCAGCAACACTGCGGACGAGTTACAACAAATGACTGAGGACCTTAACAGGGAGAGTATAAGAGTGGGGTTGAAGATTAATATGCAGAAAACAAAGGTAATGATAAATAACCAGGCAAGGGAACAGGAGTTCAAGATTGCAAGTCAGCCTCTAGAGTCTGTGAAGGAGTATGTTTACCTAGGTCAACTAATCGCAGGGAACCCTGACCATGCGAAGGAAATTCGCAGAAGAATAAAAATGGGTTGGATCGCATACGGCAGACATCGTGAGCTCCTGACTGGGAGCTTACCGTTATCATTGAAAAGGAAAGTATACACTCAGTGCATTTTACCGGTGCTGACATATGGGGCAGAGACTTGGAGATTGACAAAGAAGTTTGAGAACACGTTAAGGGCCGCGCAAAGAGCAATGGAACGAAGAATGCTAGGCATAACTTTAAGAGACAGAAAGAGAGTGGTTTGGATTAGAGAGCAAACGGGTATAGATGATATTGTAATAGACATTAAGAGGAAAAAATGGCGCTTGGCAGGTCATGTAATGCGTAGGTTAGATAACCAGTGGACCATTAGGGTGACAGAATGGGTACCAAGAGAAGGGAAGTGCAGTAGAGGATGGCAGAAGACTAGGTGGTGCGACAAAATTAGGAAATTTACGGGTGCTAGCTGGAATCAGTTGGCGCAGGACAGGGGTAATTGGAGGTCGCAGGGAGAGGCCTTCGTCCTACAGTGGACATAAAATACGCTGATGATGACAGTGCCAGCAAGCAACAACCACTCAGTTGCTTAAAAGTGCATTTGGCTATAATTTGTGTAATGAATATCTTTTAAATAGTCTTTTGCACCTGCCTTTAGTTATTCAGGCTTAGGCATTTAGGGGCTCCAGGAATAGTAGATTTTGAATTTTGTGGATCATTTCTTTTTAAGACAAGCTTCTGATAAGACTAATAGATTTTTGCTGTCTCTGAGTTCATGTTAATCAAAGTCTGTTCTAGTTAAAAAGTTAACCAATTTATCAGTTCACCACATCTCACCCATTCTTTGACATCATCCAACACTGTCACTGACTATGACATACTCTGTATATTACATTACATCAGCTATTACGCTGTGGATTTTTTGCTGTTCTTGATGCTTAAGTAAAATGCGCATCTATTACACAAGTAACTATATAACTAAAGCTGTCCTAGCATACTTGTCCATTGAGCTGCATGTGTTTTATACTTGTTCCCCATGGAATGCTATTGCACTGTGGATTCCTTGCTACAATTGATGCTTGAGTAAAGATTAGACATTGTGCACAAGTGAGCATGTGAGGTTTAAGTGGTGTGGCAATGAAGTTGGAGCAAACTTGCAGGTGAAACTGTAGAGATGGCTTAGGTCTTGTCATTGTGTTTAACATCCTTTCACCATATGTTCAGCTCTAGTAAAGGCTTTTGACAATGCCAGTTTGTGCTAGCTTATTTGTGACCGCACTTTCTATGCTTTCATTTTCTTGTGCAGGAAGTGGCAACAGACAGTGTTCTCTGTGGGATAGTGATAGCCCTGGGCAGACAGTACCCCCTTGAGACAATGGAGCTGGTCCAAGCCAGATTTCAGCCGGGCTCCCTGCCACACCCGCTTGTTTTGGAGACCCTCGCAGGACTGGCCCTTGCCAACCGTCAGTGTCATTATGAAAAAAACACTCTTCTTTGGCTCTCTGCATTGTATTTGAAATGAGAATAGGTTTTCTCCCACATTACTGTTACACTGTTGGGGAAGCTTAGACTCTTAAGATTGGGAGCAAGTGGGCTGGCTTTAATTGTTTGCTTTCCAGTGATTCCTGTAATTGTCATAATTTTTATAAAGAAGGAATATCCAACATGGCGAAAAACCAACCAAAAGGAACCTTGGAAATCTCAATGCCAACAACTCTATTGTACACTGGGTTAGTGCTGTAGGTAAAAAATTTGGAGGATGGTTAAACTTTCCCTGACTGCTTCTCACGCGTCCCGCCAATTGCAGCATATGCAACCATAATGTTTACTGGGAAACACTGGCGGTGAATGCTATGCGTGAAGGTGAGCTTTCTGGTAAAAGTGCAGCCTCTTGCATGGGCCAATCCCGGAGGTAGTGCACAGGTGCTCATAAAAAATTTCATAATTTTCAGGTTCCTCTTATTGTATTGCACTTTTAATATTTCAGTCTAAGAAGATTTCACATAAAAGGCATGCGCTGTCATTTTGTTTCATGACAATTGTTTGTGGGATTTCATTCTCAAAATTCCATGGAATAACTGTCAAGATTGTAAGACAAGGTATGAGCAACTTTAGTGATAGAATGATGTGGCAATATAACTCGCATACAGTATACCACATGTCATATAACAAGGCGTGGCATATACATATACCAAAAATACTGAAATTTTTGCTCACGAAGACGCAGGCATCGGATTCTTGTGACATGGGGACTTTAACGCTTTCGCATTAACATGATTCTTCACGAAGTCTCTAGTGTTCATGCACTGTATCATGGCCAAATTAGGCCTCTGGGCCACATCTGATGTAGCCTGCCACCCAAGGCTTGTTGCACACATCATAGGTGGCACATAAATAATCTTGGAATATTTTGTCTAGATACTGACAGTTTATTTGGCTGTTTATACTTCATTGTTTCTAGCATGTGTTTAGAAAGTTGTAATATTCAATGCTTACTTGTGTGCCAAGTCAAAGTTGCCCTTTCAGAACAAAGTTCTCAGCCAAATACAAGTAATAAACCATTTTTACAACATAACTTAAATTGGAAAAGCACTAACAAAAATCTTGTGATAAAGCATTTCCTGAAAAATAAACAAAACTTGCTAGTTAAATGGTTTCTGTGCTGTAGTTGATTGAGACAATAAAATAACAGCTTTGTGTTGGGGTGTGGCAGCATCAATTCATTGTTTTTGTCTCCATTAAAGGGACACTAAAGGCAAATACTGAGTCGACATGGACTGTTTAAATACCATTCCAGAAACATCGCAACACTTGTTTCGTGCCAAGAAAAGACTTAGTCTATGAGAAAATTGCATCTGAAGGGCCCGAATACCTTTTTCAAAATTCAAATCTCCTGCTACACAACAGAGGGAGTGGTGACATTGCATACGCCACCCCACCCTTTGCTGCCCTCCGTGAGCAAAACGGCGCCCAATAGATGGTAGTGGCGAGCCAAGACAATTGGATTCGCCGCAGCAGCTGCTTTTTGGTTGAGTGGCGTGGACCATTCGGGCATCCCGCAACATCACATGGAAGTTGAATTCTCTGCTACTTGCAGTTTGTGCGAGTTTCGCGAGCCGGAAAAACCAGCGCAGCACGCGATAACGAAACTACTGAAACGCGAAAGCATGGGCAGCACGGAGTTGAATGAAAACGAAACTTTTCGACTGCCTGCGTCATTGTCAAGGGTAATTTTAATGAGTTCCTTTTTATAAAAATGAAATTGAACTGGATGAGTAGCATTTTATTTTGTCGTATAATAGAAAACAAGGATGTTTTCTGCAACGAGTGGTTGAGTACTAGTGACAGATTTAACTGTGGAGTGCTTTCATCATCGGGCAAGTACTTGGAATGTCCCGGGGGAGTCTCTAATCATGCCCTGCATTTACCTTAATTTTTCAATTATTAAGGCTCTGTTCGTGATAATATCGACTCCTTAGAGATTCTCAAGCACTAATCTATCACTTTAGCTTGACTTAATATTTGCCTTTAGTGTCCCTTTAAGTAAAACTAGCTACATTAATATGTAGGTAAATGTGGTTCAAGGGCCACTGGAAACTGTTTAAAATTATTTATATCTTTTTTTGCCTAGAAGTGGATGGCACAATAGCTTGAAGTGATATTTTGTGTAATGCTATTTGCTAACTTGCTAAAAAGCCTTAATTATTTTTACTTCATAAAACCAACAAAGGCATGACTGAAGCCGTATTAATTAAGGGGCTTTAGAATGATTTTTAGTTTTGCACTATATTATGATCAAATTCTACATGTAAATTGTGTATTGGTACACTTCTTATTAAGTATTATTCTGTTGAAAATGTCTTTTTGCACTCTTAGGTAACTCTAAACAGGGGGCTTAAAGGTGTGATGTTTTTTATCCAGCATTTGGTATCATGCCCTTCCTGAAAGCCCTACTTGGCACCATGCTGCCAATGTTGAGCGGAGCTCGCACTGAGCAGCTCAGATGGGCTATGGCATTTGGTAAGAAATGAAATTTGTTCCTTACTGATGAACATTATTTTATACATTATAGTATGGCACACACATTCTGCAATACAGATGATTTTATCATTGCGTGTATACTGTGTTGATATATAGGTACTGTGTCCTTTTCATTTGTTTTGATAACTTTAGGAAATTCCTATGGGCATACCCCTGGATTGTTCATGCTAAAATGGTATACTCAGATTGCATGCTATAGTCTATTTTGCAAAAGAGAGAGAGAGAGAGAGAAGGGATTTTCAATTGCATAATTTGTGTGGTACAAATGAAAGACACTAACATCTGCATGCCAAGCTCTCAAAGATAGAGAAATTAAGTCTCATGTTGATTAGAGGGGCTAAAAGGCCACCAAGCTGCTGCTTTTTACAACAAATAGCTGTTAAAAATTCATTGCATTTTTAATAGGAGTTTTCAAATGGCAAATATTTCTAGTCAAATGGAATGCATATATTAAAAAAATATATATGGAAACATGTACTGAATATTTTTCTGCTTTTGAGTGACAACAAAAATGCAGAGGAAATGTGGCTAAAAAGAAAGACAACTTTCAATACATGCAATGATATTAAAAAGGCTGACTCAACAGCTTTCAAATCAGCAAAAAAGTGAAGCTTCACCACAGTTTATGTTTGGAAGCAGTCTATTACTGAACTAGTCTGCTTTCAGCACTGAATGGTGTGAAAAAGACTGCATTTTTCATTTTGCACTGCAGCAGTTCTGAGCAAAGTATACCTTCAGCGTCTAATAATTGCATCATTGCAATTAATTTTTTTTTTACAGGATACTGCAGGCCCAAAAGAGGGCCCAAGCAGGAGGGGCAAAAGTACATAAAAATATATCCAAGTAACGCGTACAAATATTAGCATATAACAAGATAATATACCTAGCAACAAAGAGGAGTAATAATAGTAAAAGCAGAAAAATGACAAGAAAGAAGGCACGAAATGTACAAATATTAGCAAATAGCAACATCAAGTGCGGGGCAATGAAGCGTAGAAACACAATGATATATAAAGTTGTTTACGCACTTGAAATGCAACCAAATTGTCAAAAGCATGTCACACACGCAGATACACACAAAAAAAGCAGAAAAAAAAACATTTTACGAGGCTGTTAGTACAGCCAACGAGACACAGGATAATCGAACACTAGAAAAGGGATAAGTGTAGGTATAAATTCACAGTACATTAATGCCAGTGAAGTCAAAAGACTTATATGTTCTAAAAAATCAGCATTAGATAACTCTGAAAAAGGTAGGTTGTTCCAATATGTTATGGTTCATGGAAAGAAAGAATATTTGAAAAGGTTAGTTCTGGTGTTATAAGGTGTTAGAGTCAGCATGACGATGCCGGGTTCGATGTGCTGTTAGAGGTTTTAAATAAGGATCTGGGTTTATAGACACGAGGTTATTCTTGAGTGAAAACAGAAATAGTAGTCATTGTATTTTTCTTCGTAATTGTAGAGTCTGAATGTTATGCTGCGTCATTACACTAGAGGGAGAGTCACTTGTACAATATTTAGAATAAATGAACCTTACAGCTTTACGCTGTATCATTTCAACAGCATCGATGTTAATTTTTGTATAGGGATCCCAGACAATGCTGGTGTATTCGAGTTTAGGTCGAATTAGATATGTATGAGCCGTTAACCTAGTTCTAGGAGGTGTATGTTTTAGCTTATGTCTGAGAAAGCAAAGTTTCCTGAACGAAGAGTTACATATGTTAGAGATGTGAGTACTCCAGTTGAGGTTGTTGGCTATTGTGATTCCCAAGTACTTGTACTCGCTGACTTCCGCAAGCAGTTCAGAACCTAGTTTGTCGGCAAACGACAGTTTATTAATTTTCTTTTTGGTTATTGAAATGTACACAGTTTTACTGTTATTTAATTCTATGCTCCATTGATGGCACCACGAAAAAATGCTTTGGAGATTAGAGTTTAGTACTAATTGATCTTCATGGCAGTTAATTTTATTATGCAGTACACAATTGTCCGCAAATAATCTAATTTGAACCAGGAATTTAATATAATTTGTAATGTCATTAATGTATATCAAGAATAGTAAAGGGCCCATTACACTGCTCTGGGGCACTCCAGATGATACTGGAAGTTCGTTGGATGAGCGTTCATTAATTGAAACAAATTGCAAGCGGTTAGTCAGACTAAGTAGGTTAGGAGGTTAACTGGTTCTAGTTTATTAATAAGTTTGCTATGTGATACGACATAGAACGCCTTTCTGAAATCTAAAAATATTACATCAATTGACCGATCCTATCAAGAACACTAGCAAAACTGGATAACTGTTGTTAATTGTATTACAGTTGAAAAACCCTTGCGAAAACTGTGTTGGCAAGAAGAAAGTATGTTGTTATCCCCTATAAACTTATTAATTTCCTTAGCTATGATATGTTCAAGTAGTTTGCAACATAATGAAGTTAGTGATGTAGGACGATAACTTGTTACTAGTATGGCGTCACCTTTTTTCAGTAGAGGTACAACATGCTTCGGCATACCTCCTCAAAAAAACATTATGTCATCTGGACCTGGGGAGGATTTAGTTTTAAAGTTGAGTAGCATTGAAACAACACCTTGTAGTGACACAATATCAGGTGCAGAGTTGCATGGTGTACAGTTATGAAGTGTAGTAGTATCATAGTTAGAAAAAACACTGTGGAAGTATTGATTAAAATATTGCACAATATTGTGATTTTCATTGATGATAATCCCCTCGTGTACAATATGGCTAATTGCCTTGTTCTTTTTTCTTAGAAAGGCCCAAAATTTTTTCGGTGTGAAGCGAATAAAATTTGGCAGTGTATGCTGGAAGTAGCGAAGCTTAGCATGCCATAACTTTTGGTTTAAATTATTCTGGATTTCTTGGATTTCGTCATGTGAACCACATCGCCGTCTTAAGCGCTTAACTCTTCTTTTAAGGTGTAAGATTTCTCTTGTTATCCAGCGAGTAACTGTAGATGTTCGTTTAGTTTTGCTCGGAATATAATTGTCGAGGCAGTGATTAACAATATTTTTTAATGTGTCCCATAGTACAGTAATATCATGCCCTCGGAAATTGTCAAGGCATATTTCAAGGTAATCTAGAACGCTTTCATCATTGGCTCGAGAGAAGTCTTTAATAGTAATTGTCTTATTTTTACTGACTTGACGTGAGTTCAACGAGCATGTGAAATACACGAGTTCATGGTCAGAAATGCCAGGTTCAACGGAGACAGAAAAATTTTCAATGGATCGACTTACAAAAAAAAGATCAAGAATCGTTGCCGACATGCTGTGAATGCATGTTGGATATTTGACAACCTGTTGCAAGCTATGACAAAGCATAATATTGCGTAGGTAGTTAACATGTAAATTAGACTCTGAAGGAAAAATAACTGGACCAATTCAACGTCCATTAATTAAACCAAAATGGTCGAATTATCTACCAGATTGAATTGAAAGGATAGAAGGTGTCATAATATTCCCTTATATTACACAGTAGTGAGTAACCTGAAAGAAAAAAGAAACTGGGTAAAGCAGGCTGCACTGTATGCAGTTGAATTCAAGCTCTTCTAGCGAGTTGTAATTTGACCACCTACCTGTTCAGAGCTCCTGAAATGAAATGGGATGCTTAGGCAAGGGAAACCCAGATTCTGACACCATGTACATGTACAATGCAACCTTGTCAGCATGTCACCCTCTCTCAGTTAAAAAATAACGCTCTGCACGCAGTTATGATAAATCTTTATTCGACTGGACGCAAGGCTGTGTCCAGTCAGATATGCGAATCACAGTCGTTTCTGCTGTACCAAATGTTTTACATACTGCCATAAGATGCAAGATGGTTCTCCTACCAAGCCAAGGGACAAAGCAATAGGACATGCGGTTGTAAAGGCATTCGTTCACACCATTTCACACTAAAGGCCCATTTAATTTTTTCTGTGCAAGCCTGCCAATTCCAAGCCTTCAGTAGCAATTAGTAGCAAGTCACAGCTGAGACAGCAAACTGCAGCTCGAACTTTATGGTAGAATGCTAGTTAGTCTGCCACACAACAGACCTAGATTAGAATCCAACTGAGGTACTAGTATATTTTCCACCGTGCATCTAATAACGTGTGCATTCACATATTTCTGCATTATAAAAGAAAACTAAATGCTGAGGTTGAAGTAGGTGGGCAGACTTTTGTTGTACTGCTTGCTGGCACAAATGGCTCTTCCTTTTTTTCCTTCACGTTGGCCTGCTGGGAACGAGGGTTTCCCCCCATTACTGTACTTGTATCATCACACGCCTTGGTATGAAGTGACTTTTTGCCTGGCAATGGCAGTGCAGGCACATCTGCAGAGATCGCCAGAGGTCAATCTAACCTAATGCATGCCATTTATGAATTTTTATAATGAAGGGCACAATCCATAAAAACGTTTAAGGTACTTTGGTAGTTTTCATGTGGTAGTTCTTGTCATGACTAATAGTGTTAAAGTATCCTTTTTACCCTTGTAATGCTGATAACTTGAATAAGTACAGGTTCATGTGCATGCACAAATATTGGGCAGTTGTTGCATGCTTTTGCCACTAGAAGCAGTAAGGCTAGATGAGGAACATGGCATGAATTCTTGGAAAGTGAGGAACTGTTGCCAACATACCCAAAATGGTCAAGCCATAGGCTGTAGACTGAAAGCTGTTGGCAATATTTATTGGTCAAAGAAGCAGGAACAGAAAACGTGGAAGCTGTTGAACTCGCATAACTAGAAAAATGTGCAAGCGATTTGCTTTGCCACAATGCTAATTGTGGTTCAGTGTCGTAGTGGATGCGAGGTAAACACTGTGCATGGCACCTGTACAAAGCTATCACTGACACCAGCACCTAACACAACACCAAACAGTATTGACATGCCTCATTTTTCTTTGTTACCCTAAAGCGTCGTACAAGCTTACTAAAAGAAAAACTTGCACTTTGATTGTTTAACCCCTTAAGGGCTTACTTTCTTTCAAGCTAATGGTATCGTATTGAATAAATTTTTTTTGTGGTGCAAAATGTTTCAGTAACTTGTTTAACATACAAAAAGATAGTTCATGGTAGGTGGCGACCGTCTCGTCAACACTTGATTCATCTCCAGGCTCACTGTTGTCTAAAGTGTCGTCACTGCCTTCCTCACTTGAAGAATGAACCACAAAGTCAACATCCTCGTCACTTTTGCTGTCATCATCAGACAGATTGCAATCTACCGCACTAAAGCGCCGCATGGATGATGCCATGCTTCTTTGAAATGGTGAAAAAATATTGCGAGAAGAGGGCGAACTCAGTGCTCATGGAATGCTTGCTGCCATCTAGTGTAAAAAAAAAAAATTCAAATAAACACGCT
Source organism: Dermacentor variabilis (assembly GCF_050947875.1). Taxonomy (NCBI): domain Eukaryota; kingdom Metazoa; phylum Arthropoda; class Arachnida; order Ixodida; family Ixodidae; genus Dermacentor; species Dermacentor variabilis. The sequence continues at coordinate 209,978,988 of NC_134568.1, forward strand.
GAAAACAAAATCGCTAATGCTATCTATGTACTAAATGGAAAAACACGCTTTGATAACCTTAGCTTGTCAAAAGCCATTCAGAAAGTGGCCAAATACCCATGACGAGATCAGCTCATCAAAGCCAAAAAATGTCAATTGCTTGTGATGAGCTGAGGTCATAAAAGATATCTAAGGGGTTAACCACCATGGGAATGAGAAGTACAGGCTCTGAATTGGAATGAGTTGACTTTGTGCACTGTACCACAGATTCTATTCTCTGGGTTTGAGAGTTTTTGTTTCCTTCTGTTCAGCTCTTTTAAGATTTTCTGGTCATTTAGCAGTCGCACACTTATCACCATGAAGTTAATAACAATGGTAGAACAAGGAATGTTGCTGAAGCCAATGTTTTGACAAGGGGACTTGTCTTCGTCAGGGCTCAAGTCCCCTCGTCGGAATGCTTGCTTCAGTGACATTCCTTGTTATATCAGTGTTAATCACTTCAAGCCTCCATCTTCCTGTGAACCTCTCTCATGTTTTGGTTTACTATTGCCATGCAGTTGCACGAAATTTTAAGCTTTCCAGGTTTCTCCTGCACTTTCATGCAGCATTAACATGATGCACAGCACTGCCCTTGACTGACCATTATTATGTGAGCAGATGAATAGTGCTTGAAAGAAAAAAAAATATCTTGCAGCTTTGCAACTTTCTGGCACATTGCAGTTTAGTGTGCATGATGCTTCTAGCCATAGATGTTCATCAAGTATAACAGAAGTTCATGCAGTTATAGTTGCATTATTCTCAAAGCCATCAGTTGAACAGAATGGGTGCTTGTATTTCCCTTCACTGCTGTGTTCTTTGAAGCACTACAGTGAATACTTACATGGCTCCAGGTTTCCCTCCAGAAAAGTCTGTACCTGTACCTCTAACAGGAGGATGTCCAAGTCTCTCTGTTGGGAGGTTCAACTGTGGAGAAAGTTGGCTTGCCTTTTTGTTACCTAAGAGCGTGGCATACATACTAAACATATATGTACCGTGAACGTTGCAGTACAGTGGGCTTACCATATTTTCTCCTTTTCAGCACTTGGAAAGTTCTCTGAAGCAATTGTGGAATACTTGAGCAACATTGAAAAGGCACCTGATCCATCTGTGCAAAAGGCTAGCTTCGCTACTGAAATAATTAGTGCCTTTGACTTTCTCTTAGCCAACTGGCTGCAGGCAAGAGATGCAAAGGTTTGTTGCCACTATCTTTCATATAATTAGAGGTATTTTGTACTTTGTCTGTTAAGTGTGTTGATAACATTTAAATGGAGTACAGTAGTGGACAAGCTAAGCTGGAATGACGGAGCGATGACCAAAAGTACCAGTGGTACCATGCAGCGACGAAAACATGAACCAGCAACAAGACAAACACCGTCACTAGAGTGGCAGTAATGTCTTGCATAATAATTAGGGGTGTGCAACTATTCTAATACTAAATTTCAATTCAAATTGAGAATGTTTGAATAATTGGATTCGTGAATTGCATATCTAATACAGTCGACTCTCGTTACAACGTACCCTGATAATACATCAAAAAAGCCTGTTTTATCCAAAGTTTGTAATATCCGAAACGCCTCACTTCCGAAACTTTCATTGCGATGTCTAACTACTTTATTGCAACGAGTGAGTGATGAATGTCCAAAGCAAAAAAACAAAAATCGCAGTTTCACCCGAAAGGCGAAGCATCGATTGCGATAGCAAATTAAGCACGGCAGCAGCAGCTAGCGAATTGACCTTCGTGCTGTTTCTCGCTTCAGTGCGAACTGAACATCGAAAGCACAGCGCATATCGTATTGAAGTTAGGCTCGTGCAGGCGCGCACTTTGTCCACACCACAGATCGTTTTCAAGATACGGCGGCCTCGCCGTAAGCAGGGTTTCCAGATGGCCCTACAAAAAATAGCCAAATGATCTCAATATGTAGCCCAAAAAGAGCCAGACGAAAATTTTTCGTGAGTGAAAAGTAGCCAAAAACATAGCCAAAATGTTTGATAATATTCTGCACGGGTCTTTTAGATAGTGTAGATGGTGTCCAAATCTCACCGTGTATTTCCGGTTCTAAAATTACTTCCGCCGCATGCACCCAGCACAACACTGGCCTCAGGACCTACATAAAGAATTCTAGTAGGAGTTGCCACTCAGATGTGGATTTGGACACCACATATTGTTACATTGAACCAAAGGATTTCTTTTCCTATTTTCTTGTGATATTATTGGTATTTACTGAGTCACATTCTGAGCTTACTTTAGTTCATGCCTCGCTTTACCCAAGGCATTTTCTTTAAGTCGGGCAAAGTATTGCCAGCTCCAACCTCAAGGATCACCTTCAGCTCGTCACGATTGAGTACCCAAGCGGCAGCCAGAGTTCGTCATTTTGGAATAGGGATGCCTTTCCTAAGCTTGATACATAAACCAAACATGTTATTTCTCTCCCGCTCTCTCGTTCTCAATCATTTTACTCAAAAGCAGCTTGACGGTGAGTGATAATGAGCAGCCGGCACGGAACACATACTCGACAGCTGTAAGCCCTACCGTTTTTGTTACTGAACTACACGTTAACCCACTGCAGATGGTGCTGAAACCAAAACAAATAGAAGAGAGCTTAGCAATGGAATGACATTTAAACATGGAAGCCACGACTTAACGCCATCCTCACAGTGCCAACATTGCCTAAAAACACAGCCTTCGAGGTTGCCTACATATCTTTGTAGAAGCAATGAGCATGGGGTTTTCATAAATTGGTGTTCCTGAATTTTGTCAGTGTTTACATGGTCCTTGGAACTCTGAAGTCCTTCAGACAGAAATATCCCAAATATAGCTATATAGCCAACTCAGAATTTTCTATGCCAACCCACATGAAAAGTAGCCCAATTTAGCTATTAATATCCCAATCTCGCAACCCTGGCAGTAAGCAGAAGTCGCAGGAGTAGAACCCCTCTTTCTCACCTTCTCTGCCTCCCATGCCTCTCGCATATAAAAAGACGGTGCGTTACCGCCCCACCTTCCTTCCTCGCATGCTCTATATTGAGCCGGGATTGTCGGCTGACCCTTGCAAGTCGGTTGTCAGCACGTGTCAACACGACAAAAGTATGTTTTATACGCCCGATTTTGAAAAAAAATTGCCAGTAATTTCGTCCACTATAGCCGATAATGCGTTGTAGCGTGGTCCGTTAAAAGGAAACTTCGTTGCATTAATAAAATAGGTGGAACAAACTAAGGCTGAAATATGCTTCGTTATATCTGAAAGTCTGTTGTACACAGGTCCATTGTAACGAGCATAGACTGTATTTGCTTTTTCTAATATCGGTACCTTTGGTGAATGACCTAGTCGTTGTTGGTGCCTTGACGTGCACAGCGTTCGCGTGGCATGCGATTTCTGTCAGTGCAAGGTTTGACCAGGTCGACCGGACCGATCGAAAGGTTCAACACTGTGCGAACAAAGGAAACAACAGCAGTGCATGTGGAAGGCACAAAATCGTTTGAAAATCTGGCCGTTTAGCCACTGGAAGGCACGCTGACCTCGTCAAATACACGAGTTCACTGTTCACGCATGCATACAGTCAAACCCACTTATAATGATACCGGTTTTAACAATATATTGGTTATAACAATGAGAAGCTGCTGCACCATCAATTTTTGTATATGTTTTCCATGGTGAAATAACCCGCTTACTACAATGCCCCGATACCGCATTATCGGTTATCATGATGAAGTTTGGCTGCTGGGTGTCCAAGCCGAATGGTAGTGAAATGCGAAATCCTTGAAAAGAAAAAAAGAAAACGAGAAATTTGAGCCGCTGCATGATGGGCCGCTGCTCCAACAACCACCGTGCTCTCATTTTCTAGCCATCTCTACGCGCTTCTCTCCCATCGTCCTTAGTCCCCTCCGAACACGAATGGGCTGTACGCGCAGCTCTACGCCGCCCCACCCTCCGAAACATGAAGGGACCACGCCAACTGCGCTGCTTGTAGGTTGCTCGCTGGCTCCTCATTCAGCGCAGTTCTGCAAACAGCTTAATCACTCGCATTCATCTTCGTTGTTTGCATTGAGATCGTTCCTGGCCACGCGGTTTCTCACTGCCGAAAAGGAAGATGACTGATCCGCCCGCTGATCATCGGCAATGCACGACGTTGCCGGTGAAAGGAAAGTGCGCTGCTGTAGATTTGGAAACTAAGTGCTTCTAACCGATGAGACGATCGTCGCGACCGTGCTTGTATCAGATAGCGACGGCAGAGATGACGTGGTAAGGCAGGCTGCCTCAACGTTGTCCTCACAGTGAGTCAGTCCTCGCAATGATTCAGTCGCTCCGGGGCTTCATTTTTGCGAGGAGCCTTCCACTGCACTATATAGAGCACCTGGATGCCTTGTAGAAGGATGTCGGCAAGCTTCGCGTAAAGCATGCAAGGCTGAGGGACGTAGGGTTTTCTCGTGCAAGCCAGTGAGAAGTACGTGTTGAGATGCTTGTGGCGATCCCACCTCAGTGTTTCTTCTTGATTTCTCAAGCTGACAGGCTGCTGTGGCAGCGTTCTCGCAATTTTAAAAGGCCCCTTTTGGTGCCACCAAAGTCATGCCTCGGCGGTACTCGCATATCACTCGCCACCCGTGTACCTCTTTGCAGTTGTTATAGCAGTGTAATTCTTTGACGCCGACAGCCGCGGCTTGTTACACGCGATGGGAGCGCCCAGGAAGCAGTTGAATGAGTGAACACAATCAGCAGCCGGATAGAGGAAAGTGGTGGGCACTGGCCTCTTCGCCCTCATAGTTTTCTCACAACAGCTCAGCCATCCCCTTATTTTGATTTTTGCATGCAACCCGGTTATAACAATTATCGGTTATAACAATGGAATTTTTGTGGTACCTGAATATTGTTATAAGTGGGTTCGACTGTATTCACGTGGTTTGGAGCTTTCTATCCACATGCGAGCACATAGATGAACTTGGCATGTATGCTCGCAATAGTGGCCAGCTGGTCGACTGCGGACCTGAACACCACTTCAGTGGCTGTCAGTCTAACTCGTATGCATAATTTTGCGAATGATCCCTGATGAGCCACCCGTAAGAAGATATTGGCGACAAGCTTTCCACGATGGTTTTCAGACCTTTATTACATCAGCCGGCAGTAAATTTTCATTATGGCCACACCATTGACCACACTGTCTAACCTGTTAAGCTTAAGAAATGCATCGTCGGGTGTCGGTGACTGCGGTTTCATACCGAATCAAAGCAGATCTATTCACAGCAGTCACACGATCCTCAGAAAACCAACAAACTGCTTCGTCAACTAAAGCAAGTGCACTGGATGATTGTTGAATGTTCACAGCCACCATCTTTGCAAAATACCATACGGTGGGCCTGGGTTCTAAACGCCATTTGTAGGTGCACAATGGTCTCTTTTTGTAGCTTCGAGCCACCCCTCATAAGGCTAGCTTTGGATTTACATGATGGCCTCGAAAATATCATGTGACAGCGCGCTGACTCCCTGCTACTGACACATTTACACGGATGGCAGATGACGCATATGAAAAAAAGGGGGGAAAGAAGGGGATGTAGCATGAATCTGCCATAGGCCTTCCGAATTGAGAACTCTGTACTGTCGGCGCCGACTGCAGTCAATGCGCGCAACACCGATGACTGCGTGGAGCAGTGCCACCATGCAGTGCCAAGTGATGCGATGTGTATTCCCTGCTTTTGTCCTTCAATAGCTACCTGCCATAAAGATAAGAAAACATTTACGTTTTCTGAAAGAAAATGGGAGAGCAATACTTTCTAAGCAATAGAAGATTGCCATTAAGCACAGTAAGGCCCACTATTAAACTGAAAACACCATAGGTATTTGGCACCTTCGCTATTACTTCAGCTTCAGAGGGAAAAAAGCACTTAATTCTATTTGACAGCAAACATTTAGAAAAAAAAATTGACAGATGCGACAGATGCTCTATAGCTAAAAAGTATCTGACGATTACGATACTCCCTAATGCAAAATTTGAGTGCTGGCACATGTTTTCATTTCGCAATATATTGAGGCAGAGAATTTGAGACCGAAATCATTGTACCGACTGGCAGTGGGCCAGTGCCGTCAGCGCTTTTGCAGAGGGAGGGGCAATATCGGAATGCTGGCATAAGTGGCATCCGAGCCAGCTATTGAAGAAGATGTTGACGAATGCGCAACCAGTGGCACGAGTGCGTTCGCATGATTACGCCGAGGGACGCCAACTAGTCAGCTGTTTTAGAAGATGACAACGAATTCACGAGCAGTGGCAGGAATGCACGAGCAGCATGTTCGCGCATTTGCGCCAAGGGATGTTGACGCTCAACCCAAGCACGGGCACCTAAGAGCTGCGCTGTAAAATATTTTCCAGACCTTCATATGCAAACCGAGTTATCAGTGCTGGCATACTAATTTTAATAAGATTAGAGCGTACTATACATCTAGATTCCTAGGTACCTAAGTTACCAATAGCTAGCAAGGTTGTAAAATAATGTGATTAGCTTACTGAGCCTCTACAGCACTGTGTTTTGTGTACAAAATTCGTAAGCTTAAAAGTTTGTGTAAAGTTTTCTTATATTCGGTTCAATATTTGGGTTATTTATCATGATTTGACTCGATATTCGATTTGAAATATAGTATTCAATATTCACACACCCCTAGTAATAATATTTCTTGCAATAATAGGAAGCTCTCATGCACAGATCATAACACAAGGCACAACAATAATGCAGCTCTCCGGTTGCTGATTTGCTGATGCAGGCACAGCTGTTTGCACTCTCGTGGTATTTCTCACCTCGTTGTTGGTTACATCTTTTGAAAACTATCTTACCTTTTTATGCATGAAACAATTTTTTTACGCATTGTGCACAGTTTCTGGTGTGGGAATCCTTATTTCAACAAAAGCGACTGTGTAATTTTGCCATATTGTGATAGACCTTGTTTTCTTCTTTATTTTCTTTATTTCTAGGTTAGAGCTGAGTCAGCTGTGACCCTTGGCTACATGGCACAGCTTCTGAGCAAGTCAAAGCTGGAAGAGCAACTGCCAAAGCTTCTCCCATCTCTGGTTGCGCTCTATCGAAAACAACATGATTGTTTTCCTGTCAGTAAGGTGAGAGTTTCATGCCAGTGGAATGTACAGTTAAACCTCAATATAATGAAGTCGGTAACATTGGCAATTTGCTTCGTTATATAGAAATTTCATTATATTGAAATTTGACCTTTTATGCAAATAAGTACAGTTGCTGATTGGAGAAAGGGGCCGCAGAATTTTCCGAATTATCGGGCAGTTCGAAAAAAAGCAAATTTGAATGAGAAAGCAATTAAAGGGCCCCTGAAACGGTTCGGACAAATTTTGTAGACGCGTAGGGTACAGCTTAAGTAGAACATTCGCACCACAATTTAAGTGAAGCGTTACGTATTAATGGAGCTACAAGCGATTAGAAGCTACCCTCCTCCCTAGCCATGCTTTTCCTCCTCAACTCGCTCGCCGAGCGAGCGGGGCTAAGCTCCGCCTTCACTGGTTCAGCGTCACGATGCGACGTCACATCGTCCACTTCCGGTTGTTTTGGAGCCCGCCCCCGCCCGCGCGAGACCGCTCCGCTAGCCGCTTGGCCGTCGTCCCCAAGCGAGAGCTATCGAAGCAGCGTGCGTTGCGAGCATTCTGTCGTAGCGCCGAACATGTCTTGTATTCCGGTAACCACAGACAAGCTGGTCATTTCGGCAAATGACTGTAGGCATATACTCAAGCTGATGAAGGAACTTTAGCGTAGACGTACTTGAGCGGCCTGATCGGTCTGCACGGTCCATACACTTGTTGGTGCAGAGCTTAACCAGCCAAACAAAGCGCTAATATTGCTCTAACCAAGTGTAAAACATTTAAAACATTTATAAAAACAACGTGTTCATGATTACACTCCTGCGAAAAATACACACCAGCAGCAAAGAAGAATACACTTCGTTGCTGCTACTGTGTATGGTTGAGCTCTGTGCCACCAGGTGGCTGCACCATGCAGACCATTCGCATTTGCCCTTCTGCTCATCTCATGGCTCATCCCGTTACGGCAAAGTCAAGCGGCCAGACTCTGTCCCCTTGCGCTTGCGTTTTTCCTAATACCGGACTCGGGAAACGCTATTGCGTTAGTAATCTTCCGGTGTAAAGTGACGGCCACAAACGCGCAAATCCTGGCGCCGATCGGATAGCGGCAGTCCGATGCGCAGCAGCCAGTTCGCTCGTACGCTGCCTTGCAGAGGGACACGATGTCGCAGCTTGACATATTGCCAGTCGCTACGTTTACAGTCCGCAAGGCAACAAAGTCGAATCATAGTGCTCGCGAAAAGACTGAGACCGACTCTGACCGCGGAGCTCTCTTCAAAATGGAATACGTTGTAACACAAGCAGACGACACACGCTGTGTGCCGGAAGTGCTTAAGTGTACTGAAAAATTATTCTTGTGCATTCTCTTTATGTTACTTTCTTTTCATAAAAACAAATTAACTAACATTCCAACTATTACGAAGATCATTTGTTTACCAGAAAATTGGAAAAATTATCGACCACGCGCCCTTGTCAGCCAATCGGATAGCTCGCCCCACTGACGTCGTATGGGTGATTCCGGTCATATGGGTAGGGGCGGCTTAAAATTCCGCCGAGCAGTGTGCTGCGATCGGCAGCGATGTGCATATTTAAAACCTTATAATAAATTACACGCTTTACGCAGAGCACTTAGATGTGTCAATTAATGATCAGAAGGACCTACTCTAACGACTCAATACGTTTGTAGAAAATCGTCAAAAGCGTTTCAGGGTCCCTTTAAGTTTGATGAATTTTGGAGTCGGCAACGAATGATACAGTTTAATGCCACGTCGACGGTATCTTCCCATCGGCCATATGAATTAAGCGAAGCCAGCCATGCTTTCGTGTGCACTCCGCTCCCGCAACTGATAGCGTCGCCTACACTGGGACAACTGGGACGACGCAATCTTAAAAAGCGCCAGCAGCGGGTAGTGAATGCTTCGCCTTCCTCTTGCTGCCACGGGTCACCGAAACTCGAGATTATGCAATCTCCAGTATTAACGTGGTGCAGAAAGACAACTTACATGATGCCACACCATCTCACCCATCTTTTCCCCTGCTGCAGATTACCTCTAAAGCAGGGCACATGGCTGCGTATGCACTCAGCTGCGCTTACAGCCATGCGCAGCCACGGCTAAGACACGCTTGTTCGCCTTACCACGAGCTTGCTCCTCTCCCCCTTTTTCCATTTGCTCGCGCTGGAAGGCGGCACTCTTGAAGCCATAACCTTGTCTCACCCTTGCACACTTTCACTCGCACCTAAAAGGCACAGTGCACTGGGCAGGATAGGATCTTATCGCACTTAGACTTTATGCGAAACATGATGCGGCTGCACTTTGGGGATCGCTCTTGTGGCGCAAGGTGTGATTTGAGAGGTGCTTTGCAAACAGCCGCTTGTATTTGACCACCTGGGTCCCCGGAAGTTTATTTGCGGCAGCAGTGAAAGTTCGTTATATTGAAATCGCATACAAACACACTTCGTTATATTGAGGTTCTAAATACATGGTGTTCTAGGGACAAGAGGGTATGAAAAGTACAATACTTCTTTATAACGAGGATATTGTTATATTGAAGTTTGTTATATCGAGATTTAACTGTACTTTGTGGAAAGAATGTTGCATAGTATTAGTTCCTAAGGTGTTGTTATGGTTCAAAACATTGCAGACAAGGTGTTAAAAATTTTATGTAAGTTAGGGCTGGGCAGCTGATAAATAAACCTTCCATTTAATAAGTAATACTTCGTTTGCCATGGGTTTCTTTAGCAGTTTAGTTGCTTGAGCATCTCATGGCATTAAACTTGACCAAGTAGGTCATATTAAGAAACATAGCCAAAGAAGCCTAGTCACCCTCTTAAAATTTAGTGTGCACTTGCTTGTAGAATGTTTCCAAAAAGTTCTTGTGGTAAAGTAATTAACCTTGTATTATGTAATCAATATTTGGACAGAATATCGTCTGGTCAAGTAAAAGTATGTTGAGCAGAAAATTTTGTTACTGACTAAGTCTAAATGGACATTTTATGTTTACAAGTTTCCTGTGGAACCCTTGTTCATAAGTTTCACTTGGTCAGTGAACACCCAATTATTGGCTCAACCAACTTGTATTGCAGCAGGATCTTAAGTGCAGTGAATACTTATGCTTTCTGGGAACACACTCTTAGAGTATATGATAATGATTACAGCCATAGCTTCGAAGTGACTTCGGAAGGAAACAAAATGGCAATTGCTTTGTAGATGCGCATCATACTCCGCAAGTATGTTATGCACATTGTTCATGGTCTGTCATGGTTGAGCCTACATCTGATCCACCTCCCACCAGCATGTTGTCTCTAGATACATGGCCGGCACTATGGATCCATCCTGGGATTTTTTTTTTTTTTGAAGACCAGCTGTTTCTCTACTGTGCCATCCAATGTTACAGTAACACACCAAATGCATGGTTCACACTTTAGAAGCTCTGCATTGGCAAGTTCCAGCAGAAGCAGTGTCGATGCAGTATGAGGGTACACATAGTGAAACTAATGCTACCGGCTGCATGTCTGCTGCTGAGCTTGGCCCTTATAAACATGCCACAGTGAGAAATTTGCTAGTGCTGTGTGCGTACCTGTTTCCTGTGAAAGGGCAGCACAGCATTCATCACGTCATAACATGTGGCACCTGACTGACGTCATAGGGCGAACTTTTTGATTGAGAAGAAATCTGAAAAAACAAACCAAAACTGTCTAATACATAGTGTGCAGTTTTGTTGCTTTGTGGATCTTATACATGCTCATCTGTATATGCATAGATTAAATTGCTTAAAGGCTGAAGATTTATCTGGTTATAGATACTATAACAGATATCTATGCCCTGCCTCCTAGTTTGTTTTTTCACTTACTACTGAGCTACTAAAGAGCAGATTGGGTGCGGGAACAAACGCGAGTTAATGACATCTTAGTTGAAATCAAGAAAAAGAAATGGGGGGGGGGGGCATGGGCAGGACATGTAAGGAGGAGGGAAGATAACCAATGGTCATTAAGGGTTACAGACTGGATTCAAAGGGAAGCGTAGCAGGGAGTGGCAGAAAGTTAGGTGGGCGGATGAGATTAAGAAGTTTGCAGGGATAGCATCGCCACAATTAGTACATGACAGTAGTAGTTGGAAAGGTATGGGAGAGGCTTTTGCCCTTCAGTGGGCGTAGCCAGGCTGATGATGATGATGATGATGATGATGATGATGACTAAGCCATAAGATTTGTCTTCCATTTACTTAATTCAGGTGCGAACATACCACATGTTCCTGTGACAGCTGTCTCAGGTCATCAAAAATAGATGATTTGAGACAAAATGATCCTTTTTACTAATCAAGCTTTTTTGCAATAGTAGATGCCAGAATTTACGCAATAATCACCAGTTATAGACAAAATTTCACCATCTTTGTATTTAATGACTTTAAGGAGCATAATTGTAGAATTGAAGTCGGCCAGTACTCCAAAGCTACATGCAATGCATCGGTGTTCAATTAATCTTTTGGCACTAGAAAAGTGCACTACAACTAAACTTCAGAGTAACAACAATGCATTTCATGGCACGTTTTCAGCCCATATTAGCTGCTGCTAGGCGAAATTTTTGCAGAAGGTTGTGCATTGAATAGTGCTAGCTGACTTAAGTTCTTCAGTTACAGCATGCCTCTAAAGTCATTTGCCAGTTTACATAAAGTTAATTAGTGAAATTTTGTTAATTGTCTTGATGATTATCACACAAATTCTAAATTCTGCCGTTGCAATGAAGTTTGGTAAGCTAAAGTTATAATTTTGTCTTGAAACCCTTATATTTAATATAGTTCAGCATCTCTACAGTAATATGACCTGCATGACGAAATAATAATTGTGTGCCGGTTCTGTTGTAAGCTGTGCAGTGTGCAACCTTTACAACGAAGAACAAATGATTTGGAAGGTCCCAAGCACTTTGTTATAAGGGCATTTGACTGTAATCTGAGACAGTCATTTTAGCGGCACATACTATGTATACTCTGCTTCTCATATATCAGGCGCAGTGCTGTGGAAGCTACGCATGAAGGTCAGCCACCAAAATTTATCACTGCATGCGTTCCATATAAGCTTCGCTGCACACCAGCAGTGCTCGCTCGCACAAGAATGCACGTGAGACTACTGTGGCAGGCTGCAAATAAAAAATGTGAAAAGAAAAACATAGAAAAGCTAATTGATATAAATTAAGGGGTTAGCAGATGTATAAGTACTTGATTCATTTGTTTCTAAGTGTTAGATCTTCCATTCAGAACTGAGCATATATAAAGAACACTCAAAAAAAAAAAAAAAAAAAACACGGTCCAAGAACAGGGAACTATTCCTAAGCATGAATGCAGCCACTGCAAAGAGTATTTCTAGCCTCCAAAGCGCTGCACCTGATGTATTAAACTGAGTATAGTTTCAATCAAAACAAAAAAGAAAACCTGACCAAAAGGATTATCATATTTGTGAACTTGTAATATCCTCAAGTATCCTCAAACCCGACTTTACTTGTCAATTTGGGTAGGCATGTCAGGAGCACAGCATGAAACTTTAAGCATCTTGCTTTTTTTTTTTTTCTGATGAGAGAACAGCCAGCCTCTCTTTTCTAACTTTTGGTTTTACATTGATTGACTTTTTTCAAATATTAACAAAACATCTTTGTTGTGAACAGTAAAAAAACTAAAACTGAAGGGAAATCAGCTAGTATATTGGGTGTATGTGTCCTTTGTTATAATTACTATTTAATGTTTAAAGTAGGGTTAGAACAGTCTATACTTGGCCATGTTAATGTATTGATTTCACTGAAGCCTTGTAGTGCTTCGGGTAGGATTGTTTATTTCTGCATGGTTAATGCAAGCAAAGGCATTAGCATTGTGGCTGTCTAATTATTTAGGCCAGTACAAGCATCAATTATTTAGTTCAATGGGAATACGAAGCAAATAGTAGTAGTAACGAATAAGTTCAAAGCAAATACATTTGTACCCACTTATAACGATATAATGATGTGTGACTTATAATGACCACATTTCACAGCATTTACGATCTTCTGACCCTGCCTATTGAAACAGCGTCCAGATGTAACGAACACTTTCAAAGGCACTGTACTGTTACGATGTACCTTCAAATTTGGCCACTTTAAAGGAAAGATGCACATGAAGTTCTGCAGCATGGAAGCATGACTGAACTAGTGCGCACGGCAGCAAACCCCCTCCCCACCCACCTCTCCGCTCCAGTTTGACAGCAACGAAGATGTGACCGCCAAGATAACCAAGCGCTGCATGCGGATTTCAAAAGCCACAAGGAAAGTCTCCTTGCTTTGAACCAAGCTAGAGTAACTGCTTGCAAGGCATGTCTCCAGCATGCTTCAGGGCGAAGCAATTCAGCATACGGCAGCCATGGCCTCCAAACTCTGAAGCCACAACGGTGGCACGTTAGTGCAGAGTTCTCCATGCGGTACCTTGGTGGCACCATGTGCAGTCTTGGAAGCTGTGGCAGTGGTACTCTTGCTGCACTCTTGCATGCACTACATTATGTACACTATTTGGGCCAATTTGAACCAACGCCTGCACAAGTGTTGCTATCGATATTCACACGGCCTCAGTTGGCGTGAATGCAGCACTACGTGCCGGTGCCACGTAAAGTTGCAAAGAGACAGCAGTTACTGTTCATCGATGCTTTGTTTGCATTCCTTAAGGTTTGATTAACAGTGCAAGGACACCAGAGAGGACAGAAGAGAGAACAGAGTTCTGAAAAGCATGTTTTACCAACAAGCCCAATCTTGCACCCTTCTTAATTTGATTACGTTGTTGCTGATAACGGTTTGCGATGGCCTGCTACCTTTTGAGCTTCAAACTTTTCTTTCAGAAATGAAAAAAAAAAAAAACTTAAAAGGACCTTGAAACGATTTTGACGATTTTGTGCAAACATGCTGAATTGTTAGAGTAGGTCCTTCTGATCAATAATTGACACATCTAAGTGCTCCGTGTAAAGTGTGCAATTTATTATAAGGTCTTAAAAATGTACATCGCTGCCAGTCGCAGCACACTGCTCGGCGGAATTTTCAGCCACCCCTACCCATATGACATAAATCACCCAATTGACGTCATTAGGGCGAGCTATCTGATTGGCTGCGCAGGGCGCGTCATCGATAATTTTTCCACCTTTATGGTGAACAAATGATGTTCGTAATAGTTGGAATGTTAGTTCATTTGTTTCTATAAAAAGAAAGTAACAGAAAGAGAATGCACAAGAACAATTTCTCACTACACTTAAGCACTTCCAGCATACAGCAAGCATCATCTGCTTGTGTTTCAACATGCTCCGTCTTGATGAGAGCTTCGCGGTCAGTATTGGTCTATCTTTTCGTGAGCACCATGAATCGACTTTGTTGCGTTCTGGGCTGGAAGCATAGCGACTGGCAATATGTCAAGCTGTGAAATCGTGTCCCACTGCAAGGCAGCAGACGAACGTAGTGGCTACAGCGTATCTGACTGTCGCTATCCCATCGGCACCAGAATTTGCGTGTTTGCGGCTGTTCCTTTACACCGGAGGATTACTACCATAATAGCGTTTCGTGAGTCTGGTATTCGGGTAAACGCAAGCGAGAGGACAGGGCCTGGCCATTTTACCTTGCTGTATCACGGATGAGCAGAAGCACAAACGTGAATGATCTGCACTCAACCAAACACAGTAGCAGTAACCGGAAGTAGACGACACGACGTGCCATCATGACGTAGAGCCAGTGAAGGCGGAGCTTAGCCCCGATCACTCGGCAAACGAGTTGAGGAGAAAATGCATGGCTATGGAGGAGGGCAACTTGTAATCGTCTGTAGCTCTCTTAATATGAGATGCTTTACACAAGTTGTGGTGTGAATGATAAACTTTAGCTGTACCCTGCGCGCATGCAAAATTTGCCTAAACCATTTCAGGGGTCCTTTAACTTCACAACTCTCGGCGTGTGCTTGTGGCCGATGCTGCAGCCGTTACAGCAATACCTTTGCAAAATGCCGGCATGCCATGGTAGTTTCTGTTTCCGGTCAACTAAAACGCTTTGCTAAGGTATGCAGAGTCCACTGGTGTCCTGCTGATAAGCAAATATATCACAAACTCTCAAAGAAAAAAATGGTAGCGGAAGAGCTCGTAGTTTTGAAATTGCAGGTGATCAGAACCGGCTGGGCGCCATTTCTTAGGAGCTACTACGCTGCATTTCATTCTTTAGATCGTGTTTTTAAGGGAGACTTGCAGTTAGATGTAGAATAGTGTTGGGAATGAAACAAAAATGAAGGTACTGAACATCCTATTTTCTGACCAAAGTACTGTCGAATCGTAACTGCAGATACCAGCTACAGTGTCGTTAAATTTTGCACGTTCTTAAGGGGAGAGTCCACATATAACAAACTACTGATACAACAACCACTTCTTGCGTAACCATGGAGTCTGTTATAAATGGTTTTGACCGTAGTTCGAATAGTTGTAGAATTTGCATAAAACATTGACACACACGCACGCACGCGCGCACGCGCACGCACGCACGCACGCACGCACGCACACACACACACACACACACACACACACACACACACACACACACACACACACACACACACACACACACACACACACACACACACACACACACACACACACACACACACACACACACACACACACACACACACACACACACACACACACACACACACACACACACACACACACACACACACACACACACACACACACACACACACACACACACACACACACACACACACACACACACACACACACACACACACACACACACACACACACACACACACACACACACACACACACACACACACACACACACACACACACACACACACACACACACACACACACACACACACACACACACACACACACACACACACACACACACACACACACACACACACACACACACACACACACACACACACACACACACACACACACACACACACACACACACACACACACACACACACACACACACACACACACACACACACACACACACACACACACACACACACACACACACACAAAGAAGGATTCTTTACTTGCAAAGATGGAATCATCTGTTAAGATATTTTTATGTAATAATGCAAGTTATTCAAAATTTTTTACACCAAAGTACAGCAAATTTTTTTGTTGGCTTTTGCTGAGTGTTGTGGTTAAGTCTACTTGAAATTTCGTAATGGTGAAAGTGGTGGGACAGTATGGGTTCCCCTTTTCAGCATCGTCGTAATGCCGTGAAGTGAAACCTTGACTGTGCCCCTCTGCAAGTTTAGGCTTTTTTGCACACATACAGCTCTGAGCTTTATGCCTGCATGCGAGTTTAACTCATTCCGTCCAGTAAGTACTGACAAACTTGGTAGCCATGCTTTCTGTAATTAATCTAGTCTCAGGCCCAATCATTTATTAGCTACTCAATGAGCGGCCAGCTTCTCGTGAAGGTTTGCTGCCCGCCAACAGGAAATTTTTGTCACAACCCTACTGCCATAGCCGTCTATAGTACAGTCGTCGACCGATTTTCCAAACCTCGTGGGAACTGACAAATAGTCTGAAAAATTCATTTAGCCCAAAAAATAAAATTTATATAAAGCTTAGAGCAGCTTAAAAGATCTCTAATGATGCCCTGCCTCATATTACACACTTGTAGGCGATCAGATTTGCTTGGACTTGCGCAAGAGTGACGTCTCCGTATGCAGTCACCAGGAGCGAGCCACATTCCTTCGCACCACTTGGCTCTCGCGGAGGCACAGTAGGTAGTGCTGAGCATACAAATGTGAAGCCACACGAACATAAAGATGCGACGTCTCCGGGACACACTTGCACTGTGGACACACCACATGCAGATTGGCGACCAAAACTAAAAAAAAATGTGAAAAACGACTGAAAAAAAAGAAACAGAACTGTCTCTAGAAGCGTTTTGTCAGAGAAGTAAGAGTGGGCGCTGCCTACGAGATCAGAGGATATAGCGCGCGCTCTCTATTGATCATGTGCGCCTCCCAATCTCGGAGGCCATAAAGCAGGCCACTGGAAGCCAAGCCAGCGGAATATCTAACATGGTGGCCTCCAAGATCAGCTAGCGTTGCTCAGAATGAGCGATTGAATCTGGAAAATCGAACTTTGGGACCTAAATATATTTTTAAAAAATCAGTTGCACGAATGCATTAGCCCTAAGGGAGCCCTAACAGTGCATTTATTAAGTCCAGAATATCCACCAAGTCCAAATTTTTGGAGTCTGAAAAATCCATCTGAAACTGTATATAAAAGGCTGTGTTACTGCCTCAGCTGTTATCGAGAGTTATGGTTTGGTGCCAATAAACATGTATCTCAGAAAGCCATGAAACCACCTTACCAAAGAAAGTGAGAGGACTGAGGAAATCTTGAAAGGCACAAACTTTCTTAATGGCTGCCATTTTTCTGACATCACGCGCGTGGATCATATCTGAAAAATTAAGTGAGGCATTGTGTGGCGTCAGAAACTTCAGTTGGCATTATAAATTGGTTCGAGCCATCTTCCTCCTCCTCATTCTATCCTTTCCCAAGGGCCTGTTTGCCTCACCTCTGCCACAATGAAAGACCGTGTAACTGAGCTTACGTTACAGAGATTGCAGGGCACAGGATCTATGCATAAGTGTGACACTGCCAGTGTTGCACGTGATAGCTCCATGCATGGTGCAAGCACAGATATGCCAACTACTGCACAATGGTCATCAACATTGCCTGCGTTCGCTAGCCTGACTAGGGGACTGAGGTGCAGTTGCTATGACTATGTTGCTGTTTGGACCACCAATCTTAGCACTCCTTTGTGAAAAGACACACTTGGACTTCTGCCACACTTTCTCTAATGCAATCAGGCTGGCCAGGGCCTCTCCTGAGCTTTCCTTCTTCCATGGAGTAATCGAACAGGCTAAAAAAATTTAATTGGAGACTGTGAACAAATTTTTCGCCTTTGACTTGTCTTTGCTGTAAGCTGTATGACAGTGCAACTTGTTCACTGAAACTGATGTTTGTACAGGTAACCTCGATATAACTTACTTCAATATTAATAAATTCTCAATATATTGAATTATGTAACTTTTTTTACTTTTTGAACATAGAACACCATATGTTATGAATTTCAACATAACGAAGTGTGTTTATACACAATTTCAGTATAATGAAATTTCACTGCTGCTTTGAAGAAATACTGAGGCAGTAAATTGGCGCTGCTGTGGATGCAGATGACTAAATGATTGAATTGCATGCGGCCGCTTGCCAACGCACCACTCAGATCGGACCATTTTGTGCAAGAAAAATGTTTCGGCGACTGTACTTATTTGCACAAAAAGTGGAATTTCAATAAACCTAGATTGTGATATAACGAAGTGCCAATTTTACTGACTTCCTTATATCGAGGTTAAACTACGTGGTACCCAATTTATATTCGGTCATTTCGAATATGAAAATTCTTCATACTGAAATTCGAACCGAAGAGTATGTCGAATAGCATAATACTCAATTAAATATTCGCACACGCCTCTAAATATTCTAATACAGTCAAACCGGGATATAACAAACACAAACATAAAGAAATAAATCTAAAATTTGGTTGGTCATACACTGATTCAATGGAGTATTCTCCTGCTACAGCGAAATTGAAAATGAGGGATCCGACATGATATCAGTTATAGCGAAGGAAATTTTAATTTGCACATGCCTCGAATATATATTCTGGTAACAAAAATGTAAAATATAGTTGCTGACCATGTTCTTAGAGCCTCATTTTTCAAATCTGCGTGATTATTTGGGCTTCCCTATGGCACCACCACCCATAGCACCACTATGCAACGGCAATAACTGAAATTTCAGATGCTGCACGATGTTTCAGGCATAAAGCATGTATGTGTTGCCGCAAACATGGTGTTCATGAACAAAGTTGCCACCATGTCAAATAGGCACGTGACCGCAACTTTGGTTGCCAACTCCCGATAAAGTGGCGCTGGTTAAGCCTAGCAGCCTAAACAGTGTGGCCAGCAGGGCAGCTGGTTACAAGCCCATCACGGGAAGCTCGCCGCCAGCATCATATTTGCCTGATTCCAACATACACTTAACTTTTGCGGTCTTAAATTAAGAAAATAAAAGTCCATCTGAATGTAACATGCCACCGATTCACAAAAGAAAAATATAGCACACCTACCCCCATGTTCATGATCAGGGAAAAGGTAGGTGCGCAGAATTTACTTTCACGTGCAGAAATTTTTGTTTCTTTACATAATGAAAACAGCATGTCGTCGTTGCCCTTTGCTCTTCATTGGCCGCAAATACCAAGCACGCAGGGGCGGTACTCTGGAGCGATCATTTTTATAGATACTACTACCACTTTTGCGAGACTGCACCAGAAAATTGTCGAAATATGTGTCACTGGCACTGTTCCTGGCACTGTGCACAGATAGCGAGCTTGGCACAGTGCCGGAAATGGTGGGGCTGATTACGTTGATGCACGTAGTGCCAAGTAGCTTGAAGTCTTGCAAAAGGGATAGTATCTCAGAAATTTATTGGCCAAAGATACTGCTCAAGGTCACAGTCGAGCACAAAATGACCAGACTGCAACCTCCACAAAATTATGCTCTGTTGTCATTTGTGATGGTGATGATGTTATGTCTGATGGCGCTGCTGGTAGGCTGTTGCCAACGCTGCGAGCAAGGTTTTGGTTTCGTATGCGATTGTAACATGCAGAAAATTTTTGGACCTGTTTTCTTTGAAAAAAGGTGTGCGCTAGATTCGGGTAAATATTGTTCTGGATGTAGAATGGATTTATTTACAGTGAAAAGGGTGGAGAAGACATGGGACGATCCGAAACGGCCGATCACCCAAAAACCTCGTGCCGCTTCTTCTTCATCTTCCACGCTCCTCCGATGCGGTGTTACATTTTCCTCTGGGGGAGACGAACCTCACCGAGCGAGTCAGGGTGCGCGTTGATGGTATGGTTTAAAACGTGCGACATGCACGACTTGTGTGTTGCGTGAATGGCAGTTATCAGCCCACACTTTAGCGATGACATAGGTCACTTCACTCAAGCATTTGAGAATGACGAATGGGCCCGAATACTTGGAGAGAAGCTTTTGGTAAAGTCCCCTTTTCCGAACCGGTGTCCACAGCCACACGAAGTCACCAGTGGTGAATGTGACAGGCAGATGTTGTACGTCGTAGCGAGCCTTAGCATGAACATGTGACGATTGGGTTCTGAGCCGGGCAAGTCGACAGGCTTCTTCGGCATGACGAAGTGCCGAAGAAGCCTGTGTTACTGCCTCAGCTGTTATGCCTAACCAGTGCTGCTTTGCCAGATGTTCGTGACATATCTGAATATCTGTGTGAATATCTGTGTGACAGAAGCATCGTTATTAGGTTAAAAACGAAGTATACTGTCGAGAAAACTTTGAGGATGGCAAGTGTAGAGGAGAAAGAAAGGTGCGTATCCTGCGTCTTCATGCTTGGCTGTGTTGAAGGCATACATGATGAACGGTAATACGGCATCCCAGTTCTTATGATCCGCTGAGGCATAAATTGAAAGCATGTTGACGAGGGTAGGATTGGTACGCTCGGTTAGTCCGTTGGTTTGCGGATGGTAAGGCGTGGAATGACGATACTGAGTTTCACAAAAGGTGTAGCAGCTCTTCCACGACATCAGCGGTGAACTGCCACCTGTGTTCACTTATCATGACATGAGGAGCTCCGTGGTGGAGGATAATCGAATGCAGAAGAAACCCTGAAACATTGGATTCTGTAGCTGAGACAAATGCAATTATTTCAGTAAAACGTGTTAAATAATCCACGCACACGATTATCCAGCAGCAGCCAGTGGAAGACTTGGGAAAGGACCGAGTAAATCTATACCCACTTTGTCAAAAGGTGAACTCTGCAGTCTAATCGGTTGCAGAGTTCCTGCAGGAGTTGTAGTCGGTTGTTTGTGGTGTTGGCAGACATCACAGCTGGCGACATACTGCTTGGTTGTCTTCCACCATTGAGGCCAGTAGAAACATCGGAGGCGGTGTAGCGTTCGAGCGAATTCAAGGTGACCGGATGTAAGGTCATCATGCATGGCCCAAAGTACACCAAACCGCAGGCATTTTGGGACGACGAGCAGCAGTGGAACACCATCCTTTGAATAATTCTTGTTTTAAAGCAGACCGTCGCGAGTCACAAATGGTGTAGCCTGTTCAGATCTGTGGGTCGCATCAATAATCGGCTTTAGTGAAGGGTCACACTGTTGTTCGTTCTTGAGGACGGCAAATTCAGGAAAGTCTGATGAGATTGTAGTTAAGTAGGCGTCGAAATCGTCATCATCAGTACCCTCGCTCTGAGAGGGAAGACGAGATAAGCAGTTGGCATCTGTGTGGCACCGACCGCTCTTATAAGCAAAAGAAAAGTCATATTCTTGAAAACACAAGGCCCGCCGAACCAACCGCCCAGCTGGGTCATGTAGTCCAACGAGCCAACAGAAGGAATGATGGTTGGTGACAATCTTGAAATGGTGGCCATACAGATAAGATCTGAACTTGTGGATGGCAAAAACAGCAAGACATTCCAGTTATGTGACTATATAATTGCTCTCTGCTTTCGTCAAAGTACGATTTGCATACGCGACGATGTGTTGGCGTCCACCATGAAACTGGACGAGCATAGCACCACTTGCATCAGTATGCAGTTCGGTGAACGCCTCCAGACCGAAATGGCGGAGAGGTGGCCCAGAGGTGAGCAATAACTTCAGCTGCTGGAAAGCAATCTCGCACTGAGCGGACGATATGTAGGGAGTGTCTGTGCGGAGCAGCTCAGTGAGTGGACAAGTAAGCTGGGTGAAGTCTTTAATAAACCTGCAAAAGTAAGTACAAAGGCCCAGGAAATGTCTGAGGTCTTTTACTGTCTTTGTCTGCTTAAAGTTGCGAACAGCAGAAATCTTTTGGGGATCTGGCCGTATACCATCCTTGTCGACTAGGTATCCTAGCACAAGGGCTTGACGCTCACTGAAACGACACTTCTTAGAGTTTAAAACGAGGCCAGCCTGTTCGATGCAGTCCAAAACAACGCCGAGCCGCTTGTTGTACTCGTGGAAAGTTCAGCTGAAAATAATCGCGTCATCTAAATAATACATACAAATCTCCCATTTGAGACCACTGAGGATGGAGTCCATAAATCGCTCGAAGGTTGCTGGGGCATTACATAAGCCAAACGGCATGACGTTAAACTAATAGAGTCCGTCAGACATAACAAAAGCGGCCTTTTCTATGTCAGACGTGTGCATTGGTATCTGCCAGTACCAGGACTGGAGGTCAACCGACAAAAAGTATGATGCAGAGGGAAGGCAGTCAACAGCATCGTCAATGCGTGGTAAGGGATACACGTCTTTCTTTGTTACGGCATTCAGGCAACGGTAGTCGACACAGAAGCTCCACGAGTTGTCTTTCTTTTTCACTAGTATAACAGGAGCTGCTCAAGGACTGCAAGACTCCTGAATAACGCCTTTCGGCAGCATGTCATCGACCTGTTCGGTGATCACTTTTCTTTCCGTGGGAGATAGGTGATAGGGTTTCTGTCGTATCGGAGTCGCTTTCCCTGTGTTGATGCGGTGGTGCATGCGGGATTCCGGCAACATCCGAGAATGCTTGCGTTGAGTAAAATCAAATACTGATGTGTAGCAGGCGAGCACTTGTTGGAGTACATCCTGCTTGGAAGATGACGACTTGTTTATTATACGTTGCAAGTGATTCGAATAGTTGGGCAATGGTCGACTGATGTCTGAAGATGCTGCAACTGTTCGTACATCAGTTGTGGCTTGCTCCTCAAATGTTGCCAATTTAAGTCTGACTGGCAGGCTAGCAGACTCTGTAGAAGCGTTCACTGTCTGCAAGAAAGCAAACAATAGAAAGAGGGACTTGAACAATAGAAAGAGGGACCAATACAGTCTTAATCGCGTTATGATCTGGCTCGACAAGAGCGTTGTATGATCCCATCTGGACACGTGAAGAGCTCACGGGAACAAACATGGCTGTCCAGCCAGGAAGTAGCACATCTTCAGACAGCGAAAACACGGCGGGATCATTGGTCTGCTAATCAAGTATGGCGATTGGCAACATTCTCCTTAGTAAAATCTCTCCAGTCCCACATTCAAGTGTAGCGCTGCATTCACGTAGGAAATCTGTGCCTAAAAGAACATCATGAGTTGTGTGGACCAATACAGTAAACTCGGCTGTAAAGCTCTGTCCTCCGATCGCAACCAAAACCAAACAAACACCAACAGGGCGCAACATTTCACTTCCAAGTCCACAAAAAGTTCCTTGGCGATCCAAAGCAAACATAACTTTCTCTCCTAAGTGATCCTTGAAGTGAAGGCTTGGAACAGAAATAGTGGCACCCGTATCGACAAGAGTAGTAGTATTTACACCGTCTATACACACACACACACACCTTCTTCTTCAGCATAACAACAGACTGAGGAATTGGCAAGTCTGGCTGTCCCATGACTGCACCTCCATCAAGCCGCACCAGCTAGTTTCCCAGCTGCGGTGGGGAAGGCGACCAACGATGGCGCGGGGATGGCGAACGGCGCAGTCGGATCGGCAGTGGTGTAATGCTGTGCTCGGAGACAGCGGACTCATGGTGTGAATGGTAGGATCACTGTTGTCGCAGAGGATGGACTCCAAATGGTGCAGGTGCGTCTGCATGCACACGAGCTGTGTACGCCGAAAAATGTGGGGCTCGCTGCGGGCGGCAGCGACAGAAGCGCACAATATGTCCTCAGGAACCGCAGGCGTAGCAGATGGGTAGGTCGTGGTTGAAACTAAATGGAGCAGGTACGCGTGGCGCCGAGTATGATTCAGTGGGAGCATGTCGTGGCATCCGGTATTCCGCAGGAACATGTCGTGGTGTTGTGTAGTACTCCGTAGTGTCACGACGTAGCGGTGAGGACTGGTGGCTACTGAGATTCACTGGGGGAGACCGAAAGCTTGTGTTATTTATGTGTGGTTCTTCAGAAGGCAGTCGGTGCTCGATGCGATGTTCTCGCAACCAGGATGGTGGTTCGGGAATGCACTCGTCAAACGCGCACTTCGGGAATGCACTCGTCAAACGCGCACTGATAACCAGCGTCTACTCCCTGAAGTCGTGCTAGTTCTTCTTGGATGAGGCGATGTCATTGCAGGCAGCGACGTCCATACTTCCTCTGGTGGTAGTCCAGCCAGGTGTCTGCTTCTTCGAAGATCTTGTAAGACTGGGTTGTGCAGGGCGTCCAGTACACCGCGCTTCCACCACTTGTTATGGATGTAGAATGGATTTATCTACAGTGAAAAGGGTAGAGAAGACGTGGGATGGTCCGAAACAGCCAATCACCCAAAAACCTCGCGCTGCTGCTTCTTTCTGTTCCACGCTCCTTCGATGCGGCGTTACAATATGGCATCTGTATACTTTTAGACTTCATTGGCGATAGAGTGTCAAATCAGATGCACAGGCTAGACTGACGGCCATGGTTGTGGTGTATGGATCCACGTGTGGTCCCCTCTGAGTCCAAAAAGTCTTTTAGTGCTGGCAGCTTTCCTTAGTTGACGATAGTAGGCAAGCCAATGTACTGATTTTGCGTCTTCACGACAGTGCAGAGTGTGCATATGTAATTTATCGAGGTTTTCGTGCCACCTGTCGGCATGGCAAGGTGCCGATGGGGCATCGAAATCTGCAGGAGACTCTTTGCTGGCCCATCGGAGGAACCCTGCTTGTGTTTCTTAGGTGTAGACCTGATTACAATATTTTTTGCCTATATCTGTGTGTCTGCTCAAAGCAAATATTGTATATAACGAAGTGCGGCTGTAGTACTTTTCTACAGAAGGTGAATAAAAGACCAAGCAGGACTTTAATAGTTTTGCTTTGAAACATATTTTATGTGTCTTGAATTCTTAGTTATCACCATGTAATTGACATTATATACTTGCTTTCTGACCTTTACTTTTGTCTAGGGGTTGTGTCTGGTTTTGGAAGCTGCCACCGAGTACAAATGCCTTGGACTTGAACAACACCTGGATGTTTTGAACAACTCGCTTTTTGTACAGGTAATTACCTGCTGTCCTTGCCTTTTATTGTATGGCCTGCGTATAAAGCTGAATCTTACTAGAGTGAAATTCATGAGGCACTTGGGGAAAAAAAAATAGAAACAGGCCTTTCACCTTGCAGAATCGCAACCCAGATTTCTAGTGAAGCAGGAGTTCGAGACAGAGGCTGCAATACTTGGTGTGCTACTTGTTATATGGCTTCAGAGTCTTGCTTTTTGGATGAAGAGGCAATTGCAGTTCCTCTGGAAGCTATTCACAGCATTCATGCAATCTTTTTGCCACCTTCATGCACCATGAGCTGTTGTGCCAGCACTGGTGGCTTTGAATGCACAAATACTTATAATTTATGCTGTAGAATAACACTTCCGAACTTATAAAAGTTGGTTGCGCATAAGCTGGCCACGTTTATTATTATTATTTTTTTTCAGTGTAGTAAACCAAAGGCTAGTCATTACCAAATTGGGATTGCTTGTGGATCGTTTTCTTTACTTTCGTGGAGTTGCAAAATAGTTGGTGTGCCACTGATGCACCTTTCTTAGCATCTGAATTTATCAGATTTGTGCTTATATCCTATTTTTTTCCCATCCCACTCACTTGACTGAGTCAGCAACCTCAGCCAGGTAGCTCTACCAAGTTATGTATACCTAGAACGACAGAAAGCTGAGCTAGTTGGTAAGGATTCATTATGCAAAATAGAAGTGAGGCGTGCAGACAGGACACAAGAGTAGAGAAGTGGACAACACGAACACCGAACGCCAACACGAACGCCGAATGCCGAACACGGCATTCGTGTTGTCCACTTCTCTACTCTTGTGTCCTGTCTGCACGCCTCACTTCTATTTTGCATTATGTATACCTATGCCTGTGTAACATGATAATGAAGTTTCCATAGAAGTCTAACCCACCTGTTCTAGAACACGTCCTTCTACTCAGCGCTGCACCCCTACTCGAGCAATTGCATGGCAGCACCACCGCTTGACAGAAGTGGTCACTGCACTTAATCGGCAAACCAAAACATCCTTGACAATCGTAATGTCATCTTCAGTCAAGGGGCGGCGCTGTGCTCAACTCAGTGGAGTGGAGGAATAACTGGAAGAAGAATATGGTTTGAGAATATGGAAGTACATGTCCTGTAATATGGCGGCTTATGAGGCACCGCGGGGACATGTGCATCTCGCAGGGCCTGCTGCTTAACAGAAATCACATTGTTTCTGGAAAGGTGTAATTTCATGTACTTGACTTGTTTGTGGGAAGAGTGTCTTTTTTTTCAAGTCGCCCACAAAAGTTGCTAAGGTGCGCCAGCTCATATATATCTGTCCTCGTAGATATACCCAAGGCTGGAAAAAGCCTAATGTCTGTTTAACGTATGTTTAGTGGACCAGTACAAAAGCACTGTAAACATTAAAATTTTTAACGCGACAGCGTTAAGGAGCTCGTGTCGCAGAAAAGCCGGTGTCGTCGGCGTCGGCGGTGTTGGCCGTGAGCGATAAATCCCAGCAGGCACTTCATGAATAAAAAACAACTTGCAAGATGGGCTGGGTGGGAATCAAACCAGGGTCTCCGGAGTGTGAGACGGAAACGTTACCACTGAGCCACGAGTTCCATGCTTCAAAGCGGTACAAAAGCGCCTCTAGTGAACGCGGTGTTGCCTTAGAAAAGAGCTGTTTCTAAGGCTCAGGCGTGCGTCGCTTGCTGAGGCGCACATTTCGTTGTTGCGCCGAACGCTGCGTTGCTCGACGCGCACCGCGTCCGATGCAGGGCGCGTAGTCGCTGCGCCGTAGCCCATTGTCTTACACCCCTTGGCGGGTCGACGGGAACGCTGTCGCATTCCACTCTTGAAGGCGAAGCTTAAGCATCCTCCAATTTTTGTTTCTCACCATGACAGAAAGATAACCGAAAAAGAAAAAAAATTATATGGTCGGCTAGACAGAATTACATGACCTCGTATGCGTGCGAATGAGAAACTACCAATTTATCACTCTCATTACAAGGCACCACATTGCATCAAATTAGAAGCAGTATACGAAATAGGCAGGTGCTTCATAAACAGAATTCACACAGTTGCTACAAACATTACAAAAGAAGCGCACAAAAGAAGCCCACTAAAGGAGCGACATATTACGTCAATGAGCATAGATCGACTTACAAAAGTAAACAAGAATGTTTGCCTCAACATCAAGCCACAATGCAGGATGAATACAACTGCTGACCTATTGGTATTTTTAGCCCTTGTTCTAACGGCAGCCAATATATCAGTGAGCCCCAAGTCTTTTGCATGAATTTTGTGCAGACCGAGGTGCCTTCCCATGCCTCGTTCCTCAGCTCGCACGTGGTGCTTAGCTGGATCTCAGGGAACAGATACCCCAGTGACAACATGGCAGACACGCCTAATGCAGCGGTGCTAATTTCCTGCGCAAACCATGCTTCTTCTTTCCGGTGTCAAGTTACCGTGTGAGCATATGTCACTGGAATGTGTCATTGGCCGTGCGAGTAGCAGCCCCCAGGTTTTCTCTCCCGCTGAACTCTCGTTTGCCGAGTCCTTCATCGCTGCGGCAAATGCTCACAGGCCTGCAACGAGTTGGTTACATGGGACCTGTGCTCTCGCGACTTCTCATTCTCGTGCTTAGTTGACCACTACTTAGTTAGCCCTAGTACAGCGTGCACACATACTTAATTGATCTTGCGGTGAGCCTTTGCCCGTAAGTGCTATGAGTGTTGCATTGTGGTGCAAGTCCCCACAACTGGCGCCCAACTTGGTTTTGGCATGGCATCAAAGCAGGCCCCCTCAAAGTTCTCGTTCCTGCTTGACTTCCTTGCTACAGTGAAACTTCGTTAAACCATAGTTGGCCGGAGCTCGGAAAAAGTATGTACTAAATGGTAGCACTGTTTAACCGAAATAGCATGAGATAGACCACTTACCTGTCAGAAACGGAACTCAGAGAGAATGCGATGAAAGGGTAAAAAAACTTGGAGTATTTATTCACTTCGTGCGACAAAAGTATTATTTTCGTTTGATGCCGCGGCAGCCTAGCAGCGACGACAGCGGCCTCAAACTTACTGAAGCTGCGAGCCAGCTTTTCAGCCAGCCCCGTCTTCTCGGCAAACACTCACATGGCAGATTCTTTGTTGGCGTTATGTATTCTCCGTGCACGCGCGGTAGTGCTGCAGAAGTTGCGGGGCGCCTTTTTCATTGCGGGGTGCTGTTCTCGTCTAGACGATTGCATTCATGAGGCTGATGTAGCACACAGCTTCTGCCACTGTTGGGCCTGTATCGCCTGTGCTGTCGCTTTCTGTGTCGTCCTCATCACTGTCGCTAGCCAACACTTCAGCAACAACAGAGGCAACGATGGCGAAAAGTCGAACCTCATAGCCGACATCCCTTCGCAGTCGCAGCAGCGCTGCCGAGCAACTTCTTTGCCACACAAATGCCACACACCGTAGTCAACAGCAGATCCCTGTCGCGTGCCAGCGCCAAGTTCTTCATGTCACGTTTGGTAGCATGAACAATGTCTAATTTTTCTTCTATGCTGAGCATCCGGCATCTTTTTTTATCCGAGCTTCGGCATGATGCGAGTCCTTGCATGCACAACGTCACAACGCTCTCTGGCATGCCACCGAAATGATGTTATAATGTTGATGTTGCTGTGGCTTCACGCACGAACACACAGGGCGCTTGGAGGCTGTTGTTCCGATCTCTGAGGCTTGTTGTTCTGCCGGGCCACCCGATGGAGACTACGCACCGCTGTGTTTGCGCAACGAAAAGTTGAAACACTACTTGTTAACCGATACATACACAATAAGCTGGTACGGTTTATGCGGATACAAAACACATTATGTTCAATGGCCGCTGAGTCAGGGATTTGACTTTACTACTTTTAAAACGAAACTACTGTTTAAGCGAGTATGATTTAACGAGGTTTTACTGTACGGACTTATTGTTCTTCGACGTAAGCATCGCCGACAGCACGAGGTACGTTCACCTTGGTAACCCTCTTTCAGCCATCGAGAGCGCCCTTTGGTGATTTCGACCATTTGGATGTCTACCCTAGTCCTAGCCATGGCAGTTACAGGTTTTCTCAGCAGTTTGAGATGTGCGTAGACCAGGTGCCAGCTAGTTGCTTCGACATGCTATGCCTACTCGCTGACCACATTTTGTCCCGAGTGCAGCTGAGTGCTCCACAGGCTGCATTGGAGCCACCCTGCTTAGATTCCAGCATGAATACACTTGCTGGTCTTCTGTTGTCTTGAGCGCGGTTCATTGAGCCATGTGTCACGTTGGAGCTATCCCACTCTGCCAGTTCGTTCCTGGGCCTTGCCTCAAGCACAGGGCACTGTTCTCCACATCACACCAGAGCCACTCTGCTTCGGTGCTGGCACAAACTCGCTTGCTGGCCTCTCATTGTCCTGAGTGCAGTTGAGTGTCCAGTGTGCCACATTGGAGCCATACTGCTTAGATGCTGACACGATTACACTTGTTACTTACCAGGGTGTTTACCAACCAGGAAAACCGGGAGTCATCAGGGATTTTGAATAGTCTGGAAAAACTCAAGGAAAACTCGGGGAATTTGTGCCTCTATCAAGGAAAATTAGCTGTAATTTTATTGAAAGGGTTGAAAGCCGGGGTAATGCTGGCACAAGTAACAGACAGGAATCGTAATGAATCGTCTTTGACGTCCTGTCGTTGGCTGGAGGAGTTGCCAGTGTACAGTCAACGACTGACTTTTTGGATTCCCGATAATTTGGACGGCTTCATGGCACCACCACGTACCCCATAGAGTCAATGTATCAGAATGTCTGAAATTTCGGACGCAACAACACTTTGCCATCTGATTTTCCAGACATTCCAGACCGCAGATACGAAACAGCATTAATCAAAGCCACCACCGCTGCCATTTTGATTACCTTGCCATCTCAAACCGGCGCTCTCGCACGCAGATTGGCTGGCAGCCGTAGCCACCACTGCGGCAACGCTAGACCTAGCTGCTTCGATGTTCGCTATGAAGCTTCTTGCTGTTGGGTGCCGTGTTTTTTATTGAAAGAATTCGCTGCTTTCAGCAATGGCACGAACTCTGCCTTTGTGGTCCTCACGATTGGCTTAGAAGCTTGGAAAGCATGGTGCGTTGCATAATGCCGGTTCCCGAAAGTCAGCTTCGCCTTCGTACAGGAATGTTGATGAAGCATACGCAAAAGTATTGCAGTGAAGTATAACAAGCGTGGGAAGGGGCTATTGCCACGGACACGGTATGTATTCCTTAATTATACACGTGTGCACCCGGTATTTCCTGTCACAGTATGAGCACCGATATGCCTAATACATGTACCGACAGGCCATCACAGCGTTTTCGAATGTGCCTGTGGCGGTTTGAGCCCTTAAGGGCAGTAAGTAACATGCATTTATTTTGTCCAACTGGCCGATTTTTCGGACATTTTTGCGGCCCCTAAGAAGTTAAAAAAATCGGACGTAGACTGTGCAACTGACCTAGAAGATGCTCCAAATGATCTATGGGGCGAACGAGTGGTGGAAGGAGGACAAGAACAGAAAGGACCTACACATTGAGGAATGAATGGGAAAGGAAGCGTGCTGCCGCCGTTTTGAAGGAGCTTGAACTCAAAAAACAAAGTGTTTGCTGATGCCGTGATGCAGATGTCCCTCATCCAAACCAAAATAAACTCTTTAAAGCAGTGAAACACAACACTGAGGCGTCGTGCGCGAGCTGAGAGTATGTCAGGACAGTTGAGGTTGGCTTATTAGCTGTTGAGAGAGAATCTCAATTGTGACAAAGTTTGGGCCTCATACCCTTGAGCTTGCCATCAGTTGATAGTAGCTCATATTCAAAAATATTTGCTTCTGTATGCATATCTTTTTATTCATATTTGAGAATGTCCGACTCGATTTGCAATTTTATTCGAAGACATTTTATTTGCTGTGCATTTTACTAACCCCTCCCTTCTATATTCTTTTTGAATAACTTAAACACTACTCCTTAGCATTCAAATTGGATTAAGTATTTTTTTTTATTTTTCATATGCTTACCAGAGAGTGACAGCATTGGGCGATATGGTTTCAGCCCATCTTGACATAAAACATAGTTCTGCATCACTCAGGGAATTTTGCAAAGGCACTCAGAGAAAACCTGAAAAACTTGGGGAATTTGGAAATGTCAACTTGGTCGACACCCTGCTTACACTTGTTACTCACTTGTTATTACTTACACTTGGGCACTGTGCACTGTGCCATGTGCTGCATCATAGCCACCCTGCCCTGCCAGTTCATTCGTGGGCCTTTCCCTGCCCCAAACACAGTACAGTGCTCAATACACCAGCCACGCTGCACTGCTGCTAGTGTAAACCTGCTCGTTGGCCTCTTCTTCTCTCGAGCGCCTTTCTCAGATGAATGTGCCACGTTGCAGCCTCCGTGCCCTGCCATAGTTGCAAGCACGCTCGCTGGCCTCTTTCTGTTCCTAGCGCAGATGTTGATACATTGCAGTTGAGCCTCCCTGCCCTACTGTGGGTGCAGAACCGCTTGCTGACCGCTCTCTGTCCCAATTTTAATATTTCATGAACCACCGTGCTATGTCATTGATTTATTCGCCAGTCGTGTGAGACCTCATGTGCCTGTCGGAGTGGCAGCCTAGCTCTCCTCTCCGCCGTTTACTGGCCCCTTGGGGTCGGGCACGCATTGTGTGGACCAGCTGCCAGTTGGTCCTTCTTTTTGCTTTGAAGTTTCTTTGAAGTTTGACTGTTACGTCGACGGAGTGCCGTTTGTGCTGGAGATAGACCACATGGCGCTGACCTGGCTTAAGTGTTTGCACGAGCCTGCAAGCCGCCTTGCGCTTGGTCATTGACACTGCAGCGGCACAGCTTTGTTGTCTGCTACCAGAAAGGCAGTTTGAACGTTGTGGCTAGTGCCTTTTCCAAAGCCCTTGTTTTGGCATCTGACCCTCTTTTCTGCCACTTGCTTGAGCATTGAGATTTGCTGGTACCGGAATAGGGAACTGTGCGCACCATCGTTTTCACCAGAGACGGGCAGCTACATACTGTTCTTGACCGTGCGCGCCTCGTGCCTTTTCTTGCTCACATGGATCTAGCAGCCAGAAAACATGTACGATTGCAGTTTGGCGACGTACTGAGCGTTGGTGCCGAAAAATCTTGTTTTCCGGGAACATATTAGCCGGTAAAAAACGAGTGTAACTCTATTGGGTAATTTTTTGTGTTCTCAATTGTGAATGTTGGCACTGGGAAAATGTACATAATGGGAATGTAACAACGAGGTTCTATTGTATTGCCAGCACTTTCTATGGCTACACATACGACACTTCTCGCAACATCACATTGTCAAGTATGGTAATAGCATCTCAGCATGCATTGCCACGATTAAACTGCAGAAAGCCGATGTAGCTTCACATTTTTTATTGTTCGTGGATATAAGCAAGAAATCCGTAACTTCAAAATTTTTAGAATTTTAGAACCCGAACTGAACCTGAACAGAAAAAGATAATGGTTACTGGTTCCGCACTAAATGGTTTAACCATATAGGGTGCTCAATAGATAAGTGATTCTTTGAAACGTATACTTTTTTAGTTGGCACATCCCACTAACAAATTGTTA
The DNA here is from genome assembly GCF_050947875.1 of Dermacentor variabilis. Classification (NCBI taxonomy): domain Eukaryota; kingdom Metazoa; phylum Arthropoda; class Arachnida; order Ixodida; family Ixodidae; genus Dermacentor; species Dermacentor variabilis. Next base: position 210,011,792 of record NC_134568.1, read on the forward strand.
CAACTTGCAAGTGCATCATGTGCGAGAATTGGTATAGAACTAAGCAGAGACGCTTGCACTTCTGAAATCGGCCAAGCCAGTTCTGTCCTATGTCCGAAACTTTGTTTCAGGGGCTCTTCGGAATAACCATATCTTTTGAAGCTTTCCGATTTGGCTGTTATAAGTTAGCTTGTTACTGTTACCATAGACTCTGACAAAGAAAAAACATAAAATAAATGTACAAAGAAAAATTCACTATGGAACTGCACGGCCTGTTCACATCTCAATGCCTGTATCTAGGCTGCATCCTTAAGGCTGTTTATTATAGTTTTATTTGAATACTGTAAGGGACAACTACAGTTTCTGCAGTCTACTGGGAATAAGTCTGATGCAAATGAAGACTCGTCTGAAGGATTCTGGTTTAGCAGGACCGCAGTTCCGCAAATGATTGTACTGTCATAAGCAAACACTAAGCAAACACTAAGTTCATAAGCAAACACTCGGAAGAGGCCACTTATGTGCAATAGTTACCAGCCGTCGAGTATGCATATCTCGTCTTAGGCAGCCTATGAACCCGGTGTCTCAATTTACACAAAGCAACTTACCATTTCACCCTTCTCAACATGTTTGGACTCCTTCAAAACAATGTGCAGTACTGTCATATTGTCTTTAGCTCTTTCAATGACCATTATACTCTACTAAATGCACCTGGGATGTGCCCTGTCTCTTAGCGTAAGCTGTTATGGGCTCACTACAAGAGCCGTTTTTGGTGGCGATGTCTGCCAGTGTCCATAGCAGCTATCGTCTATTGTAAGAAAGTTCTTAAGTTCTAGCTGGAATTTAACCCAGGTACACTATGCGTGAGTCGAGTATCTTACCACTCAGCCACGAGAGTGCTTGTGAGCAGCTTTAAAAGGAGGCCCTTTAGAGGCAGCCTATTGCGCAAGGTGTCATGTGTGCAGCTATGTAGTTGTGTGCACTAGTTGCAGTTGCATATAGTAGCACCAGGTGTCGTGCAATGTCAACTGTGTGCACTGACCACACGACCCGGCTAGCGTGGGCACTTTCATAGTCTCGACAGCACTGCGCATAGTGCCATGACTTTTCAGTGTACATAAAGGTGCGTCTTCACAAAGTGCAGACTGCCACGAAAGAAGGGAAGCATAGAGCTACACACGCCACTGCAGCCAGGCAACGTTAGGCTCAACAGACCGCTGTGCAGATAGCAGCTCAAGCCACAGCTCGCTGTATTATGTCACTGTATTACAATATATGTGTACACATTACACCAATTACTTCCATGATCATTACTTAGTAGGAATACTCAAACAGTTTACGACGAGCTATGAGGAGGCAGCTTATGCTGTAACTGTGCTGCATGTTATGGGCAGGCCTGCCATTTTTTTTCATTACTTTTATTGTCATCGTGCATCAGATGTGATCATATTGTATCACATCTGGTGTACATGTATCAAATAATGTAGGCAAGCTTTTCTTTGCCTAACAGACTTCACAAAACTTATTTCACTTTTTTTTTTAAATTGTGAGTATTCATTATTCGATTTGATTAGATAATTTCACTATTTGAATGCCTCTGTAAATTTCTACTGCAGCCATAGGCCAAGAAGCCTATTCCTTCCACCTCCGCACATAGCCTGTGCATGCGCCATGTGGAAAAGTCAGTAGCACTGTGTAGCGTGTTGCCATCATAGGACAAGATAAAGTTTACTGTGCCAAACCTGTTCCCAAATGAGTTCAGAGCTGCAAACCGGTTTGCGAACCATTATAAAATTTTTAATTTTTCTGAGCTGGAATTGAACCAGAATGAAATCGGAATGTGTTGAACTCAAACCAAAACCAAACTGGTGTATATATATATATATATATATTTTTTTTTTTTCGGTTCAAGATCCTGATTCTAATGCCATTGTCTGTACTTTTATAAGTGTTTTCATGAGTGGTGTACTGAAGAAGCTTGCAAAGACATGACAAAAGATCAAACTAAGTGTTTAATGAGAAACAGCACACAATTGCCAATTGTTTATAGTGCTATTACTGCCTGATGTAATAGTTCTGTGGAAACCTGATAGGTGGAGCAAAGTAATTAAAGGGACACTAAAGGCAAATATTAAGTCAAGCTAAAGTGATAGATTAGTGCTTGGGAATCTCTAAGGCATCAATAATATCACGAACAGGGCCTAAAATGCTGCTTATTCAAATAAAATGCTTCTTATTCAGTTCTGTATCACTTTTAGAAAAAAGAACTAATTGAAATTACACTTGACAACGATGCGGTTGGTAGAAATGTTTCGTTCTCGCTCGACTCTGCGCCGCCCACGCTTTCGTGTTTCAGTACTTTCCTGATCGCGTAGCGCCGCGCTGGTTTTGCTGGCTCGCGAAACTCACCCAAACTGCAAGTAGCAGACAATTCAACTTCCATATTATGCCGTGGGATGCCCAAACAGTCTACGCCACTTGACCAAAAAGCAGCTGCAGCGGCGAATCCACCGCTCTGTCTTGGCTAGGTGCTGCCCTCTGTCGGGTGCCGTTTTACTCACCGATGGCAGCAGAGGGTGGTGATGGCGTATGCAACGGCACCACTCCGCCGGTTGGGTGGCGGGAGATCTGAATTTCGAAAAAGGTATTTGGACCATTCAGATGCAATTTTCTTGTAAATTAAGTCCTTTCTTGGCCCAAAACAAGCGTTGCGAGGTTTCTGGAATGGTATTTAAACAGTCCACATTGACTTCTTATTTGCCTTTAGTGTCCCTTTAATAAATGGAAAGTGAGACTTCCACCCAATTGCAGCAATTGCTACAAAGGAAACCCATACAGGTTCCTCGAAAGAAAAGCCTTACAGTTGAGAAAAATTCATCCCAGACCACGACGAATTATTCGTCAACTGCAAGGCTTTTCTTTTGAGGAACCCGTATGGGTTTCCTTTGTAGCAATTTGCTTGGATTGGGTGGTTGTCTCATTTTCCTTTTATTAATTACTACTACTGCTGTCATTCATACGAGATGCAACCTCACAGAATTGCAGACTGTGGATACAGATCACAGAAAATACCCATGATCATGTTGACTTTACTTTCAATATATGCTATTGCACTTACAGCGTTTAGAAAAAAAGACTGCGCTGCTTGTATAACCACAACTGATTATATTTTATCAGCTTATCCTGCAGCACACTTAATCCAGAAAGGAACCAGCATTGAGTGGATGGGGTGCCACAAAGCTTGTAAATCTTTCTTGCTTTGCTGGCAGGGCCACTCAATTTACTGTGCAACTAGGATGAAAAGAAGACATGAAAAATCCCACGTACTGTGGGAATCGAAGATAAGCAAAGCATTTTGCAGGTAGCTGGCTATGGCATCAACCCTGTGGTAGTGCACCTCGACCTGCTTCTTGACTCTCTCACTGACTGCGAGCAAGCGCTCATTGTGGAGTTCGGACATGCTGAGGGTCAGAAAGAATGTTGGCTTGCCTAGCTGCTCGATTATTGCGAACATTTTCCCCTTCCTCTGCACCCAGTAGTACGCCATCCTCGAACTGCTCAAGTAAACCTCTGAAGAATGCAATGGCCGAGTTGATGCACTTCTCAATGAAGCTGCAGTCTTCCAAAAGATTATTTGTGAGCATCAGGAGCTGGTTGGCTTGCACGGGGCGGGAAACTTTTGAATTGCTGTTCATACTGGGGCAGTCACCACCTAGTGTTCTGCCACAGACATGCCCGCGTCTTCTTACGCTTCTGGCTTGGCACAGTAGGACTCGAGAATCAGAGGTGAGAGTCGGATGACTGAGCTCGAATGACAATGATGACATGACCATGTTGGCAACACCAACATAAGCATATATGTAGCGGCTTAAGTTCGTAGGCACCCGTGGTCCTGCAGCATAGGAGGCTAGATAGATAGATAGACATACCAAAAGTGCCTGCAAAGAATGCTTTACATTAAGAAAGGAAGATGTCTAATTTGACTGTGTAGATGGTTCTGTGCTTGTCTATTATTTGCCAATTGCCTGGAAGGTTGTAGCATTTTAAGGGCGGGTCTCTGTGTTTAATGTAGTCGATGCTGTTGTGGCAGTGAACGACACAGTAATACTGAGTACCAGGCTTACAGGATGACAAGGTTGCATTTCCCATCATGAAAACATAAACACCAGGACCATGCGTGCCAATGCTGATAGGCATACAATAGCTCCTATGAGATAGGACATGGCCGTCTGTGTTCAAATCTGTCCACAGGGGAGCAATCGGGGCTGGTATCGTGAGTGGAAACTTCAGCTTGCCATGCCTGTTACGAGGTCTTACTGTAGTTCAATTTTAATAGGGCCTGAACATATATTTTAATAGATGTTTGGGTCAGAAGTCGGAGTGTTTGTGGCGATGTCTTAAAATTGTGTGTTTGACTGAAACAGATTAATCTCTAAACCTTGTTTTGCCACGTAGCTCTTTGCAAGGAAAATACAACATAAATTGCTTTATGGTGGTCACATTGCTGCCAAATCATTTGCACCTGCAGATAAGTTTACCAAGTAATGCCAAGTCATTACAGTAACAGTTCTGTATCTTTCGTTTTTAGACAGTGCCACAAGGTGAGTCCGTCAGCGTTGGGCTGCTCTCATGCTGACATCACATTCAAGTAGTGGCAGCTACAAGCACAAGGTGGCCAATTGAAATTGTTTGAGGGCATAGATCGGGAGCGCACTCCCTAGTCTTTGAAATAATTTACAGAAAAAAATAGGCTTGCCTTTCTGGCTTATGACTGTATGCCTAGGAGAACATGTGACAGAAATATTGCTGAAGATATAAAGTTTTAGTTGCTCTTCTGAAATGAGTCAGTATAACCTAAAGAAAAATGCCAGGCAGTTACCTTATGTTTAGAAGTGGGCCTTCAATATGTGTAGTTTGTTGTGCAATGTAAGACTCGTGTTAATGACACAAGAGCTGTTATAAAGCACAGAAAGGGAAAGAATGTTTTTATGTACATGCGCAGGTTTGCAACCCGCCGGACTACACGGAACCTGCAAGTGTTCGAAACCACAACGAAAGCCTACGCTGTTTTACTGTTTTAGGTACAGCTTTTCGATATTTATTCATGACTCGCGGCACCCTGCGAGTTTTGTTTGCAGTCTCGTTGTAATAAGATTTTTTTTTACATTTATGTGCTTTAAACATGGTGATAGACGTCTGTAATGCATTTGATTCTGTATACCATGATTCCTGATTTCTGATACGAGGGTCAGCCCAACAAGAATGTTGCACTTTGTCCAGTGCTTCCTTAGTGGCTGGCTATTTGCAGTCAAGACATTAAGACAGAAGAGAGCAAGAGTTACTTGCTTCCTAATAACAGGCATCCCACAAGGATCTGTGATCTTGCCAACATTATTTAACATTGGCCTTATGCCATGGGCATGGAAGCATAATTAAATTGAGGGATTAGGATTTAGGTACTATATTTGCTGACAAAGTGACACCTTAGAGCAACTTAAGCGAAAGAGAACAGAAGAACTGTCTTGATTGAGTCATAATTACCATAGATGACCATGTTCAGAAGATTGGCTTAGAACCAACTCTGTGAAGAAAACAATGCACATGTGAATTGCTAGCTACTGGTTGCATAATTCACCTGACTTTGTGAACCTACAACAGTCACTTGCAGGACAGCTGTTCAGAGAATGCAGCCAATTGAAGGTACTGTGCATTGTGCTTTTTCAAGGTGACTGTATAGGGCTGTGGTTTAGTCTGAGGGCAACTGCCCAGCTATCATACGCCTTACACCCAATTGCTCACGTGTTACATTGTGGAAAGGCTGTGTCAAGGTGCCTTGAGAGGCTGAATGACTGGCAGAAAAGCTTGCCTGTACAATATTCTGTGGCACCAGAAACGCTGTCAATGCTGTGCACCTACTCGAAAGTGCTCTGGAACAGATGTTTCAAGAATGCACCTTCCTTGACGACACATCTCGCCATGTGCCCTGGTCAGCATCCGAGCATGGGCATAGGACCTTCTTCAGAACTTGTTCCTCACCTACATCATCAAGTCTGGCCTAGATATTGCGATATAAGAGATGAAGGCAAAGCCAGGCCCTGAGGCCAATATTTCTATAAACATTTATGCCACCACCACTGACGCGTCACAGTATTGGCACTGGAGTTCCCTGCTGCTCAGAGGTGTCATCTTGCAGATGAAGGGGGGAATGGAAGACTTTAGCTAACCAGAAGTGTAGCCACACCAAGACATCACTGCACCAGAATAATGTTATAGCTACAGCGGTGCGACCAGGAAATGTCTCGGAGCTAGCACATTTTAGTGCCTTACAAAAAAGCCTGTTCCACATTCTTTCATGTGCAGTGACATGATAGTAAGTCTGTGCTCAGTAGGGCTGGGCGATTGATTGATTAACCTTCCAATTAATTGATTAAGAGTTCAATCATGATTAATACATTCTTTATTGTGATGAGTTGGGTTGAGGTCACATGAGAAAAAAACGAAATGAGTCGGCACTGATGTTCCTGCTTTGCTTGCTCACTAGCAATGAAGAGAACCAGAGACTTAACTATGTACAATCTTATGACTAATGTGGCACCTGTTTGCATGTCTCCCAGGAGTTAGAACAAAGCTACACATGCCTAGTGTACTTCAATCCAGTAGAAAAAGTGGGGAAGGGAATACTCTCACTGCTGCTGGACTTTTGATAGCATCTGCACACGTTTGATATGCTTGATATATGTCCACTAAAACAAGGTGTCACTGACATACTAATAATTAAGGCAGCTGTCCATTCACAAAGCATTGTTCATTTATTCTTTGAAGCTTATGCTCAAAAATAATGTTCATGTCCCTAAATCCAAAAGTCTGATTGAAGCCCAGCCCTAGTGCTCAGCCAAGTTGCCATTGCACTTTTATCTCGATGCACATGCGGATTCATTTATGCATTATTGTGGTTAGCTTTTTGTTGCTATTAGGACAGATAAAACTTACGGCTTGCCTTCAGTGTGCTGACTTCATTGCTGTTGGTTGCCATGTCTGTTGTGGCTTAATGATAGTTTTACAGTCCTGCCACCATTTGTCTCTATACATTGTCTATTTGATTTTGATATGGACATGAGAACTTCCACATCCTTTTTTTTTAATTCTTTTTGTCCATTTTCTAATTATTGCCTTTGTTTGTCTGCACGCCAGTAGTAATTTTAGGCATGGAAGCATGCTAAGTTTGCTGTATCAAGTCGTCAGCACATTGGTTGAAATTTCAAGATCCCTTATGTACCATTGTTGTTTGTGCATTGTTTCATGAAGAGCTGTTATACTCTTGGTTAAGAGAATCCCCGCTTTACCCAAAGCTGCACTACATGTTAACTAGTCTTTGCTGTTCGATTCTCTTGGATTTCATACATGGCCACTTCGGTAGTGGAAAAGTGTTAATAATTTCTAACTATTATTGTTTCTAATTACTATTTTTGCTAACTTTTCTGGTATGTATGCTCTTTCCTCAAGCTACAATGTTTCCTGACAAACTGACGTCCTTCCTCCTGATGAAAGCAGAGAACAGCAATGATAAAACAAGAATCGGAGCTCTGACAGTGCTGAAACACATAATCAATTGTGCAGGATCCACAGAACAAGGTGACTGTTTGTGTGCGTGTGTGTGCGTGTGTGTATGCATGTTTTTTTTTTTTCATACTTTCAGTCAGTGGAAAGCTTCACAGAGGAAGTGCAAGGACAAATATATATGAATTTGCTGTCTTTAAAGAGCCCCTGAACCACTCCTCGGGCTTGGTGAAAAAACAGTTTGTGGATAGCATATGCTGCTGTGAACATCTCAGCCAAATTTTGTATTCGTGTGCGGCGCGTGGATCTCGTAAGCGGCCCACAAAGTCGCCTTTCTCTTAAACGCTCTCTTTTCAACAGAAGCCTGCTCCTCACTCTTTTTCTGGACGCCTTATTTTGTAATATAGCAGATTCCCATATGTGGCTGCTATTGGTGAATAGCTAACATCAGTGAAGAAGGGTGTTTGGATCAGTGCGCTTCTTTCGGCTGTTACTGTGTATGTTTATTAACGCAGCTTTATAAATAGGCTGAAGTAAGCAAAAATCTGCTTTTGAATTTCTGTAATAATTACATTCTTCCGGAAGAAGCCAACTATCACCTGGTCGCACTTGGCCGTGTCCACGTGCATAGGAATTAAACTTTGGGCACCCTATTTATCAGTGTCGTAGCCATTGGGTCTCGCTATTTTCGACTAGTTTTGAACACCCAACTAGCCTTGAACCACGTGAAACTTAAGGTCAGACCACATGGATGCTTTCCAGCATGTGCTCACTTCTGGTCGCTCCTGGTTAGATGACTTGGCAGACTTTGCTTTGTAATGATTGAGCTATTGATAGTGCTTCAAAATGCGCAATTAGGATGTGGCTACTATCCATTGATCAAGCTGGTGCAGGACAAAGCCAGTCCACACCACTAGCATAGCACAGCCAGACAGGAGCACAGCATGCACCCTAGCCCTGTTGTGCACAAAGCAAGTGCTGCAGTTGCACGTAGTTGCGGTCTGCTACGTAGTGTAGATATGGTGGCCGCCGCAGGGTGCCATGACGAGTTCATTGGCTGAGTGCACTGCGGCTTGCTGAGGACAATGGCGTTTGCACGTTTGGCTTACGTTTGGCACATTGTAGGTGCCAAAATCGGAAAAGTGGTGCCTGTATGAACATCCAAAATCAAATTTGAACTGCACGCCACAATGACATTCAGTAGGTGGAGCATTGTAGGCTCACTCCATTCTGCCGTACCTTTCACAGTGCAAGTCAATGAAGATGGAGCGGAAGCACTGCGAAGAGGGTGTTTGATTGCCAATGATTCCGCATCTGCTAAACGCATTGAAGTAGTACTTTTTATGGCAAAGTATTTCTGAAATAGTCTAATTTAACTTCAAATGCATCTCTCGACTTTGATAAAAAGTGTTTCAGGGCCCCTTTAAGTTCTTGACAGGACACAGATTAGGGGTGGAGGCAGTGAGGTGGTTCCATTCTTCGTTGGTTCTTGGTACACAGCATCCAGAAAATTATTTCTAAGTGTGAAAATTTGGCAAAATCGTTTGTTTTGGGGTTATTTTAGCAATTTACTTTGACCCTCATTATGTCACTCATGCTCATATAAAATATTGCAATACTGTCCACTGCAATACTGCCTACTGCATTTGAGCACAAATTTGCTCGAAGGTAACCAATGCCAATATTGGACTAGTGGCAAAATTTTTTTTTCATGTTCCCCTGTACGCTTCTCTGAAATGACTGGTCAACATTCTTTTTTGAGGTGGTGCAGCTTATTCTTCAAATTGGTGTAACAACACTTAAGATGTAAAGTGGTAATTGGTCTATGCAGCTGGAATGAGTTACATCATTTAACCCATGGCACAATTAGGTAACAATTTTCAATTTTTGAAAATTTTTAGATCTGTCATCTTTAAATTTCTGATCCTACAGATCCTTGATCAAATTTTAGACCCAGCTATTCAAATTATTCTTGAACAGTTTGAGAGCCCGATCTCTCACATTGTTAACGTTCCTATCCTGTTGTCTTTGCCATGTTCTTCAAAGTCTTTCTTCTTTTAAGAACTGGAAATATCTAGGATAATTAACGTTAAGTTTCCGTTCCTAATGATTTGAGTTTTCACAGCTACTACTGCAAAAAAGCAATTACATTGCAGCCAGTGCCAAAAGCCTGATGGAAGCCCAATAATCAAAGGGAGATTATTTCCCTATTCCAGTGATGCATTTTGGGAGATGGGAGTCACCTGCTTTAGTAAATTTCCAACTGCCTACATTCTAAAAAATGTTGCCTTTGAGCAGCTCAAGCCCTCTGCAAAGTTAACAAACAGATCAAACTATAATGTGCAGGAAAAGCACAATGAGTAAAGGGGCAGTTGCCACACCTGCATTTTATTGTAGGAACAAGTTCTATGAAGTATTTCTTTTCATGTACTCTACAAGAACAAATACTTAAACCTGATCGAATCAATGAGAAAAACTAGTGACAATCAGTGCATTTAGCCAATAATCAGGTGCATACGATGTGACAGTGTTCACACATTATATCTGTTGCTGTAAGCTGCTGCTGCATCATTGTGATGCCCAGGCTGTCTACCAACCGGGAAAACCAGGAAAACCGGGAATTCTCAGGGATTTTCAATAGTCTGGAAAAAGTCAGGGAAAACTCAGGGAATTTGCACTTCTATCAGGGAAAATTAGCTGTAATTTTATTGAAAGGGAAAGAAAGTCGCGGTAAGGCTGGCTCGAGTAGGAGGAGTTACCAGTGTTTAGTCAACGACCGACTTTCCGTACGCCCGATAATTCGGACGGCTTCGCGGCACCACCACGTACCCCATAGCGCCTATGTATAATAACGTCTGAAATTTCGGATGCAAGAACCCTTCGCCATCTGATTTTCCGGACTTTTTGCCGTCATGGCAGGTCCGAAATGGCATTAATAAAACCACCACCAAAGCCACCGTTTTGATTACCTCGTCGCTCCTCGAACCGGCGCTCTCGCAGGCAGATCCGCTGGCAGCTGTAGCCACCACCGCAGACGCTAGGCCTAGCTGCTTCTGCGTTCGCTATTAAGCTTCTTGCCGTTTTGTGCCGTGTTTTTCATTGAAAGAATTCGCCGCTGTCAGCAATGGCACCGACTCCGCCTTTGTGGTCCTCGCGATTGGCTTCGAAGCTCGGAAAGCACGACGCGTTGCATAATGCCGGTTGCCAAAAGTCAGCTTCGCCTCACTACAGAAATATTGCGCGGTGAAGCGTGCGCAAATTATTGCGGTGAAGCTCAACAAGCGTGGAAAGGGGCAATTGTCACGGGACACAGTATGTATTCCTTAATTGAACACGCGTGCATCCGCTGCCTCCTGTCACAGGATGAGCATCGATTTGGCGAAATAAGTGTACTGGCAGGTCTTCAGAGCTTTTTTCTGATGTACTGCTGCAGTAAAAGACATGCAGTGGCGTACCAACTATTTGTAGAGTGCGTGTGTGTGTGGGGGGGGGGTGGCAAACCGCAGAAGGTCTAACCTTTCGCTCTGTCTCTCCATATATATATATATATATATATTGCCAATTAATATTACAATAAGTGAAATAGCCTGGAAATGGTCTAACTGGCAAATGGTGATTAATACAGACAAAACAGTTGCAATGACAATAACAAAAAAGAAAACAAGCTTAGCATTCTCTTATGGTTTTAATAATGTCGCACTCCGAAATGTAACCCAGTACAAATATCTTGGTGTAATAATAACTTCTGATCTCAGCTGGGCAGCTCACACGGAAGCTATAACCGCGAAAGCAATGAAAAAATTGTTTTTCCTTAAGCGGACGCTCCGGCACGCTGACCGTGACACTAAGCTTTGAGCGTAGACCACACTTGTCCGACCGATTCTAGAATACGCCAATATAATCTGGTTCCCTTTCACAAGTAGCGGTATCGGCATGCTTGAAAATGTGCAGCGCAAAACGATTAGATTTATTTTTAACCGCTATCGACGCCTTGATTCCCCGACAGAATTGCTACGCAGCGCAGGTTTGCCCTCACTCCAAAGTCGTGCTAAAATCCACCGCCTGAAGTTCTTATATATGCTACTGCACAACTATTTTAAGATAGACCACACAACATACGTTTAAACTAAACAAACAAGGCAACTACGTCACACACATGATCTCACCCTACAAGAATATGCGTGCAACAACAATACATTCTATTATTCTTTTCTCCCTAGATCCATTCGGGAATGGAATACCATTGACCGACTTATAGTCGAACAGCAAAGAATTGAAGATTTCCTTGAGATGTTACATAACTCGCTTAATACATACTCATCAACCTGATGTCATTTATTTGTACTCTCTATATGATTAGTTTTTTTTTTCTATTAGCATGCTTGTCAATACTCGTATCGATACTTACTGTTGTATGTATATTTTTCCTTCTTACTTGTGCTTGTTTAGCATACCTATCCTGACAATTACAATTATTACTGTTTCTTTCTGTACCCCACTCCTGTAATAACCCTGTCAAAGGGTTTACAGTATGTTGAAATAAATAAATAAATAAATAAATAAATAAATAAATAAATAAATACTTTTGTTATAAGTATATTTAACCTTCAGGGGCGTTTTTATCAATTACACATGGTGAACCACGGGGCTAGAAAACTGAGCTTAATTTACATTTATCTCTTGCAACTATATAACATCTCGATGATACAGGGGCAAAAGGCAATGAGTGCACCCACAGTGGTCTCGGATCTCACCCAGTAGCAGCAGTATAGCGTACATAAAAAGGCACATTTGCTACAAAGAATTTAAATAATTCAACAAAGAATTGTACTTGCTGTTTAAGTCTACAACATAAATGTATCGCTAGTTTATGTAATAGTACTGCCGAGGTTATAGGCGACGACGTACAATCAACATGAGTTACTTGCAATATTCACACACACAAAAAAAAGAAAAATGGACTCGCCATCCCGGCCCTGCAGCAGTGGACGTCCAGTGAAGCTGCTAAAAACTACCACTACAACTGCTGAGGGGGGTATGCAATGCTTTAGTGCTTTATAATGCCCCCCCCCCCCCTTCCCACACACTCAATTTCCACCAGATTTGATGTCTGTAGAGTTCACAATTATTCTAGGGCAATGGGATAAATTTTGTTCGCAAAACACATTCATAAAGCTCCGAATAGCTTACATGCGTAATGTACTAAAAATGTCATAATTAATTCATCTTTGAAGTTTGCCTACATATTGGTGATAACGCGCCCTTTATTTTCTCCAAATATAAACAAAATGTATTGTTTAGTTCATGGAGGACATCGCTGAAACAAGGATGGAAGGTGTTATGACGCATGAAAATAAGGAAATAAAAACGACGGCTCATTATTACGCTTTTAACCGGACCAGGAACGTAATTTTGTCACACATTGCAGTTACAATGGCCCCCCCTCCACTTTCCACAAAATATGAACCTGTTGTAAGCTACAGCTATGTCGAGACACCGGGAAGCACAGTTGATAGCAGCTATATCACACGCTCTATTGCTTGAATAAGAAAATTTTTACAAAAGCTGTATTTGATCCAACCATTTCGCACAAGAAGTTTCCATTGGGCACCACCAATTGTCGCTAAATTTGGTCTTGGCGGCTTTTATAGTGCTGCCAGAGCACCGGGCTCAATTCTTCCGCTCTCGTTAGACACGCTCAAGCACGCTGGAGTGCTCGCATACATAATTTATTACGAAAGCCATTTGCTTTGAACTTCACCTCCATATCACCCGTTAATTTGTCCTTACAGTCACCAAACCTAACAAAGCTGCCTTCATTAGTTCAGTGAGGACACCAACAGAAACTAATATATCACGCATGACAAAGTAAGAACAAAAAAATGAGGGTTCAATGATATTTCGTAATGCTTCTCGATAACCCGGAAATATTAAAACTATGCGACACATTCCACTTGAAATGCTGCCTGTTCCTTCAAAGTATAAAGTATCTTAAACTCTATTGGGACAGTAGCAGTCGCGTGATAATTTCGAACACTTTTTCACAATTTTTTGATGCTGTATTTGATCAACATGCATGTACCATCGCACATAAACTTGGCTTATTGTTCCCCTTATGTTCGCACAATTTTATCTCAGTTGTTATTGTAATTATGCACGCGCAGCAGTATAAGTCTTACAGCGCTCGTAAAACAGACTAATAAGGCTGTGGACTACTTGCATACCTATTCTAGTTGAAAATGCGCATTTAACCCACCCATTTGGAGCATTGCCTACACCTTATCCATACCATGCCCCTAATTTCCCCTAGAAATAAAGATGCCTTGTTTAGCTCACCAAGAACACCGGAGAAACAAACTGCGAATCTCGTAATATCCCCTTCAGTCACGGCATAACATTTGCGAATGCAACTTATTTTTTGCCATTACTGTGTAGTGGTCACAAGGAATAGACAGCGAACATTAGGCTTTGAGTAAATTGCACATTCGGCTTTCTTAAGGTACACCCATTCCACTTCTCAGTGAAATGTATCGCTTCAAACGACCGCTTTCACGAAGGCATTGCCCTCTTTGACGTCCCCTGAAAGAAGGTAATGCCTTCGTGAAAGTGAAGTGGGGGATTTCGATAGTAATCGCAAAAGATTATTTCTTCCCTTGATGTAATGCTTGGGCCCAATAATTAATCTTTGCAAGTAATTTGAGCGGGCGATTCAATATATTTATTGACGAAACATAGCACGACTCACTGTACAATTAATGAATATTAGTTACTATGTATTCACAATGGGTCACTATAAAATTCAGAGGCGTTCTCCCGCCTTGCCTTCATATGGAATCTCCGGCACCTTGGGATAAAATTGATACAAATAGCTCATCTTGGAAAATATTAGCTTCTTATGCATCTCGTCTTTATTTGTATTTGAGAATGTCTCACTATGAGTTTTACGCATTTTTTCCAATATATCTTTTTTTTGCTGTGCATTTTACTAACTCCTCCCTCTGTTTTCTTTTTGAATAAAATAAACACTACCCCTTACTATTCAAGCTGGATTAAGTAGTTTTTTTATTTTTTAACATGCTTACTAGAGAGTGACACCATCGGGCTACGTGGTGTCAACCCGCCTCTTGACATAAAACAAAGTTCTGTGTCGCTCAGAGAATTTTGCAAAGGCACTCAGGGAAAACCTGGAAAACTCAGGGAATTTGGAAATGTCAACTTGGTAGACACCCTGGATGCCATTGGCACTGGGGCCTTGATTTCCTGAACAAGTTAAAATATTAAACATGCAAAAATTATTATTACAAATGCTGAAACCATCGCCAAATCCCACTGTGTGTGACCAACAAAAGAAGACAATGTTCAAGTTACGTTCAAAGGCCTCTGTAAGGGTTTATCTTTGCTTGCAGCAGGTAAATCGTAATGAAATTACATAATTAAACAGGTAGGCTTTCCTTACTGCAAGTAGTATTCTTTTTTATCCTTTTCATGTTTAGCATCAACCTGCTTAGACTGGCTCTTCTTGCTTGCTGTTTCTTAGCTAATGGTTGTGTCTACGTACTGTCGGCCAAAAAAGTAAACGGACCACAGCTTAGGTGGCCGGAGCGGCTGCGGGGCCACATCAGGGCACTGCTATCTCGCTCTGCCCGCTGACGGCGAGAGTGCCCCGAGTGACGCCAGGCTTTGCCCTCACTCTCACGCGGGGCCTCATTGCGCTTGATAAATTTCTAGTGTGCCGTTTGGTTGCTCTGGTGCTGACGGTCGTGACGAAGGGGACCGTGCATTGCCGGTAGTCAAGTGCATGGCGCTATCGCACAGTAGCGGATGGCAGCCGTACATCAAACCGCAGCACTGAGAAGGAATGGACACCCCTTCTGATTGTTGTTTTGCCTATGTTCACCTTATCTTTCATATTAGTGCATGTCGCCGGTGTCTACCACTGCTCGATTGTAGGCAACATCGCGCAAGTAGCAGCAACGGCGGCTATGGTGACGCGCGCTTTTTCACGCCGGCGCGATAAGTTACAAACGCCAAGGATTACTGCGGGCACAGCTTTTCTGTCGAGATTGCTTTTCCGTCATTGTATCCAGCAGTGGGTTTTATATTTATATCAGCGACGGCTCTGAAAACTGCTTTAATTAGGTACTACAATGCGTAGGCTGTTTTGAAACTTTACAAAAATATGGCCAGGAAGAGATGATTGAGAAGACGAATCGGAATAACTAGTCAGTCATGAAAGTTTATTCACGGAAGCATTCCATGGCTTCAAGGGGTCCTCAGTGCGGTGGAAAGTTGCTGTCGACCGCGATGACTTGGCTTACTCGCCTTGGCATCAAGAGTGCCGCCGCTATAGCTTTGGACGTCCGTGCAGCGCTTTCCACTTTCTAACTTACCATGCCGGCATGAAAAAGCACACGTCATCGTAGCTGCCATTGTGAGTACTTGCGCGATATTGCCTAAAATCGAGCAGTGGTAGACGCCGGCGACATGCACTAATATGAAAGATAAGGTGAATATAAGCAAAACAACAATCAGAATGGGTCTTCATTCCTTCTCAGTGCCGAGATTTGATGCTCTGCTGCCGCCCGCTACTGCACGACAGCACCATATGCATGACTATACCGGTGATGCGCGGTCCTCTTCGTCGCGACCATCAGCAGCAGAGCAACCGAACGGTGCACTAGAAATTTATCAAGCATGATGAGGCCCCGCATGAGAGTGCGGGCGAAGTCTGGCGTCATCCGGGGCACTCTTGTTGTCGTCGCGCAGAGCGAGATAGCAGCATCCTGGTGTGGCCCCGCAGCTGCTCCGGCCACCTAAGCCGTGGTCCGTTTACTTTTTTGGCTGACAGTACATCTATTATTATAGCGATTGGCATCCATTATTTCAGCTTTAGTCGATTCAGCCTTTTCATTGAATTTGATCATGTTTTAAAATCCCAAAAGGTACCATAGTTGTTAAACACTCTGGTTTGAATACTGTTTAACCAATTTTTCATGTCCTGCAGAGGTTGAATTATTAGATGTCAATTGTACCAGGTTTCGTTATTATTTAACAAATTGCTTGTAGGGTTGAGCTAGAGTGTGTGTTTTATTTGCTAGTTAATCTTCATCTTTCAGGACTTCTTATTCAGTTTAGCAAAACCAAAAGTAAGTATGTGATGGGCTTGTTACATTCTTCTGTAACATGGAAATTAGTTGCAATTGAATTTACAGTAACAATGGTATTCTATAGCATTTTGTCATTCATTTTCTCTCTTGCCTTTGGTAGTTGTAGTCCATGCTATGGAATAGTGGTGCTAGATGAATTGATTGCATGTGGCTCTCATTGTTTAGAATGCACAAATTGAGCACTGCTTCCGAAATTGGGCTTTAACTCTTTTCCTACTGCACTTATTGGGCATCGTTACAATGCTTACAAATGCTTTAAATGTCGTTTTGAGGACCTTCCACACCACTCACGGGCACGCTGCACCATCTGATGTATAACCGGAGAACTAAAATTTCGTTTATAAAGTTAGTTTTTTTTTTAGCATTTGGGCAGTGATTTTTGAACAGGCTCTAAAGATGGTCAACTGAAAGCGATAATGGCCGCCTTTGGAAAGGGGCATGCGCACCCAGAGACATTGCAGATCTCGCGATTTCTCTTGTGTCTGCGGCTGATTTTATCAATGGCTTGAGCTGCAGTGAACCGGAGGATGCTGCCTTTTCATCAGATTCAGATTGTGAGAGCGACGACGATGGAAATCAACCAGGCACTTGAGGATGCACCACTAGTTTGTGCTCCTCCACCAACTGAAGCCATTCAGCACTAGCCAGCTAACATGGAGATGTACCGAGACTGCAAGAAATGTTATGACAGTGAAACACAGTAGAAAACAAGAGTTTACTGCAAGACTTGCAATGTTCCCCTATGATTGACATTGGGGAGGAATAAAAGAAAAGTTTGAAAAATATTTTGAAATAAAGCTTTTCGAAGTTCAGTCAATATTTCTTTTTTTAAAAAATTGGAGGCAATAATGCATCATACATTTTTGAGGGAGTGACTCATTAGTGTTGCTTGAAAATAACCTTGACGTGTACTACTTCTATGTTCTGTAGCTTTGGTACTCTGACTTTGTGCAGCGTGGCAGAAAGTTTCATAATAAGTTGACAAGGTGCAGGTAATGGCATTGGCAGGACTTATGAAATGCATAGAGTGGCATGTTGATTCTTTGATTTTAGCCTTTAAACAAGCTAACATGACAGTGTGGGGAGTATCGCTTGTATAGTTACCATGTTGTTTTCTTGGTGCATGATCATGTTAAAAAGTTTCTGAATTAGTATGTGTTGCTTGTTTAGTGTCAAAAAAAAATAAATTTCTAAGATAATGTTTTTGTTCTCTTGCTTTAGTTATGCATTGGTTATGTTGATAGAAAGTAGTTATAATATTGTCGTGTTAATTTAGCATTAGTTGTCAGCAGCTTTTCATTTAATATCTCCAAGATAAGGATGTTCTCATTGTGTTCTTTTGCATTCCTCTAAAACCATAAAAGCTTAGCCCACCTGTGCGCATAACAAGTGAGTAGTTCTGTAGACTGTTTTTCACGTTTTCTTAGGTTTCACATCCTTTTACATCAGTACAGCCCAAAAATTTGGCCTAGGTTCCATTAGGGTGGCAACTAATGGGTGCTTCTGAAGGGCTTAATGGTTTAATGTGTGGTGGGTAGTGCCTCATCGAACGTCAAAAAGAGAATTTTTCAACTAAATTTTACTGGTGTAGGGAAGCAGACATGCTGACAAAACATACCTGCAGTTATGCTGTCTCAGTTCATTTGCCATCTGGAGTTCATATGCCTGTGCTGCCTAATTATTTTCTGTTGCATGCAGGCTTAAAATTTTTCTTTTGTTTCCCCAATGCAGATCCAAACTTGGATGAAAGGATGCACAGCATAATTTTGGGCCTGCAGTCATCATTCAATGATCCAAGCAACAAGGCAAAACTTTTCTTTATGAGCATCGTTCATTTACAGAAGTAACCATAGGCACTGACTACGGGGGGGGGGGGGGGTAGGCTCTGGGGCTCGATCCCCCTCCAAGGTTTTCCGGGGGGGGGGGCGAGCCCCCCCCCCAACACACACACACCTAAAGGGCCATTACCAGAGCTTTGTCATCCACATCACTTGCGGTTTCTTATCACTTGCCTCGACCCTTTTACTTGAAATTTTATTAGGGCTAACTTACTGCATCATTGTTGGTGCGGACATGCATGGATTTTAATTCATACTTTCGCGTTATTTCGGCAAATCCTGACTATAGGAGGACACGCCCATTAGAAGCACTAGCAGCGGCTGCCTCATCCATATTTTCTCACTTGAACATTGTTTTAAATTTCCACTGTAAACACAATACACATGCACAGTATATTTAAATATACACACAGGACAGTTTATTATAGTTTTGAAAGAGATGGAGGTAGCCAATTAAAAATTATTTCTAAAGCTATAGATAGCCTGCATCTAGAGAATGAATATGTTGCTGTATGTTCACCACGCTCCAAATTGCTTTGCGTGCTTTTTTTACCATGAAAAGACCTATAGACTTCAGTGACCCCTTTGGCAGAGTCTTTTGTCAATGGTGTGTGAAATGCATGTGAATGTTGTGTGTCTTAGTATTGCTTCTCTTTCCAGTAAGAAATTCTAACGACTCCTGAAAAAAAAAAAAGCATTTCTAATAATTTACGACATTTACTAGGGATGGAAACATCGTCATATGTGTGCAGAAGATCATAAGTATATGCAAGGTGTCCCAATTAACTATCATGCATCGAGATTTTAAAAAAGAGCAATGCGTTACTCGAAGAAAACATAGTGCATATTGTTTACAGTTCAGTGAAGTAGCTGCCAGTAACTTTAGGTAATTGTTAATTACCTAAATTAAGTTAATTAGGTAATTGTAGTTAATTATCTAACTCATGACATACTATCCTAATTATCCAAGTGCCAATGATGCATTTGAAGGCACAGCCAAGGGATATCTAACTGCGGTATTTTCAGCGATGTACTAATTGCATACTAATTTTCTTCTGACTAATAAATAAACCCTGCGAAATATGCAGAATACCACGACTGCGCTCCCACCCGAATCATAAAGCAGCGCCCTCGAACAGGCTCCCTCTGAATTATCCAGAATGAAATACATAAATAAAGAAAAACATAGTGATCAAGCTAGTGCCTTGTCTGCGGAGCCCTGGCAGAAGTAACACATCGAGTTTGGTGCTTGTTGGAAACAAGCTGTGATAGCTGTTGTCTTAGCGTAGATAAAGTGCTTTTTTTTTTGCCACGAAATCTATCATCACAAAAGCGAATTGACAATGTCAGTGCAAAGGTTTAAAGGTGCGTTTTGTTTCGTCCCAGTCGCCATGTCTTTCTCTAATGAGCAGAAGGTAAACATGATCCTTGCCTTGGGATCTGCAAATGGCAACAAGAGGAAGGCTGCAAATATATATATTGGTCATGGAAGTGTGGTGGTAGACCAAACGCATTGACTATTATCAGAAATTATGAAAACCTGAGACAAACCGACAGCTTCAAGCATTTGAAGCTGTCTAGCATTTATGTTCTAGCATTCATGGCCTCAAACCCTCATGCTAGCGTGCGGGATGTGGCCGCCCAGGTACCACTTTCCAAGTATCAGTTTGGAGGATTCTAAATGACGGCCTTTCACCCGTACCACTTTAACGAGCACCAATGTTTAGAAGATAGGGGCCTGTAGAATCGTCTAGATTTTTCAAATTCGGTCTTCACAAAGCCGATGAGTCACCGGACTTTTGAGCAACATCATGTGCACAGGTGAAACCAATTTTTGCAGAGCTGCCTAGGTAAATTTGCATAATGCACGCTATTGGAGGGACTCCAATCTACATTGGGTAAAGCGCAATCGGCACCACTACCAGTGGTCGTTCAATGTGGGGTTCAGAATTTATGCCGGTGTTGTAATTGGTCCCATCTGCTTCAATCACACACTGACTGGACAGGGTTACGTGAATGAAATCCTTGAAGGAGTGATGGATGAGTTTCTCAGCGGAGTCCCGCTGTCACGTCTTCCACTTCTGTGGTATCAGCAAGGTGGGGCACCAACACGAAACTGGCTGGATGCAGCTTTTCATGCGCAATAGATTGGAAGGCACGGGCCTGTAAGTTGGCCAGCTAGGTCACCTGACCTTTCTCCACTCGATTTCTTTCTTTGGGATTATGTGAGATATCGTGCTTACATGATCGAGACTGATGTCAGATTAGTTTAAGGCAAGGATAACGGATGTCTGCCGTAGAATTCCAGCATCTGTCATCAAGAAAGCCACTGAAGATGTGATAAAACGGACACAGTACTGCCTAGCTACAAAAGAGGAAACCTATTCAGACACGTCCTGTAAGTTGGTGTTCAACGAAGCTCACGAATTCACAGATAATAAGGGAGCCCTAAAATCTGACTTCTCTTCCTTTTTTTTTTTTTTTTTTGTTTTTTTTGCAGACATCCTGATTTCCAATTCGGCTCATTTACTTTCTTGAATGCATCAGTATTGCCTTTGCTCCACACGTTGGTCGCTTCCCGGTCGGTTTATTTTGCTTTTATGTTTTGACACGAACCTGTTTTTGCAGCACGTGTTTTTGCAGCTTTCATGAAAAATAGAATGGTCACTTTAATGCACAATTTTTTCTTTTGCCATAAAATTATACATGTTGTTGCAGGGAACCATAACAATAGCTGTACTAACAAAAAAAAAAATCTTCAGTGGACTTTTACAGTTTGTATTGGCAGAAAAAGGGTACGTTGCATATTTGCAACACCATGCACATAAAGAAAAAGTAAAGGAAAGCCCGGCTTATTGTGCTTCAAACTGTAACATTTATTTACATGACGATCAGCAAGGGGGAACACATCGTACAATAGCAAGCTATTTCACTTGCTTGCTGAAAAAGCTTGGTTCTATACCTTGAGCAGTAATCAGTAAGTAATAAGAAATGGTGGACTCATTTTGTAATGTGGTACACAAAAAAGCAATTGCTCTTGTTTGTGGAACAGAGATGCACTCCACACTTAATGCAGTAGCTCATGCAGATTCCTGTGCAGCCAGGAAGCTTGCAGCGCTACGGCTTGCTCCAAAGAACCCAGTGACCAACCTGAGGAAAGAAATGAAAATAATGAGCACTGAGACAAAGCTCCATAGATGAGAAATACCTGATCTAGCCTGACATCCTGAGTTGGAGTTGGAGCTGATGGTCCCCTTTTTTTCTTCTCATCAGAGGCTTGTTCTACTGCCTTATTGCTAGGCCTTCCTAGCTTTTTCAGCGCCGTCTTCCCAGCCTTGCAGAGTGATGCAGCCAGGTCCATCTTGAACTCAGCCAACGGAAGTAGCCTTTCAGTGTACTGGCCACGTTTCTTCGTGACGTTCCTCTTGTAAAGCAATGAAACATTTACAGCTGTCAAGTCAAGGATGTGCAGAAAAACATGAAAATAATATATTTTCGACCTTGGGTAGGGACGGCAAATGGATATGAGGGAGTTCAAAAGGTCGACGCCTCCCATGTGCTTGTTGTAGATGGTGATCACTGCAGGGCATGGTATCTCACTCCGCTCTTTTTTTTTTTTTGATGATTATAACTTGATGCACTTGTAGCTGGCTGTGTTCCAACAAAGGAGGAGAGCAAAGCCACTGCTCGGCTATCTTGCCACCTTGTACATGGCAGCTCAATTCCATCCACAACTGCGACCCTCTCTTCAAAATGTCCTCTTCCTTTCTTTTTCATTTCCTGCTCGCTAGGCAGGCTCACTCCAGGGACCCGGTTTGTCCGCAAAGTACCAATGCAGTGTACAGAGTCTTTTTGGGTACAGTTGAAATAGTTGTCGAAGTACACTTTGTGGTGTACCCCTCTCGGAATCATTCTACTCAAGCAAACAACAACATTTCCACTCACTCCACAGTCAGACTCTCCTGAAAGTCTTTGCGCCGAGTTCTCCTGTCTGGTATACACCTCCAATTTGTAGAAGAAGCTGCTTACACCAGAGAGCACGAAAACTTTGTAACCCCATTTTTGGGGCTTCTTGGGACAGTACTGCTTGAGGGAGCTTCTACCTTTGAAGGGTATAATCTGTTCACCAATAGACAGATGCTCTTCAAGAGGCACAAGCAACAACTGTTCATTGATGGTATCAATGAGAGGATGCACCTTCGCAAGCCGATCTCTTCCTGGAGCGTCCTTTGGGCCGAGAGTACTGATGTCAATGAAGTGGATGTTATGCTTCAGTTTTTCAAAGCGACCCACAGGAAAGTTGTCAGCCACCTGGCTAACCCTGGTTTCTGCACTCCAATACCACCTCGAGTTCCTCATTTGAGTGATCGACATCGACATGCACGTCCCAATAAACACTTCCATCTTCTGCGGTGGTACAAAAGGGCCGACTCCCGTCTTTCTGGAGTGCATACAAATTGCTCTGATCTGCAATTAGCGAAATCAGCGAGCCGAGGAAGAGAAACTCAGAAGTATTGGAATGGTGTCTCTAGTTGTGAAATGTACTCTGGGAGTTCACTTTGCCCGGAGAACTGAACTGTCGGCATATCTCTCATTAGATTCGCCTTCTTTCAAATGATCCTTCTCTTAGCTTGTATAGGGCAATGGTCAGGTGTTGTGCTATTTGCTGTACCTTCGTCCTCGTCGGAGCATGCACTCGACTCGCTTGTGCTGTCATTTAGCTTTTCGAGATCAGGTTGAACATCTGCAGCACAAACAGACAGCGATATACAGGGAATAAAATAAGCGGTAAAACAAAGCGAAATGCAGATATAGAAAACAGGGTGCCTCTGTATATTGAAAGAAGACTGAACCACTATGCATGGTGTCTTCTTGTTATAACCAAAAATTTAAAACACAGAAACACAGGCATAAGTGTGAAGCCGTAACGATGCGAGACAGCAGCATGCATGCTCACACACCCTGATAAAAAAATTCGGGCATTCCACCATGCAACACATTGCACACATGATAAATCCAAACAGACTTACACTCGGGGTCGTCGTCACTCCCAGAAAGTTCGCTGACTTCGCTATCTGACGGAATTGCTCGGCAATAAAAGCGTTTAGGATCCATTTCTAGTTCGAGAACAAAAAACAAACCCAGTCAGCACGTTATTGCAATACGTAACGTAGCAACTTTCCATCGCGAGAAACAAGCTATCGCGAGAAAATGTTTTTTGGCATTTACATGATTAGGAGGATGTATTACACAGCTTAACATTTTTTTCCACAGTTTATTCCGTTAAGAAAGGCATTTATAACTGGCAAAACTTACCTGTATAGCTACGTGCTGGCGTGAGCAGCGTCCACCATGTTTGTTTGGCAATAGTTGCGCAGAATGAGCACACAGGGCAGCTAAAGAAGGTATGTTTTTAAAACTATTGTTGCAGAAATGCATACCGTGTACAGGAAGAACCAACTGAACTTAGATTTTGTTTTTATGGCCGTTTATCGGTATGTTGCATATATACAGAAAGGTGTAGTAAAGGGTTAACCGTTTGGCTTTGGTCCGAAGCAAGTTTTTGGCGGGAAATATAGCTTCACGTGCACTCTTTTAATGCGGTGTGAGCAAAGCCGGGATTTTTAAACATTCTATGCCTATTACATTGCTTTTCGCATTTCGTGTGCTTTTCGCATTCCGTTTGTGGTCAGAGCGTTGCTTCAGCTGCGTTATCAAGGGGCTTCTGTTAGCAGTGTGATCGGTCGGCCTTGAGAGACGGATGATAAGTGTGACGTAGAAATGAGAGGAAAGAATCACTGCGGAGCCGCGAAACTTGCTGTTGGGGCTCCTTCCATACCATTATCAAGGTGATGCACTGTCTCTTCGGGTTTGTGACAGGCAATGCAGTTGCTTTCAGTCAGCATATTTGAGGGCGCTGCTTTATGATGCTTGTGGGAGTGCACTCACATGGCATTTTTTATATTTCGTGAGGTTTCTTAGCTAGTCGGGAAAAATTGTATGCAATTAGTACGTCACTGGAAACACCGCAGTTAGATGTCATTTTGCGGTGCCTGCAAATGCCTCACTGACACTTTGAAAATTAGAACAGTACTTCTTGAGTTAGATAATTACTTGCATTTACTGAATTAAATCTCAGTAACAAAAGAATTACTGGCGGCTACTCCACTGTACTGGAAACAATATGCACTTGGTTTTCTTCAAGTAACGCAACTGTTTTTTTTTTTACTCTTTATGCATGATAGTTGGTGCGCCCTGTACAATTCACTCAGTAACCGAAATGAGGTCAAGTCAGATTCACTTGAAATCAGAATCAACAGCAGTCATGCGCAGAAGCGCTTATACTTGGACTCACAGAAAAAAAAAAGAGAGGCTGCCATTTTGATGGAAGGGCGAAGCAGTATTAGTGATAACCAAGTATGCGACAATTACAGGAAGGAAGATTACACCACAGAAGGGACTCGGGCTGTGAAATTGAATTGTCACCTACTATGAGGTCTTGTATATACTCGTATAACGCCGTCACTTCAGCGCTGAATTCTTTGAGGTCACACGAAGTTCGTTGAAGTGCAAAAAATATATAGAGGGGTTCGGAAAGATGGTTGGGCCCCAGTCCCCCTTTCCCCTCCCCCCCTTGGAAAAACGAACTCTCCGCCTATGGATGTAACAACTTGTTTTGAGATAAGTCGGTGCTTTTGAGTAGTGTTTCAGCTAGTGTACAAAGCATACATAATTTAATAGTATACTATAAAAACCCACTGTATTGCTTAATATTACTACAGTCAAACCTCGATATATTGAACAGCGCGGTGATTGCGAAATAGTTCGATATAGCCAGAATTCTACATATAAACTCATGTAAGAAACGCATAAAAAACTTGTACAAATCAATCAATGAATCAATCGTGGCACAGTAAATACTCACTTAAAGCTTTACACAAGGTATTTATTTTTTTGGCTGAAAGTACTGCAGCAGTGTAGCCTGCTGCTTATTGGCAGCCGTGTGCTTAACCATGGCGTCGTCATCATAGTCTAAACAATCCACAAGTGATAAGCCGGTGCCTTCTATTGCATCGCAGTAGCAGCATAGAAGGGCCAAAGCAGCCTCAGTTGAAGTTGGAAGCAGGACAACATCAGCGCTTGCGGGATCAACCTCGGCAGCGCCTTCGTTTGGCCGCTACTTCCACTGCGATGTCCACGCCCGTCATTCGAAGCATTTCGAAACACTGTCAGTAACAAAGTATTAAGTGGCGTCTGCCATGGCGTCTATGAATGAGCCCAGTGAATGCGTGCTGTTGTGAACCTTTGTGGAAGCAAACCGCCATTCCTCGTGAGGCACGGCAGGCTCAGAGTGCGGCACCGAGGAGGAGTCAGTGCGGCAAATACAATGCATCATTGATGTTGTTGAACTAGCCAAGCTGCCATTTGCATACGCCACTACGTTCAAATGGCGCCCTTGGTGCAATCGATGTGTGCAGCCATAGTGCGCAGCAGTCGGGAATGCCCATCACACCACCGCTATCTTTGAGGGTGTTATGGGAAGCTCGCCGCCTGTCAACAAAGGGCACGTAGTCTAGGGTGGTGGAGTTCTATATATCTATTTTATGTCCGACCCTGTTCGAAATAAAAATTAAAAATACATGTGATTTTTCAGGTGATATAGGAACTGTTCGATATATGCAATAATTTGATATATCCGTGTTCAATATATCAAGGCTTGACTGTATTATATTTTTATTTTATTTACTCTTATTATTCCATATACATTCTTAACACAGTTGCGCCCTTTGGGCTATATTTGTCCCACAACAATAATCATGATCTGCCTTGCTTGCATTTACTTTCTCAAAGATACTGTGCTCACTACTTTCCTGTCGAAAATGCTATGTCACGCTGATGACGCACATGCCGTTCGTGACTTGGAAGTACCGGGTTTGCAGTGTTAAGCGAAATGCAGGCAAGACAAATGACGATTATTGTTGTGGAACAAGATAAGCCCCAAAGGGTGTAATTTTTTTTAAGATTGTACATACCCTCAAATACAAAAGCATTGTAGAGGGGAGTGGGTTACAAATATTTGAACAGCAATGGTAAAATTATGGCGTTATACAATAGGAAGTTAAGTGAAAGCAAAATGATACATACAAAATACTTATCAGAAGGCAAAAAGAACAAGAAAAACATATTCAGGCAGTGATATTCAGGCAGTGAATAACGTCTTGTTAGGCGAGTTGGTCACAATTCATCTTGGGTACTAGGCACGAACACACAAAAGAAACAAGGAGGGAGACGGGACAGAGCGCCACTTACAACTGTTGT
Organism: Dermacentor variabilis; assembly: GCF_050947875.1. Taxonomy (NCBI): domain Eukaryota; kingdom Metazoa; phylum Arthropoda; class Arachnida; order Ixodida; family Ixodidae; genus Dermacentor; species Dermacentor variabilis. Next base: position 210,038,649 of record NC_134568.1, read on the forward strand.
AAGTGGCGCTTACAGCTGTAGTTGTAAATGGTGCTCTGTCCTGTCTCCTTCCTTGTTTCTTGTGTGTGTTCACGCCTAGTGACCAAGATGAATTCTACTTGCCTCTCTAGCACATGCTGCTGTTGAAAAACAGAAGGCATGTTTGAGCATGCACATTTTTGTTACTGTTATTTGACTTTAGGCACTACAGTGGTTTGTATTGCAATCAATTTGTGTGGATGAGCTCACGGGGGAAAAAAATGCACGGGTTAAGATGTTGGAATGTAATCCAAAAGCCACTAAATGGGCTTGATGAGGTCCACAGCCGTGATGAGGACAAGGCAGGGGAGAAATACAGCATACCAATAATAGATCCCTAATAGCTGACAGTTACGTTTCTTGCATGCTTGTAACAAATATTGCTAGAACACATATTCAAACTATGGATATGTTTGCTTGATGCTAGGTAAACTACCACACTAATTGTAGTTTTATGGTGCTTCAATTATGTGAGCAAGTGGATTTGTACACTCATGTTTGTCTTTCGTCCTTGTGAATATGCTTAGAGCTAGGTTTTGATGTTCTTGCTTTCTCATTTAAATTATTTGCAGGCAAAGAAAGTGTTGGCCCAAGTCATTGTCGCTCTGGCGCACCATGGTTACCTTGATGCAAACGGTGGTCACTCCATGGTTGAATTTCTTGTTCGGCAGTGTGCTCTTCCGGATGATACAGTAAGCTTTATGTGCTCATACCAACATCTGGTTACTTTGCATAGCAGCCCTTTCTATGTACATGCTTAGTCAAAAAAACTTATGGCCGCTATGAACGGCTGGGGAGCGGCTGCTCCCCGCTATCGTGGCGCTGCTACTGTCTGCGCGCACCGCCGATCGCTTGCACCCAGGATAAAGAGGGCGAGGGAAGCATCTATCTTACTCTGAAGCATCCTTTGATTACAGCGCTCGTGAAAAAAAAACTAGTGCGCCGTTCGTTCTGCTAGCTGCCAGCTCATCTTGCGGCCGCCTCGTGCGAGTGGATTCGGTGACCTTGGTGAAACTGCCCAGTTTCCATGCAGCGCAGTGTAGTATAAAAATTATCCTAATCCAGGATGTCTACCAACCGCAAAAACTGGGAATTCTCAGGGATTTTGAATAGTCTGGAAAAACGCGGGAAAATTCAGGAAATTTGTGCTTCAGTCGGGGAAAATCAGCTGTCATTTTATTGAAAGGGAACGAAAGTCTCCCTACTGCTGGCTCGAGTAAAATAAAGGAATCGTAACGAATTGTCTTTGACGCCGTGTCGTCGGCTGGAGGAGTTGCCAGTGTACAGTCAACGACCGATTTTCCGGATGCCCGATTTTTGCGAAATGCCCGATAACGTGGTTGGCTTCGCGGCACCATCACGTGCCCCGTAGAGTCAACGTGTAAGAACGTCTGTAATTTCAGACGTAAGAACCCTTCGCTGTCTGATTTTCCGGACTTCTTGCCGCGACCGCAGGTCCGAAACGGCGATAATCAAAGCTAATACCGCCGTTTTGATTATCTCGCCGCCTCGAACCAGCGCTCTCGTACGCAGATCCGCTGGCAGCCGTAGCCACCACCGCGGCAACGCTAGGCTTAGCTGCTTCGACAATCGCTAGTAAGGTTTTTGCCGTTCGGTGCCGTGTGTTTCATTGAAAGAATTCACCGCTGTCAGTAAATGCACCGGCTCCGCCTCTGTAATCCTCGCGATTGGCTTCGAAGCTTAAAAAGCATGACGCGATGCATAATTCCGATTCCCGAAAGGCAGCTTCGCCTCAGTACAGGAATGTTACGCGGTGAAGCGTACGCGAAGTATTGTGGTGAAGCTTAAGCGTGGAAAGGGGCAATTGTCACGGGGCACTGTACGTATTTCATAATTATACACACGTGCTCCTGTCACAGTACGAGCACCAATATACCTAATAAATGTACTGGCAGATCTTCAGAGCTTTTCCTGATGTGCCTGTGAGGATTCGAGCCTAAAGGGCAGTAAAAGTCATGCATTTATTTTTTCGGCTTGCCCGATTTGATTTTTTGGACGTTTTCGTGGTTTCTAGGGAGTACGAAAAATAGGACGTTGACTGTACAACTGACCAAGAGCATGCTTCAAATGTTCTGTGGGGCGAACGCGCGGCGGAACGACAACAAGAACAGAAATGACCATCCCATTGAGGAATGATCGGGAAAGGAACTGTGCCGCCTCTTCTTTGAAGGAGCTTGAGCTCAGAAAGCAAAGTGTCGGCTGACACAAAGATGCAGGTGACCCTCATCCAAACCAAAATAATCTCTTGAAAGCAGTGAAACACAAAACGGAGGCATTGTGCGTGGGCTAAGAGTAATAGAGGAGAGTTGAGGTTGACTTTTCAACTGCTGAGAAAATCTCACTTGTGACAAAGTTCGGGCCTGATACCTATGATCTTGCTAGCACGTGATAGAAATAGCTCATTTTCGAAAATATTTGCTTCTGTATGCATCTCTTTTTATTCGTATTTGAATATGTTTGACTCAATTTATAATGGGCTTTATCGAATATATTTTATATGCTGTGAATTTTACTATCCCTTACCTTCAGTTTTCTATTTTGAATAAAATAAACACTACTCCTTACTATTAAAACTGGATTAAGTTGTTTTTTCTTTATTTTTTTAAAGTGCTTACTTGAGAGTAACAGCATCAGGTGATCTGGTGTCAGCCTGTCTTGACATAGAATAAAGTTTGGTGTTGCTCAAGGAAAACCTGGAAAACTTGGGGGATTTGAAAATATCAACTTGGTAGACACCCTGTGATCATCGAAATTTCCTATTACAATTTTATCCTACACATTCAAAGGCAGGAGTCTTTGCATTATGCTTTTAGATATACATTTTGAATGTATTTCTCAGTGCGATGAAAACAAAAGAAAAAATATAAACCTGACATCTCTGTGTGCCATCTAGCGTTGTACCAGGTTACATTGTAATATACTGGCAATTCACTCATCATTCATTTAAAAAGGGCCAGAAGCAGTAATTTTGACTACAAAGGCTCTCTTCAGAAAGGGCCTGTAACCACCGTTACAATATTTCAAATACGTAGACCGCACTTCTCCACTTAGAAACAACCACACGATTTTGTTCAATGTTGAAGTTCTTTAAATAAACCCACAGTAAGATTATGAAAACTTTTCAGAACAAAAAGATGTTTACCCTGCCTGAGTAGCCAATTAAGTTAAACCCATTTCCTCAGCATTTTGGAAGGTGCCCACTACCTGGCCTTTTTTGCTGTCTTTGTGCATACTGCCTCATTGTCGTTAGGGCCCACTTTTAAGCACACATGAGGCCAGTGCAAGTTTATCCCATTTCCATTGGGCGCCATGTGTTTGAATCGCGTAGACCATGGTTATAACTTTCTCGCACAGTGAAGGTGTCACGCCAGCGGTGCTGTCGCTGTCATGGGTTCACTGGAAGAAGTATTTTTGGATATAGCGTACTAGGCGTCATTTGTCTCCATGAGAAAGGGCTTCACAGGTAGTTTTTTAAAAAATGGGTTATACCTAGCATCCTTTCAACCAAATTAGAGACCTTGGCTAGTTTACAGTCAAACACAAGGGCAAGCTGCAGTTGTTTGGGGCAATCACATACAAACCACACTTAATGCCTTGAAGGCATGCTCCCCCCTGTGATTTCGTTGAGAGATGCAGGTGACACTCTGAAGCTTATGCTTTCTTGATTAATTTGCTACTTGTGACATTCATGATGACAAATACAAGGTACCATTGTGACACATTATTTAATATAGCATTCAGCTGCTGAAGTCGGATCTTAGCTACGATCCTTGCAAAGTGCCCGTGTTCGTGCATGCACAGGACTATTCATAGCGTTGTCCCTTTAATTTGGTCCCGAAAAAAATTAACTGATTATTACAATACTCGGAATTGCGAAATTTGAATGTATCGTGTTTTGCAGCGGCCACCAGAGACTTCCGCCCACTCATCGAGCATACGCTGCAAACGGCATGTTGGGTGGCTTCCACTTCGCCACCACTGCGTTTGCGCCGCGCGTGCCACACTAGTTTTTCACAAGTGCTTTATCAAAGGGTGCTTGAGAGTAGAGACATGCTTCCTTCGTCCTCTTTATCCTTGGTGCAAGTGAGTGGCGGTGAGCGCCAACGGTGGCAGTGCCATGATAGTGGAGCGCAGCCGCTCCCTGGCCGTTCATAGCGGCCTTAAGTTTTTTGATGAAGACTGTACATGGCAGTGCTTATGTATCCTGACTGAAACGAGCGGCTGTTTCCAAGCTTGTAATGTACCTTATGTTTGTTTTCTTCGAAGGCCAAGCGTCCCACCGACTTTGACTATGTGAGCAATGAGGCCCTGCGTACAATGTGCGAAAATGTTTTACAGCTTCTAACAACCACCGTGGATGACATTGACAAGGTAGATGAATTTTATATGCCTAATCGCTGAGTTGCTCATATTTTGTTGTTCTACTGTGTTTATTTGCTTTTTGATTTCAGATTATGTGGCCTTCCTTATTTGAGTACTTGTTGTGTGAAGAGTTGACCCCGGCTGTAGGAATTCTTTGCAAGTGCCTTGCTAATTTTGCTTCGAAGAAGCGGGATGCAGGTTACCCTATCGAGATCAACTATGAGAAACATAGTGAGCAAGTTTTATTTGCTTTTCAAGTTCACAAAGTTTAACCTGCAGTGGGATAATGAAACTCTCTTTCAGTTCTACTCTTCATCATTCCTCACTGGATTTCACACTGCTGTGATGCCGCAATTGCTAGTATTGGTTACTTTATGCATTAGTGAATAAGAAGGAAATAGAATAAAAGGGAAAAAAATACGATGTCATCTAGCCCCTGCTTTCTCTTTTATTTTAGACTCTCCCTTTTTCTCAGGTTCAACACTTCGACCTATCCGTGTTCTTCAGAATTATCCACTATGGCGGTTAAGAACTTACTGCACCCTGCTGCTATCCAGGGTGCTCCACTGTGGCATCTTTCATAGCTTCACCATTCAAAATTATCGAAACTTCTATCCTCAGTTAAAATTTACATCATAAAGTCTTTAGAAAGAGCAAAATTTTCATTACCAATGTTGGTGCTCAAAACATTTAGTGCACTGGTTCTTGTGGCATCCTAACAGGTAATGTTGGAAATGTCTAAAATTTGCTTTAAACTGCATTAATTCTTGAGAGTTCTTGGAGCTAATGTCTCCTGGCTGACATTCCAGATGATTTCTTATCGTAAAAAAACTAAGTGCGTATGTTTATCCCATTGCCAAGAAAGCTTATATATCTGCCCAAGTTGGCAACATTTTCTTGAAGGGTTAACAGCGCACATGGACAGTGACAAAGAGGAGAACAATAGGACATATAGAGCTGATTAGCACTGTGTCCTGTTGTTCATTCCTCTGTCACCGTCCATGTGCACTGTTAACAAATCCTTTAAAATGCTTTACCAACTAGTCCACCAAGCCATCCTTGTGAACATTTTCTTGTTTTTGTGGAAACTGGGTGTATTCTTTTTCTTCTCTGCTGTGCAGCAAATGTACCCAAGCCACAAGCCTTGCTGGCACGATTGCTGGTTGTTCTGGGCTCTCCTTTGATGCACCATAACCGAGGAGTCCATGTCCTACGCCTGTTGCGTTGTTTGCCTGCACTCATACACCGTAACCTTGTAGCCCTCTGGGACACTGTTCTACCCCAGATGACTTCTCAGTTGCAGTGTAAGTAACTCTGTCTTGGTTGAAAGTTACACCACTGGTATGCAGGAGAATTGGGCTGGGCTGGTGGATGACTGATCATTTTTTTTAATTTCTTTTCTCTGAAAAAAAAAAATGCAACTGATTAGCACAGAAAATGAACTCTTAGTTTGCACTTCATTATTTCTCCGTACTTGAGCACCAGTGACATGGAATTCGAGGATGGCATTGCCCCTTGTCTCTCGATTTAATATAATTTTCTGGCATGTCAAATCTCTGCACTCAGTAACAGTTACTTGTATATTCCGAAACTCTGTTGTCGCAGGACAGGGGTAATTGGAAATCGCAGGGAGAGCCATTCGTCCTGCACTGGACATAAAACAGGCTGATGATGATTATGATGATGACATGGGACTTTATGAAACCTCTTGACACTGGTGAAGTACATGGTACTGAAACCAGGCAGTTGCCAAGACATATGCTTGGCATTAGTGGTAGCTGAGTCATTGTGCTCTGCTGAGACCACTAGCCAGAAAGATGAGTAGGGGGAGCGGCCAGGGCAAAAGCCCAGCACTGGAAAGCAACTGTGGCTGGAGTAGCTTCAATGGATGGTGTTGCAGACAGCACAGGCCTCTTTTTCATGCTTCTTCACATCACAGGGAAGCTCTTTAGCATTATTCAGGAGTTTCCAGGAGTTATTCCTGTGGCACTGTATTTCTCAGTGTTTTCCGGAAGTACTTGAATGTAAAGTCACTTGGCTTCACTAAATGTATCCAGGAGTTGGGGGCTCAAAACTGTTGTTTGCAATAATCGAGTTCAGGAAATCAGAGGCTCCATAGTCGTGCAATTTATTTCTTAAAGTGGCAACAAAATCCTCATTTGTATTACAAAATCTTTATGGTTTTCTTCAATTTTTAAGATGTGAGCAGTGCCAGGTCTAACTACTGACTGCGTTTTGTGACACTTGTGTCCAGGTGCACTTGACAACCCAGAAAATGGTCTGGACAGGGAGGCTTGGCGAGAGCAGATATTGGACCTGACCCAAAGATGTTTTGTGGAAGTGGACAAAGAAGAATGGACTCTGTCATTGGGAAAGGCTATGCAGGCCCAACTTAGCCTGTATGGTGCATACCCGGATGACAAGGTCAGTGTAGAAAGTATGAGATATGCAAAATGTGCCTATACATTCCAAACATGCCCAAGTTACTTCTTCCGTCATTTATGTGATTTCTCTCGCATAATGCAAGTAGTTATTTGCAAGGAAAGTTAGCATATACAGTTGATCCCGATTATATTGAACTCTGATATATCGAACTATTGCCTATATTGAACTGTGGTAACATCCCCTTGGAAATCCCTTGTAAAAGTATAGCACTGTACTATGTGCATGTCAAACGGCCGTTCACTGCCAAATTCGATGTATTGAACGCTGTAACATCTTAGGCCCTTGCAAGTGTGCTGCTTCTAACAGTACCGTCATCACTTCTTGCTTTATCGTAAATATTCATGCCAACGAAATGGCACTGTTTTGGCAGATGCTGTCAAACGAATTATTCAATCTGAAGGGCATCAGCAAAAATGAGCAGGGTGTGTATCTCAAAGTGTGGATGGCTCTTGCAGTAAGTGCCTTATTTGCACTCCATAATGGCAAACTTGTGTTAGTGAACTTCACCACTACACAGCTGTGTATTGAGGTGAAGCATACTAATAGCGGAAAGATTGTCGTGCAGTGAATGTTACTACTTGCAGCCATTCGTTATTGGAAAGGGGATTGCCCCGATGCTTCAAGAACGCAAAAGGCCTCCCAGTCCCGTACATGAATTCGCCAAGAATGCATGGATGGCACTCTATCTTTTCACTTAGTGGCTCAGGGCATAGGATGCCAAACTGGAGATGTCTCCACTGCTGGGTCCGTTTTGTAAATTTTCCGCTAATGGCATTTTCGGATTCCACAAGTGACCGAAACGAAACTCATCCCAACCCCCCCTTTGTCTGATTTTTACATTACAGCGTGAATTTAACAGAACCACCACGCACCACATCCGTCCTTTGCGAAAAGACTATCACAGAGTGGTGCACAAGACTCTGCGATTCGTTGACCCACAATCCATGCTGAACATGTTTCATTCGTATTTGTAGGGACACATCAGTGGGAATGGACTCGGGTGTTCTGCAGGTGCTAAAAGCTACTTTCGAATCAAACAGCGTCTGCCTGGCTGACTCATTGCCAACGTATGATGATCGGTCGTTTAAAGAGTGTATTGTAACGGACATGTGGCAGGACACGTCCATGCGCACTTCGCAGTACAGGTGCGCTGATCACTGTGCCCATTTCTACCTTATCCCGAATAAAACTGCACAACCAGCACTTCGCCACGCACAAGGGGCATTGTGGTCTCACATTCAGGCAATCTGGGCTTTTAGGGTTAGCGTTACAAGTTTATCAAAGAATATTTTGCAGTGCAATTGACTTAAAAGATTCATCTGCAAGAAAAAAAAAAAGGAAATCAAACTTTTGTGTGTTGATGTGGCCTTGCAAAACCAAATAAACACTTTTCATCATCCTGGGAAACTGTCCAAGATGTGGGGAGTTTTCAGATAAGCTTCAGATAGGCATATTTTATATTTCAAGTGATCTATATGTCGAATTATTTCGCAATCCCCTTCAAGTTAGATATATCTGATATCGACTGTAGCACTTGAAAATAGCATGAAGCTACTAAGGAACCCAATACATGATTCTCACCTGCCGTGGTTGCTTAGTGGTTTTGGTGTAGGGCTGCTATGCACGAGGTCACGATGGCTGCATTTGTTTGGGGCGAAATGCGAAAATACCCCTATACTTAGATTTAGGTGCACGTTAAAGAACTGCGGGTGGTCCAAATTGTTCCAGGGCCCCTACTACGGTGGGCCTCATAATGAGATCATCGTTTTGGCATGTAAAACCCTATAATCTAATTTTTATACAGGAGTCTCAGAAGGAAAGCATTGCAGCTGACAAATTTATTATGGTCCAGGGATTGCCACTGTTTTTTCCAGGAGAGTTGCTCTACCAGTTGAGCAAAGTCTAGCAGATAGTAATGTGTGGGTGAATTAATCAACAGCTAAATCTGCAGGAATTTTGAATAAGCAAATTGGTTAGAAATTTCCAGGCTGGAGGAAGTTTGATGAAAGAGAAAAATGGCATCCACTAGAATGTAGAATAGAGCTGCAAAGTTGCAAAGTAGAATATTGCCTTTGTATCCTGATGCTGCTTTCAGGTGAATGCAAATTTTCCCTTTCATCCAAGTGGATTAAGGGCCGATTAAGGGTTGAAGCAATACCCTATATTTACACTGTTAAGCTTCTGGGTCAAGCATAAGTATTTCATTGCTATCAGCGTGTGGGGCAAATTTTGTTCTTAAGTGGGGAGGTGGGTCTTAGGCCAAGAATTTTTAAGGTCTTTATTTTTCGAGGTATAGTGCTAAAACCTGCACATATATGTAATGTTAGGTGCTTATTTGGAATGTAAGGTCCATTTCGTTTATCTTCTTTGGTTCAAATTTTATGCGAGTTTCCTTGAATTATCTTCTGCAAGGATTTGCAATATATATATGTTCCTTAGATTTCACTAAATAAGGTATCAGTGGCTTCTGTATGATTGAAGGAATGCAATAAGACCAACCTTATAGTTCTGCCCTACCTAGAACACGAGTTGTGAGGTATTGTGTTTGAAACTCTAAAAAGTGTTTCTTTTTTTTTTGTGACTAACTTTGAAGTCTTGCAGCTCATGTTCAGCTATAAGGTTAGTCTTATTGCATTTCTTGAGTTATACAGAAGCCATTGGTACCCTGTTTAGTGAAATTTCAGTAACTGATATATTGCAAATGTTTGCAAAAAATTATTTAAAGGAAGCTCACATAAAATTAGAACCAGAGGAGATAAACAGAAATGGACTGAATATTCAAAATAAACACATAACTTTACATATATGTACAACTTTTCAGCACCATATCTTGAAGAATAAAATCTTTTTTTTTTCTAAGATCCATCTTCCCCCTTAAATTTGTTAAATAGTTATTGTTACAAGCATTGTCACTATGCTTGCTAGTAATAACTGTTGTTTAGAGCTTAAGTGATGGCTTGATTTACTCAGCTTTCTTGATTTATTCAGCTGTTTGGATTACTTTTGTGTTGCTTTCCTCCTTATGGTAACAATTTTATGGGCAGTAGTGCTTATGTGTAGGTTGATGAGACGTTTTCTCTTGGACCCCTGAGGTTAGCACTACTAAATTAATTTTTGCCCATAAAACAACATAAAATGAAGACTATGGACATGAAGAGATTTTCTTCACTATGTTGGATAGCTGTCAATCCAGTAATTATGGTCTGAAGCCTCAATCTCAATTATTTAAGGGCAACATGATGATTAATTACATTACTTTTAGTGTAAGCAGTCCAAAATGTGCACCAAGTGCAGTGTGGTTTTGGACATGAAGCAGGAGTCCTGTTATACCATGGAAGCTATGGAGGTGGTGGTTACATGGTACCACACACAACCTGCACTGCGACCATTCTACCAAATAGAGTGCGCTGAGCACTCGATGGAACAAGAGGGGAAGAAGGCTGGAGAACTAAACTAGCCTTAGCCCCAGGTTGAATATGCCGAAGTCCAGAATAAAGAATGGAAGGGGCACTTTTGCAGTGTGTGACCAGCTTTTGGCAAATGGCCATTATCTGGCCTACCTTGGGCTGACTTGCACATGCACGAATGGTTTGTGATACTTCAGGACCACCACTTCCAATTTTCATGGTGTAATGAGCCTTCTGCTTCATGTCTGAGCTGTGCTGCATTTGGCACATGTTTTGAACTGGTTGCATTAAATATTATGTAATTATCTGTGGCACTCTTGAGAAGTTCAGGCTTCATACCACAATTATGGAGTTGACAGCTGCCTAAACAGGGGAAAAAAGCAAAATACAAGATTCCCATGTTGGTATCGTATTTACTCGAATCTAACGCACACTTTTTTCAGATAAAACAGATCCAAAAAATAGCGTGTGCGTTAGAACCGAGTACGGCCCTAAATCTGCGTTATCCCGGCATTTCAAAATGGCTTCCTCAAATGGCGCTTCGAGCCTAGCTGCCGTAGCTTCCTCCATGTGTTGTAGTACTTGTACTTAGGTTAGTCCACCGTCGGTCTTCCCATTTTGTGCGTTTGCTCTATCAGCATGGAAGTGCGGACTGCGAAGACGCACTGAGTATTCATCATGATGCCGCAATTAAAAGGAAAGTGATCACGTATGCGGAGACGGACGGAAATCGGGCCGCATCAGGGGAGTTCTGAGTTCCAAAAGTTGTGTACAGGATTGGCGTAAACAGGAGAGGCGTACAACACCGCCGGCTGCTACATACGGCGTGGCCGCACGGCCGCGCGGCCTCTATCTTGAAAGCGATTTCTGAAGTCTACAAATCTAGGCGCACCTGACCGTGTTCTCGTCGCTTAGTTCATGTTAGTTCGCTTAGTTCACTTTTTTATTTATCGCAACTTTAGTGTGTTGGGAGTAAATCTTTGTTTTTTTTCCAAATGAGAGAAAGTTGTATTTCTGTATGAAAGAATGAGGTGCGTGGTACTGTAAAGGACTTTTCCTTTTTTATGTCACGGCAAACGGGCGCATGTTACAATCGAGTGTGTTTTTTTTTCTTTTGTCGCAGAAAACGGGTGCATGTTGCAATCGAGGGCACATTATAATGGAGTAAATACGGTAATGTATTAGTTGTAATAATAAGAAGCTGCTGCACCGTCAACTTCTGTATGTTTTCTATGGTGAAATAATCCGCTTAATACAATGCCCTCATGCCACATTATCGGTAATAATGATGAAGTCTGGCTGCTGGGTGTCTGTGCTGAAAGGTAATGGAATGCGAAATTATTGAAAAGAAAAAGGAAAAACAGAAATTCGAGCTGCTGCACCCTCCCCACTGCCCCAATGGCCAGCGTGCACTCATACAATAAAACCTGTTTTCCAGCCCTCTCCACATCGCCAGCCTCACACACCTCTTTCCCGTTGCCCTCCAACCCCTCTAAACATGAATCTACGAGTGGTTTCTCGGTGCCTGTGCCTTGAACATGCCCATCGCCGGGCCAGTTCTGGTCACAAAGGCTAAGCAGTTTGCCCTACTCATCAACAATGTGGACTTCCAGCCAGGTGGCAGCTGGGTACAGCGCTTCAAAGAGAGGCACGGCATTGTTTACAAAGCCATCACTGGTGAGGGAGCTTCGCTTGCCATTGAGGCGAAGCAAAAGTGGGTGGAGGAAATGCTGCTCTGCATCCTCGACAATTATGTTGACACCGACGTATATAATGGCAATGAAACAGGACTGTTCTCCCGGATGTTGCCGTCCAAGACGCATGCACCCAAAGGAGACATGTAAGGGCGACAAGAACAGCAAGCTGCACCTCACTGCATTTTTGTGCACCAATAGGGATGGGAGTGACAAATGCCCTGCATTTGTCATTGGGAAATAAAAAAATCTTCGCTGCTTCCACAGTACTGCCAGGATACTGGTACGCTACCATCACAACTGCAGGGCATGGATTATGTGAGAACTTTTTTGCGAGTGGCTCTTGGAGTTTGATCACTGTATTGAGCGATCTAAGAGGAAGATGGTGCTCATCCTAGATAATTGTAGTGCCCACCACTACCTGGCTAAGTTCTCAAGCATGGAAATTTTTTCTTGCCGCCAAACATGATAGCAGGCTTACAACCCATGGCGTCGGTGTGATAGCCAATTTTAGGTCATGTATCATTGCTGCATCCTGGACAAGTTAGTCTTGTTGATGGACATGGTCTCATGGACAAGCAAGAAGCAGTCTGACTTGAAGATCGATCTGTTGATGGCGGTGCAGTTTATCTTTGGTGCGTGGTTCGAAGTAAGTGCTTCTACGGTGCAGAACTGCTTTAGGAAAGCATGCTTTGTCTGAGGCAGCAGTGATTTATATAAAGCTTGCAAAGCTCCCACCGACGAAGTGATGCCTGAACTTTGGTCTGCAGTCAACGAGGATGCTTCAGGAGTTGAAGAGTATCTACATGCGGATGACGCATTAGAAACATCAGAACTTCTAACCGATGAGGTGACCGTCGCAAACATGCTTGCATCGGATAGCCACGATAAAATTGATGGCGACGGTGACAGCAATGATGCGGTAGGGCAGGCTGCCTCAACGTTGTCCTCACAGGAGGCCCTGCAGATGATTCAATCCTTCCAGGGCTTTGTTTTACCTTCTTGCATTTCTTAAAAGGCCCCTTTTGGGGGCTACCAACACTATGCCTCAGCGGAACTTGCGTCGCTTGTCGTTCGTGACCCCTCCTTGCAGTTGTTATAGCAGTGCCATTCTTGAGTGCCGACAGCCTTGGCTTGTTACATGCGATCAGAGTGTGCAGGAACCAGAGTTAAACAGTTAAATGAGTCAACGCAATCAGCAGCCAGGAGGAAGGTGAAGAGCAGGGGCACTGGCCTCCCCACCATTATAGTTTTTTCCACAACAGCTCTGCTATCCCCCTATTCTGCTTTTTTTCATGCAACCTGGTTATAACAATTGTCAGTCATAACAATGGAATTTTTGTCGCACTTGAATATTGTTATAAGTGGGTTCGACTGTAAGTGTATACCGTATTTACTTGAATCTAGGCTGTCCCTGATTCTAAACCGACCCCCGAATCTCCTATATATATAATTAATAATAAATATAGATAAAAATAGATATAATAAACTTACCTCGAATGTAGTCTGAACAAAAAAGCGAGGACAATATTCACAAAATGAAAATAGCATTTATTGAATATGAACATGCCAAGCTTGTTCTACATCGCTATCTTCCATATTGCTGTCATCTCCTCATTACGGCCGGCGCATGCAAGAAGCGTCTCCCATTGCCCCCTCCAACGACGAACATTTTTCTCATTGATACCGAAGTCCCGCCTGGCTTGGAACGTTTGACGATGCCTCTGCAGCTATCACAACTTTTCGTTTAAAAGCGGCAGCATAGTGGCATCGCCTGTTAGGTGCCATTACGATAACGCCACACTGCACGTTGATGCAACACAGGTCAAAATGGCAACATTACTCGTGTACTTCTGTTGGCTACTGGTGCGGCTAGTAGTGGCTGCAATACTGACTTTTCTAGATGGCACTAGCTGTGCACCATATTTATCAATGTCATTTAAAAACTGGCGAATTTTTTAAAATCCTTGAATCTAAGCCGACCCTAGAGTTTGGTCTAGGATTATTTGAAATAAACTATTGGCCTAGATTCGAACAAATACAGTATATACTGTATATGCTGATGCTTATTTTGCATAGCGATGAAAGTGTGAGCACACGTGAATGGCACTGATTGCGAGACATTTTGTTATGGCGACAGGCAAGTCTTGCTTGCCGATGTGAACATTGATTGCCGTGAGTCTCTTCTTGGTCACCAATTGCAATCACACCGCAGGTGAGAATGAACCCTTAGAAATCCAGCAAAACAAACTAGTGTTACTCCTTACTGTGCAAGCACAGGTTGAAAATAGCATTTGCTCCCGTGGGGACTGTTTAGGTGATGGCAGTTGGTGAAGAAAAGTGAACTGCTGGTTTTCTGAAGGAGTGATGGGAACATTATTCTTCTTATCTTGAATGAATAAAGAACTTGAAACTACAAAAAGTTAAAAGGGGTTTTTTGACTACAAATTGTCATTTCTTGCACTGTGTGCATTATATAGCTTAAGCTGTTGCAGAGGGCATACTGTATGTACAGTACTCCCAGAATGGAATGTGTCAATTTAGGGCTAACTAATATGCATACCTTTGTTTCCACCATCTCGAGTTTGTGTTACATTAACATAATTTGGCTCTTACACTTAATGAGAGTTCCTACCATCTTTTCTGACTCGATGCATAGTGACTTGACACCGCACTCTCAAGTATTTTTACTTATTTGGTCTTCTGGGTTAAAGTTTACCTGATGTGTTTGATTTCATGAGTATAGTGCGTCTGTACATGTGTGGGTGTATACTGCTAAGATGCTTTTTCGGGGGACTGATTTCTTTTGCATTCGTCTGATGCATAATTTTAACCTTTATCTGTATCTTCATTCATGATTTTTCTGCAGTGCATGCTGCTGCAGTTGCTAGGAGCAGTTATGAAAAAAGTGAGCAGCAAGCAGTTTATAAATGGAGCTCTGGACAAAATATTTGAGCATATCAACCATTTACACCCACGGGAAAGAGAGGTAAATAAAGCATTTTTTAAAGGTATTGCACTACAAAGTATGTAAACAGGGATATGTGCCTTGCCCAAAGTTACGTTAAAGGGGCGCCCTGAACCACCCCTAGAGCTTGGTGAAATAACATAGTCCGCGGGTAGCGTATGCTGCTGTCAACATTTCAACCAGGTTTTGCTGTCTTACGCGGTGCATGGAGTTCGCAAGGGAAGCGTGAAGTCACTTTTCTCTCAAACGCTCTCTTTTCAACAGAAGCCTGCTCCTCATTCTCTTCTGGATGCTTTATTTCGTAATAAAATGGATTCCCATACGCAGCTGCTATTGGTAGCTGCCGTCTGCTACGTGGCGTAGATACAGCAGCCGCTACGGTGTGCCGCCACGAGTCCACTGGCTAAGCGCACTGCGGCTTGCTGAGGACAGCTGCGGTTGGCTTATGTTTAGCACGTCGCAAGCACCAAAATTAGAAGTTGTAGCATCTAAGTTTAGCATCCAACATGAAATTTGAACTGCATGCCACGGTAACATTTACAATGTGGAGTTTTATGGGCACACCCCACTCTGCCATAGCTTTTGCAGTACAAGGCATTAAAGAAGGAAAGGGAGTACAGTGTAGGCTGTGTTTGATTGCCATTAACTCCACTTCTGCTGAATGCATTGAAGTACTTTTTGCGGCAAATCATAAGAAGCTAACAAACACTGGCACCAAGGACAACATAGGGGAAATTACTTGTGCTTAATAAATGAAATAAAGAAACGATAAATTAATGGAAAATAAAGCGGATGAAGAAACAACTTGCCGCAAGTGGGAACCGAACCCACAACCTTCGCATTTCGCGTGCAATGCTCTACCAATTGAGCTACCGCGACGCTGTTTCCCCATCCACTTTTCTTGGGTATTTATGTGTCCTAGTAGAACCCTGGGAGTATTATCCAGCACCACCGCTCACAGACCTTGGCGGCGGACGTGGAACGTCCTTTCTACCGCAGGCGTCACGAGAACGTGATCTTTTTGGGTGAAGGCAACTGGTCAATAAACCCACACATGCTACCTGAAGGCATCAATGTTGCCGGATTTGAGACCCTCGTTACGAGAAAAAAAGGGGGTTAACCGAGGGGCCCGATTTTTATTAGTCGTATCATAAGAAGCCAACAAACACTGACATCAAGTACAACATAGGGGAAATTACTTGTGCTTAATAAATGGAATAAAGAAACGACAAATTAATGGAAATGAAAGTGGATGAAAAAACAACTTGCCGCAGGTGGGAACCGAACCTACAACCTTCGCATTTCGCGAAGGTTGTGGGTTTATTACATAACGAGGGTCTCAAATCAGGCAAATTTGATGCCTTCAGGTAGCATGTGTGGGTTTATTGACCAGTTGCCATCACCCAAAAAGATCACGTTCTCGTGACGCCTGCGGTAGAACGAATGTTCCACATCCGCCGCCAAGGTCTATGAGTGGTGGCGCTGGCTAACACTCCCAGGGTTCTACTAGGAAACATAAATACCCAAGAAAGTGGATGGGGAAACGGCGCTGTGGTAGCTCAATTCGTAGAGCATCGCACGCGAAATGTGAAGATTGTGGGATCGTTGCCCGCCTGCGGCAAGTTGTTTTTTCATCCACTTTCATTTCCATTAATTTGTCGTTTCTTTATTCCATTTATTAAGCACAAGTAATTTCCCCTATGTTCTTGGTGTCAGTGTTTGTTGGCTTCTTATATGACTAATAAAAATCGGGCCCCTTGGTTAACCCCCTTTCTCCTAGTTTTTCGTGGCAAAGTATTTCTGAAATAGCCTATTTTCACTTTAAATGCTATTGTACACTTCAATGAAAAGTGGTTCAGGGCCCCTTTAAGAAATTTAATGCTACTCTTCTAACAAATTATTAGTGTTCTGCAATGCACATCTGTCATGTTTATCTCTTTAGCTGTGTCTTTGTGGGATAACAGTTAGATGAGATCTTACTAGATTGGGATGCTTCATGGTTGGGCAGGACCTCACTGATTCCTGTGTTTTGTATGCTGCAGGTAATTAGTATTTTGTAGGGGTGTGAGTATATTAAAAATTTCAAATAATAATAGAATAGTCTTGGCTACTAAATTCAAAAATTTACAATTGAATATTGTTGAATGCGTGTTCCTGTTTTAATGTAATGGATAAGAAGATTTATTGGAATCTCAAGAGAGAAAGTCTGATGTTAGTGTAGTCTGTTCCAAATATTCTGGTGCAGGAGCTACACTTGTTGCACAGAGGCACCAACTCCTGAGCAAACGTACAGGGTAGATAATTTGCGTGCAATAATTTTCTTCATTCTATAAGAATAAGCCTACGAATCTGTTGTCTTGATTTAGTAAAAGCAGTTTATTATTCCGTCAGTCTCGCTATGTTTGCATCCCATTAAAACAATGTATGGTGCTATAGTATCACACTTTTCTACAGCAAACACAGCACCCTATATGTGTATCTGGTTGATGTGTTGTGGTTTCCTTTTCATTGTCATATTGCACCAGATAACTGAAAGCAGCTGTTGCACAAGTTCCTCGGTTGACTTGATGTCCATTTGTGAACGACATTACTTACACGTATCAAATAATGTTAATAAACCTTCTTTAATTACCAAACAGACTCTTCAAGAACTAAATGTCTCACTTTGTTTAGAAATAAAATCTTTGGTATTTGATTTAGTAATTGAAGCTTGTTTTTCTATAATGTTTGTGTCCACTATGATGTGGAAAGTTCACTGTTTTAACGCCCCTAGTATTTTAGTATTAGTAGGGTTTTTAATAGTTTGACAGTAATTTCTTCACATGATGTTTGATTTTACACTTTCGCTTTCAGGGTTGTGCTCTTGCAGTAGGTATGTGTGCAGCAACCCACTTGGACGCTGTGGTAGTGAAGTTAGAGCAAGTAGCAAAAGATGACCTTCGTAAAAACTCTGGATTTCTTAGCTTTCTGAAGGTGAGGAGAATACCTTTGTTGCTGTTGTTCTTACTCTAAGTGCAATATTCTGTGCTTCAACAGAAATGCTCCTTGGCCTAGTTGGTATTTGCTAAAAGACATATTTGCTGTAAAGAAGACACACACAGGAAGGAAGACACACTGACGATGACACAGGCGAATAGTGTGTGTTCCATTTTGTGTTGTGTCCTCCTTGTGGCAAATATGCCTTTCAACAATATGCTGCAAGGATATAAAGTTTCATATAAGCTGCTATGAAGATATAAGTATTCCCAGCTGTTAACTGGGAATACCTTTGCTCACATAACCATGCGTGCCAGTGAGTACGTTTACCTTTTTTTGTGAAAACCAAATTAAGACTGTAAAGGTGTGGTAGGGAGCAAGCTTGCACACATTGTTGAACGGTGTAAAAAGTGGCATAGTCTGCTCCGCATCAGTTGGAAAAGGGTTACTTAACTGCACACCCATGATAGTCTGAAAAAGTACATCATAGGCTCTTTGTTTTTTTTAAACGACATGAACAGTGGTGGCACTTTCAACTATATTACCGCATGTTCCGGTGTATAAGTTGCATTATTTTTCTCAGAATTTTTCGTAGGTGCGCCTTATAAAATGGTACGACTTATATACAATTTCTTTATTTTTTCAAAAAACTGTTGTCAAAACCGGATTGGATGCTATGGTCACACAAAGCTCGCTGGGTTAGCCTCCTCTGGAAGTTGCTACGGGTTGTGTGCACGCTATGGAAGTACCAGGTTCTTCTCATAATCAAGTTGCAAAGTGCCCTGCAAGAAGGACGGTGCAGTAACATAAGCGGCGGCAGGCTGACCACGAGTCAACCAACTTTGAAGTCGTCAAATCTGCAGATCGCTTTCAAAATAGGGCGCGCGCTGCTGTGTAAACTACGCAGTTGCTACCAGAGTAGAAGCCGCCACCGCCCCCTCCCTCCCACGCTGCCTTCCCGCTTTCCTCCCTTGTGTGCGATTCGGCTCACAGTCGCATGCTCTCCCAATGCTATTGCCTTTGTACGGAACATTGTGGTGACCACGATGGTATAAATGCGCCTGGAGCGTCCATATCATAGCTGTCGCAATTACATAGGAATTACACTGATACGTTGGTGCGTGACCCGCGTTTAATTCAATTCAATTCAATTTCTTTATTTTCCAAAACAAGTTTTGTGGTTGACAGGGCTAAAAGCTGCGGTCTGCAGCTTGACAGAGGCCCGGACACCATATTCAAGGCAGGGCTTGACCTCGACGTGAATGTCGAACCGTTAAACAAAAACGTACAGAAAATAACAGTTCATCAGAATAAAAATACATAATACCAGATATATTGCTTATATAAGAACACACACACACACACACACACACACACACACACACACACACACACACACACACACACACACACACACACACACACACACACACACACACACACACACACACACACACACACACACACACATATATATATATATATATATATATGTCAAATATAATGAAAGAAAGAGGGAAACTAACGTATACACATATATATATATACATATATACACACATATACATATACATATGCATATACAGAAACGCATAATACATCAGGAAAAGAATCACATTCCAAAAACACTACAATGTGAAATACAAGCAGACACAGGAGTATTTAGCTTGTGTTAAAGAAAAAAAAAAGAATATGAATGTACGTAGCTTCACGACAATAGTGGTAAGCTTCACGACAATAGTGGTAGGTATGATATTTTTTTTTTTTTTTAAGAAAAGAGCTGTTCAAGTAATGCTAGTGTGGGCTTTACTATATCTTTGTATTTACTTAGGATTAACGGAAGATTATATTTCAACGACTGCAGTTTGTAAAAAGTGCGGAAACGTGAAATTATCCAGAAGTCAAGAGAACGTGTACGATCATTGGTATTTTGCTGAAGTAATGCTATTGTACTAATAAAGTTTTTAAAAGGGGGTGAAGACACATAGAATGAACGCAAAACACGAAATTCATACATATGTTGTATTTTCATAATGTTGTACAACCTAAAATAATATTCTGTGGAAGCTAAATAATCGACATTTGCGATATTGCGAACAATTTTCTTTTGTAATAAACAAATCCTCGTAATATTCCTTTGTGTAGTGGTCAACCATACGAGACTACAGTAATTAATATGAGAAGTGAACAATGCAGAATAAATTTGTTTTTTGGCTTCCACTGGGAGAATTGCATGGCAACGCGATAGAGCTCCTGTGGTTATTGAAAGTTTTTTGCATAAGTTGTCAACATGCGAATCCCATGTGAGATTAGAGCTAAATGTTACTCCGAGAATTTTATATTCACTGACGATTTCGATCCTGTGCCCGTCGCAGTATATATCCTGTTCTAAATTGATTACTTTATTTTTTGCATGGAAGAAAAGTACTTTGGTTTTAGCTGGGTTAATCTTGAGGCAGTTAGAATTTGACCAGAGTAATAGCTTCTCAAGGACCTGATTACATCTTGACGCTAGATCGGCTTCATCAGTTCCGGAGAGTAGGATAGTGCTATCATCGGCATATATGATAAATTTTGAGCTTGTGTCAATACAGACAATATCGTTTATGTATACGTTAAACAAAAGAGGACCTAAAATACTGCCTTGAGGTACACCACATTTTATATCGAGGGGAGATGAATGGTAATTGCCAATGTACACAGACTGAGTCCTGTTGGCTAAGTACGAACGGAATAGTTCAAGCTGCTTACCGCGAACCCCGTAGTCCGAGAGTTTTAATATAAGTAGGTTATGGTTAAGTGAAGCAAATGCCCTACTGTAATCTACGAAAAGACAGAGAGTTATGTGTTTATTTTCAATGTTTTGTAGCACACTTCCTTTAAGAGTTAATAAAGCTGTTTCGGTAGAGCGTCCTTTTCTAAAACCAAACTGCGCGTCGGAAAGATTTATTTTGTCAAAGAAGTTAGTCAGTCGAGAAAACAATATTTTTTCTAAGCCTTTAGAAAAAATTGGTATCACAGATATTGGCCTGTGATTTTTTTTCTCTCATTTTTATTGCCTCCCTTGTAAATGACTGTTACCTTGGATCGTTTCAGTGCGTCAGGAATTTGACCTGATTGGTTAGCGAGATTGAATATGTGAGCGAGCGCAGGTGTAATGTACTATTCGATAACATATTTTATGGGCTTTATTTGTAGGTTGTCTATATCTAAAGCCTTGCTGTTCTTTAGACCTAGAAATGTTCGATAAACTTCAGCTTCACTTATATCATGCAGAGCAAAGCTTTCAGCAGGGCAATTGCTTGATGGTCTGATAACCTGTAGGTTACTATCTGGAAGGGCGTGGTCTAGAAATGCTTGGTTGAAATGATCAAGCGCCTGACCGACTATTTCACGGTTATTGTGCGTTAACCTTGAGGGTGTTTCCGTTTTACTTTCGCGACCGAGCACCCTGTTTAGCACTTACCAAGCGGCGTCAGGTTGCTGTTTCTTTATATCAGAAAACAACCGCTGATAATATCGTAATTTTACAGACCATAGCTCGGCGTTCAGTTTATTTCTGAAAGTTTTAAAATCTTTCGAATCAGACGGTACTCTTGTATGTAAGAAGGTGTGAAATAATCGATTTTTCTTATTGATAGCTTTCCTGTGGGCAGGAGTGACCCAAGGTTTTCTTATTCTTTTTGATGGTTTGAAACTTGTAAAAGGAAAATGTATCGCGTATATTTGCTGAAAAATTTCAATGAACTTAGAATATGCATCATTCACGTTTTTTATTCCGAATATAAAAGACCAATCCTGAGCACTGATGTCACGCTTAAATAAAAGTAAAGCATCGTCTGATATATACTGGACTGTGATTGCGTCCCTTCGACCATTCTTGTGAACTTTGGGTGGGAAGAAAATCATGAAGGTTGGGCAGTGGTCACTTATGTCACATGCTATGGTTCCTGCATCAGCGACTAGTTTCCGCATTGGTAATAAACAAATCAAGTGTCGATGAAGTTAGTACAGTGATGCGTGTCGGTGTAGTGATTATATTCACAAAGCCTATGGAAGAAATGGTGGTGTTGAAATCTTGCACGCAAGTGCTAGCGTCAAGGGTATTTATATTAAAGTCTCCACCACAACTGAGTTTCAGACTATTTGAGGAAACAAATTGCAAGCTTTCGAAAAAGTTCATAAAGTGCCCAAAATTCCCATTCGGTGGGCGATAAACGACAGTAATGACGTCAGCGTTTCGTTTCAGTGTTAGTACCTTGTAATTGTTTGTGATGCATGTATAATCCGATATTACTTCATATTCTTCAGAAGCCTTAACATAAATAGCGACGCCACCGCCCCTACGACTACTGCGATTGATAAAAAAGTTTTTGTATCCATTAAGACGGAGCATTGCACACCCGTCGTAATACCATGTTTCAGTAAGCATTAAAATACTATACTGAAAAGAGAATTCATCTAGCAAATATGCAATCTGGTCATGCTTAGCGAGAGCAGAGCGTGTGTTAATATGCAAAACAGAACCGTACATAGAAGAACTTGGAAGAATTTCATAGGGCAACGCAAAATCGTGGTAGCGCATTTTGAATACTTAAAGTGTAGTCAGAAAGAGGGGGGCTAATTACAATGATGTTATCTTATTGAGGTCGTCTTCACAAGTTATGGATATGGCGCCAGAAGTGTCTGACTGCCTCGCAAAAATCCTTCCATTATAGGTCCACACGGATCTCCACTGGCAGTCCTTCTTACACTTGATAGCCATACTGAGAAGTCTCTTTAGTGTAGGACAAAGATGCTCATTTACATAGATAGGACTTGAGCTGCCAAGTCCTAGGCTGTCATTAGTAAGCCGGGTTTTTCTCGCTTTCCTTAATGTCATGTCGCGCTTCGACCGGGACTTGAATTGCACGATAATGTTAGTTTTATCCGGATTACGCGTGGAGATGCGATGGCAAGTCTCGATATCGCACTCACTGATCGGTTCTTCAATAGCATCTCCGATAGTGGACAATATGGCAACAACACTTTCATTTTCTGTCTTAACAACTCCCTGGATTTCAAGATTTGCATTCCTAGAATACTGTTCAAGATGAACTACTTGGTTCTCAAGTTCGCCATTCTTTCTTTCCAAGGAAACGTACTTTGCCTTGATTGCCTGGTTCTCTTTCAAAAGCTGAGTGTTTTTTGCTACTTCAGCTTCAAATTTCTTCTTTAAGTCTGTTATTTCTCTATGCGCGAATTCGATGCTCTGTGCCATGTTCTGCTGCTCATTTTCAGATCACGAATTTCATTGCGCAGGTCTCTCTCGTACGCTTCGCGTGACGATTTCAATTCTATCTTGAGATCATCTTTTAGTTTCTGAAGGATTTCGTCTTTCACTTTTGCAAACTCTTTTGACATCGTCACACAAGCAAGGCTAGGCACACACTTGGCAGCAGCGACAAGAAGGAAAAAAAATAACAAAGAGAACCTAACTAACCTGCACCAAAGGAAATAGCAGGCGTAAGGCGATGCACACAAGGGTCGTCGCCACTGCCAAGTGAATGCAGTAAGCGCAAGAAGGCTCCTTTTGTAGCTTCTGGAATGGGTGACGTCAGGCCTTTGTTGTAGATATCAGCGCCGCCAAAGAGTGCCGCGCCTCCTGTTGTCGATGCGTGCCGAGTAGCGTGTCAGGTCATGTGGTCTCGGCTGATGCTGACGTGGCGCACAATTGCGGCTGCGCAGAGACAATCTGCACCAAAGGAAATAGCAGGCGTAAGGCGATGCACACCAGGGTCGTCGCCACTGCCAAGTGAATGCAGTAAGCGCAAAAAGGCTCCTTTTGTAGCTTCTGGAATGGGTGACGTCAGGCCTTTGTTGTGGATATCAGCGCCGCCGAAGAGTGCCGCGCCTCCTGTTGTCGATGCGTGCCGAGTAGCGTGTCAGGTCACGTGGTCTCGGCCGATGCTGACGTGGCGCACAATTGCGGCTGCGCAGAGACAATCTGCACCAAAGGAAATAGCAGGCATAAGGCGATGCACACCAGGGTCGTCGTCACTGCCAAGTCGAAGTGAAACTTCACTATTTTTTTTGCTCGCTTACCGAATGAGCCGGTGGACTTGCGTACACTTTTTTTTTAAATTCGCAGTTCCGCTCGAAAGGTGAAGCACCGATTGCGATAGCAAATTAGTAGATAGCTGTACGAAGTAATAGTAGTTTTATTGGCTGCATAAACCTGTAAACATTTGCTTAGTAACTAAATTGACAATGATAGAATGTGTGAGCGTGACTCAGCAAGGACGTAGAAAGAAACCGACACACAGAGACAGCGCTGTCTTTGCATGTCTGCTTCTTTCTACATCCTTGTTAGTTGCGCTTACACATTCTATAATGAATTCAAACCAACTAGCCCGTCAACATGTTTTAGCTAAATTGGCCAGCATGGTGTCACGTGCGCATAACCAACACATCTGGACATGAACACATCTCGCTCGATGAGCGCGGAAACTTGCTGTGAAAATCCTGTAGCGAAGAATCGCGGCAGCAGCAAGCGAATTGACCTTCATATATGTCTCGCTTCAGTGCAAACGAAACGTCGAAAGCACAGTGCATGTGAAACTACCGGCACTACGCACACTCTGCAAGCATTGCATATTGCTCTGAAGATGAGGCCTGCACATGCACGCACTTTAGCCATGTCGCAGATAGCTTTCAAGACACACGAGCGTCAGCAACGTGTCCCTACGGCATCCGCCAAAGCATCTACTACGGCATCCGCGATTCGCGTGACAACGCCGTAGTAGATGCCGCGGTTGTCTCCACTCTGTACGGAGCGACTGGCGAGGCACCATAGCAGCCACTGGAGAAGAATGCCCCTCCTCCCTCGCCTCACTCCCCTGCCTCTCGCGCCACAGGAGAAGGCATGCATCCGGGCCACATTCCTCATTTGCACATGCAAGATTGAACCGCGTTTGCCAGCTCATTCTTCTACGTGTTCACTCATACAGAACCTTACAGCGACGGCGATGGCAGAAATGCACCTGGAGCGTCCACATAATTGCTATCGCAATAAAACTGCCATTTTGAGGAGGGTTCAGCTTATACAAAAGTGCGACTTATAGACCATAAAATACAGTAATCACATAGAGCTTTTTCTTGTAACTGGATTTCCTACCCTCTATATAGTACAGAACAATGGTGCCTCCTGCATCATCATTGTGTAATCTCTGGCATATGCACATACCAAAACTTTGCATGTATAACCTGCATTGAAAATTCCGGAAAATTTAACAGTAAAGTCAGGGTGGGGGTTGTATGTAAATTTCACCCTGAGGTGTGGCTGCATGGCAGTGCATGTCGCACCGACATGAAGCCACACCTCGAGGCAAAGTTGCTAGTCATTTAAGGTTTTGTTATCTCCTAGGACTCCCCCCCTGCGTGTTAAAGCTCCCTCCCCTCTTTCATGGTCGCCCATTCTCCTTCTCTTTTTGGATTGCCATTTTGCATTTTGTCTGTGTTAGCCAGTTGGCAAATAGTGCATGTGGCACCGGCGATCCAGAACTCGGATTACGAAAGCTGCACTTGATGGTAGTCCTTTACTGCATAGCAGAAGATTATCAGCATTGCGAAGAGGTTGGGAACAGAGCCACTGCCTGAAGATATGATGTGGAAGAGTTGTGCATTTGCGAGACTGTTTTTACAAAGATTTGAGCGTTTCTGTGTGGAGTTTTTTCTGCTGGTTATACACACTAATTTTTTATTCTTTCTGGGCTGTTGTAATTGTGGGTTCAGGTTATGCAAGGGGCAAGTTGTATGAGAAAAAATATGGTGTTACGAGCTGTACAGTAATAAAATGCTCTGTAATAAAAATATAGTGATTACAAATGAAACAAAATTCAGTTTTAGTTCCTATAGAAATGCATCCATATGTGTTAATTATAATGAAACGAAACTTTCTTGCCAATGGGTATAACAAACCATTTTTCAAAAGCAGCTGTTTCATGCCACACATTCACTTCAAGAAAAGGTGTTTGATGTTGGCATGCATGGCAGTTTAAGAGTCTGTCTCGTGCCATCTGGCAAAGTGGGAAGGAACATCCACCTTGACACGTGTGTCACGCCTGTCATGTGTTGCCAATATCAAATGACCCTGCGGCTCATGTGGTACTAATACACAGCAAAGTGCACGCATCGCTTATCATGTGCTTATCTTAAGGGTATATCTTGACCCATTATTTGAAGGTTACGTAACTATACTGAAAGAGGAGTGGACATGGCAGGCATGGCGACAATGAAAGATGTGCAACAAAATAAAGCACATGCGCTTTTACTAGGTCTCTGGAAGCGTGTCACAATCAAAATATAACGTGTCCTGAGGAACCGTGCACTTGTGCGGGCAATGTACCAATATATTTTAAAAGCCACTGAACATTATGAGTAAACTGTAATGCTAACTCAATGCATATGGATGTGGTTTAATAGCCTATATGAACACATAAGCCTCAGCCTATGTGCTCTAAAATATGGTAGAAATCGTAAAATATTTCTGGTCAAGGTCATGTATAGCTATAACAAAGTAATTGCAGTGCCTCGTCAACTTCATTACCTCTTTAATGTGCCAATTAATTATGTCCATTGAAAATTTAGTTTCAGCACATTTCTGGCATCTTCAGAATCATGAAAAGTGTGCAGTTGCAGAATGGATCAAGAATTCTCAATTCTTAAGTCAATTTCGTCTAGTTTACAGACTGTAGACTCCATGGGGGCTCTCTACTGGAACGTCGGATATGAAAACGTTATTTCATGTCTGGCATACTTGGAAAGAACCTCTATCCAGCTACTGAAAAATATGCTTGATGTTAGGTAAAAAAAAAAAACAAAAAAAATGAACCTGATTCATGACGACATTGTTACACGATGAGCAGTCGTGCACCCATCCAACTCATTTTGCTAAAGCACTTTACACATATTATTCAAACTTGCAGCCCAGGTAAAATCAGACATGTTTCAAGATGTATGCAGTATGCTTTAGTTGCCATTATTTTCATTAGTGCATTTGCTTTTTGAAGCACTGTCTTGGTGTGCACAATTGTGGACACTTCCTGTAGGGGTTGCAGTCAAACCCGGACATATTGAACCTGGGTATATAGAATTATTTCTATATGAAACAGTTGTAACATCTTCTTGGAAATCCCATGCAAAAGCATAGCACTGTACTACAGGTATATCAAACTCCCATTCACTGCCACATTTGCTTTATATATTGAAGTCCTGTTCATTGTACCATGCTGCGCCTTTGCTAGTGCACTTCTAACGACATCGCGATCACTTCTTGCGTTATCGGAAGTATTCATGCTGCCGAAACGGTACTGTTTTGACAGATGCTGTCAAGGCATTGAATATGAAAGGCAGTACAGTACATGCCGTGGAGAGAAAGTGAGCAAGGTGTGTGCCTCAAAGGATGAAAGGTTCATGCAGCAAGCATCTTATTTGCACTCCGTAATTCCAGAGTTGCTGTAGCAATCTGCACTGCATTACAGCCGTGTAATGTGGTGAAACATACTGATAGTGCGAGCCATTGTGATGTGAAGCATGCTACCTGCGGCCGTTCGTTACCGGAAAAAATATCTCCGTACTGCTTCTCGAATGCAAAAGGCCTCCCGGTCCAATAATTGCGCTCCACAAGAAATGGGTGGCACTCAAATCTTTTCGTTGGGTGGCTCCGGGCATGAGATCGGTAAATTCCCGCTATTCATGTTCTTGGGAGACTGTCTGAGACATGCGGAGTTATCAAATAAGCTTCAGATAGGCATTTTTTATATTTTAAATTACCAATGTATCAAACTATTTTGTGATCCCCTTCAAGTTCAATATATCCAGGTTCGACTAAATAACAATGTTTAAATGTGTTGTCTGAAGTGAACCCACACTTGCTTTTGATTGGGAGGAAACGTAGCAGATAAATACTGATGTAAGCTTAAAATATCACATTATTTTATTGAGAAGGAACTCTGTCAGTGTAAAGGCCAGGTCATGTCCTGTGTAGTTTATAAAGTATAATTTCTGATGTTTCTATTGTAAAGTGCTTACAGACAGCATTTTATTGCTCTGCATATTCAAAAACAAGAGATGTCTCTCCTGTTGCCCTTTACTTTTGACACAGGATATAACTGGTGACAGTTATCATGAGAAGCTTTTGGCGACAGTTGTCCTGAGTTATGGCCATGTTTCTCTACGAGCTCCAGCATCCATCTTGACTACCAGAATTGAAACACCCATTTTGAGAAGTGCTGCCAAATTCTACCAAGCATCGAAGGTATGATAGAACTTAGTGTCAGTGTTGTTCAAGCAATTCTTTCTGTTAATTTTATTAACGCAGCTTGATAGCCCAGATTTTAAACTTCTTTATTTGTTTGGATAGATAATTTTTGTTTATGCTTGGCACTAAGTATTATAAATGCTTTAGTAAAGCTTTCAACTTTTGTGTGCTGTGAACTCATCATTTGTTATGAGGACTTTCACTAATACAGTCGACTTCCATTAATTCAACCCTGACGGCACCAACCAGATTGATCTAATTATCCGGTGGGTTGGATGAAACAAGATGGAGAGAAAAAAACTGCAATACACACCACTAATATATTTGGCAGTATTTGCCCGATTCAAACACACCCCCGAATAAAACACACACCGAGTTTCTTTGTCCATAGTAGTAAACTGGTCGTAAATGACATTGCAGCTCCTAAACAAAGCAGAAACTTAATGTGCTCCCGATTTTTTAACAAGAAAAGTTGCTGCACAATAGCAGCCAGTTTCTTAGCTTTGCCACACATACTTTTTAAAGTCAGCTTTCCAGCAATGCATTTGTTTTATGCAGCAAAGCATAAAAACATTGCAAAGACACTTTTAGTTTGCTGTCTGATTGCACTGCACGGGCAATTTTTGGCCCAATATGCTTTTAAATGCTGTGACCAAACATCGCGAGCTACAGTTATAGCTTGAAATGTTCCTAGGGCGGGCTAAAAGTAGGCATATTCAGCGAGAGATGACGCATATTTAGTGCATTCACTGACCCTTAAGCTCCGCTGAGACATGCTGCCACTACAGGGGTTGCTATTGGGGTCACTATAGGGGTCAGGTGCGTGTATGCTACCTCCAATGAAGGCCAATATTTAGGATTGAAATAACGAAAGTTTGGGCCCATAGAAGTGCAGAGGTGCCGGCCAGGACCTTCTATTAGAACCAAATTAATGGAAGTCCATTGTACTGCGTAAGTAGTGGCCATATACTGTGTCACAATATCATACACTGTTGTTTCTTTTCCATTTTAGGTTAACACAGTAAGTTGGTTACAGTGGCCTATTTAATTTTGATGTATTGCTTATTGTGAGCATGCCGTGCTTATTCATTGCATGTTTGCACAAAGTTTGACCACTCTGCACTTGTCTTGGAATCCTTGGACTTTATTGACTTGTGCACTTCAGTGCCTTGGAATGCAAAACATTGGTTGCCGATCGCATTACAGGACCCCTCAGTGCGAAATGCAATGCTCCGCACTGTGAAGATGATTGCAGATGCAGTTCACCCAGACAGACTTCAGGAGCAGTATGTCTTCTACTCAAGGGGCGAGCTGGTTACTGAGATGCAACAATTGCTCAAGGCTGAGAATCCAGTCCTTGTCACATCCTCAACAAGGGCTCTGGTTCTCATGGCTCTGGCTAGCCTTGTGTATCCTCTGGTTGACTATCAATGTGTTGAAACTAATACCTCTGTTAGACGGGCAAATTTAGTGTCATTTCAAGCAAGTGTACTTCACTGTTCGTGTCATTCACAGGCTATCAGATGGAAAGGTTTAGTGGCATTTACTGCAAAATGCGCTTGGCTACGAGTGCGATTGTCGAACTCGCTTGGTTGAATCAAAGTATATAGCCTTAATGGTAGTGCTTTAAATAAAAATAAAATAATACGCGGTGAACAGTCAGCGCTGATCCTGAAACCACTTTCTTTATTTATAATGTTCTAAGCATCCCCGATTATGAAAACACCTTCTTTGCCAACTAAATCCATATAGTTTTTTAGGTGTTATTACTTCGCCACTGTCGGGACTTCCAAATGTGCAGCACATCACTTGGGTGTTGGATGCACTGTCGTCTGGTCTTCACTTGTGACAATTGATTGTTATACAGTCGGCGACTGATAATTCAGACAGCTCTGCAGCACTGCCACTGGCCCCTACACTTAACGTATAAGGATGACTGATGTCTTGAGCACTTTACAAGTGAGCTTTGCGGTAATTTGAACTTAGACTATGCGAATGTGTGCTAATTTAACCACCGAGATGAGCAGTAATAGCGATATTTTGGTTTTGATAAGTCGCCAAGCATGGGGGTTGTCAGCCATGTTGCTGGCACCTCCTTAAAGGGACACTAAAGGCTAATACTAAGTCGACGTGGACTGTTTATATATCATTCCAGAAACCTCGCAACACTTGTTTCATGCCAAGAAGAGACTGAGTTTACGAGAAAATTGCATCTGAAAGGTCCGAATACCGTTATAGAAATTCAAATTTCCTTCCACCCAACCGGGGGAGTGGTGATGTTGCATGTGCCATCAGCACCCTTTGCTGCCGTCGGTGAGTAAAACAGCGCCCAATGGACGGTGGTACCGAGCCAAGGCAGATAAAGTCAAAGCGGTGGATTCGCCGCTGCAGCTGCTTTCTGGCCAAGTGGCACAGATCGTTCGGGCATCCCGCGACATCACATGGAAGTTGAATTCTCTGCTACTTGCAGTTTGTACGAGTTTTGCACGCCAGCAAAACCAGAACAGCACTACACGATAACTACTGCAATGCGAAAGGGTGGGTGGAGTCAAAAGAAGACGAAACTGTTCGACCACCTGCGTCATTGTCAAGGGTTATTTCAATGAATTCTTTTGTCTAAACATAAAATAGAACTGGACAAGTACCATTTTATTTCGTCTGATAATACAATACAAGGTTGTTTTGTGCAACGAG
The DNA here is from genome assembly GCF_050947875.1 of Dermacentor variabilis. Classification (NCBI taxonomy): domain Eukaryota; kingdom Metazoa; phylum Arthropoda; class Arachnida; order Ixodida; family Ixodidae; genus Dermacentor; species Dermacentor variabilis. The sequence continues at coordinate 210,069,534 of NC_134568.1, forward strand.
TGGTTGAGTACTAGTGACAGAATTTAACTGAGGAGTGCTTTCATCATCGGGCAATTACTTGAATTTCCCAGGGGAGTCTCTAATCATGTCCTGCATTTGCCTCAATTTCTCGATTATTAAGGCTCTGTTCGCGATAATATTGACGCCTTAGAGATTCTCAAGCACAAATCTATCACTTTAGCTTGACTTAATATTTGACTTTAGTATCCCTTTAAAACCGAAACTAGTGAAGCCTAGTTGATCTAGTAGTCGCCATTCGCACTAAACAACAGGACAAGCCAAACCAATAAGTCATAATGGCTGCATTTGCAACTTGTGCAATTTGTCATGTAAGTTCCGTTCCACGCGTCCAGTGTTTGTTAATTTACATGTTAAATAGCAACACAGTCCTGGGCGACTCCTTCAGGCAGATTCAAGTGCTGCCAACTCCACCTTTGAGGGATGTGCTGGACAACGACTGTTGTGGAAAAAATACATAATTATTGAGCTATCACAGTGGGGTCAACTTTTGTTACGTTGCCGAGGGACAAAGATTCGATGCATGCATTACTGTATTTTTGCCTACCTATAGTGACAGCATGACAATGGTTCAGATATGTGTTGTGATTTTGTAGAATGAATTAAACCACGTTTATTCCACATTAGAATGCGCCGAGAGAGCTGCGATGGAAAGGGAGGGGGTACTATTGCAAAAGGGGAAGGGTGAGGCTGCCTCCATTTCATTAATGAACGCCCTGGAGGCAGCAAAGTGGGGCCACATGACTCTTGTGGCTGTTGCAGAGCCAATCGCCAACCGGTTGTGCTGCCGAGTCCTGGAGGAACAACAGCAGTGCTCGCCAGAGCTCGATGGCATGGTCCGGAGGTGTGTTATTCGAGCAGGCCCAAGTCCGGAGAGAAGAAGGCCAGGGTCCCCACTTTATGGTGGCCAGGGCACAAAGCCTAGGTGGGATGTAGAGGGGGCACTCCCAACACAGGTGGTTGAAATCAAAACGACATTTGCACGTGGAACAGAACCCACTTACGTGTGGTGGTGTTCCACCCCTGTAGAAACGGTTCAGCAAGTGAGGAGTAAGAAGGGTGCCTGTCTGAATTCTCCGAAGCAAGACTGACTCTTGCTGTGTGAATATCTTCGAGGGTAGCGACGGTGTAGAGAGTGGATTGCCCACTGCTGTGAGGTAGGCGGCACACCGTTGTTTGGTCGCATGCTTGTCTGCAATCGGATCTTCTATCTCAGGTGTGATAGCTAGGAGAGGATGAGGTGTATCGGAGGCTCTGGCTAACACAATGGAGAGATGAGTGCACGCCAGTCTATGAGCCTTCTTGTTTCCGGGGATACCGCAGTGCGCAGGGACCCAATGGATGGTAACATCGTGACCACATTTGCGGAGCAGGCATGCCTGGTGCCGGATCTTTTGCAGTACGGAATCTGATCGGATTTTGTAGTGATATCTTCCTCTCCATTCCATGCGACTCTTATCATCGACTGTTCACAGCCGGCTGGTCCCATTGATAATGTGGGCCACTGAGCGTTGCTCTGACCTCTGATAAAGCGGAGAAAGTGGGAAAGGAAATAGCATTAGATAATGCATCGCTACAAAATTGTGCCCACAGAGTGTATAGACCAAAGGCAAGCATACGTGTACGCAGCAAAATGTTGATAAACCTGAGCTGTACTCTGCGTGTGATCTGTTCAACCATGCAAAAAAAAAAAAAAAAACACTAATTGCGCTTCGGTTAACGTTGCATGTAAATGAGCAATCCCTTCATTCAACCCATATCCCCGAGCGCGCCGTCGGCCTCCTCTCTGTGACTTCATTCGCCAAGCGCTTAGGCCTTTTCTTTATCTAGGTGGTGTTCGATTGAGCCCCGATTGCCGGCTCACCTTCAAACGCTTTCACTCTCACATACAGCTTATGGCGTGTAGCGACGATTTTATCGCCTTTGGATTTTATACGGAACCTCACGGCGTCGCCGACAACAGAAATGCGCCTGGAGCGTCCATATAGTTGCTATCGCAATAAAACGAAACGGGTGCTGACGCAAAGCACGCGTGGAGTGCATAAAATGCGCGATTCGATGCGCTGATACACGTGCTCTCTAGTGTCTCTGCTCATGGAGCAAAGAAAATTCCTTCCTCCATCCCTCTGCTCGACACTGCACTCGTCAGTGTTGGCGAGATGTGCCGACAATCTTAAACGTCATAACAGAATAAATTTGTTGCTGCCATCGAAGACATTGCTCAGCTTTGGCGGTACGTTTGCAAACAGATATACAGTCAAGGACCGATTTTTCGGATGCCTTCGCGGTATTGCCACGTACCCCAAGAGAAAACGTCTAAAATTTCGGACGCAAAAAAAAATTTGCCGTCCGAATTTTAGGACTTTTTGCCATGACCACAGGTCCGAAACGGCATTAATCGAAGCCACCATCACGGCCATTTTGATTAACTCTCCGCCTCGAACCGGCCCTCTCGCACGCACGTCCGCTGCCAGCTGTAGCCGCCACCGCAGCAATGCTAGGCCTAGCTACTTCGACATTCGCTACCAAGCTTCTTGCTGTTTGGTGCCATGCTTTTCATTAAAACAATTCGCTGCCGTTAGCAATGGCGCCGACTCCACCTTTGTAATCCTCGCCAGTAACTTCGAAGCTTGGAAAGAGCGGCGCCTTGCATAATGCAGGTTCCCGAAAATCAGCTTCGTTTCAATACAAGCGTTACGCGATGAAGCATAGCAAAAGTCGGAAGGGGCAATTCTCACGGGGCACTGTATGTATTCCTTAATTACATACGCATGCACCCGCTGTACCCTGTCGCAGTGCGAGCACTGATGCGCCTAATAAGCAATCTGGCAGGCTTTCAGAGCTATTTAGGATGTGCCTGTGGCGATCCAAGCCCTTTGGGGCAGTAAAAGGCACATTCATTTTTTTGCAACTGCCCGATTTTTCTGACGTTTTCACAGCCCCTAGGGTGTCCGACATATCGGACGTTGACTATACATATAATTTAACCATCTGACCACTGGCACTCGCGGTAGTTTCCATTGTATTGCCTCTGACTTCCATCATGAGCAGTGAAGCTTTGTTTCATTAAAATTGTGGATCAATACACTTTATTATATTGAGGAAATACATGTTGTTCTGGGGACATGAAGTTGTAAAAGCTTAATGCTTAATTACACCAAGGATTTCGTTATACCACTGATGTTTGTTATATTGAGGTTAACAGTAGTGCATTATATCCCTATGACTACAGCTGGGCTGGAATAAACACTGCACCTCGCAACTTTTAATCTTGAGTGTTGTTTTGATTGAGGGATATGTAAATTTGAAGCTATTGCATGAAGCCATCTTATTTTTTTTTCAGATCCCCAATGTGTACAGCGCTCTAAGAGGCTAATAATTGCACAGAAGCATAGACCAATATGACGATCAGCGCCATGTTGTGGGGTACAGCTATTAATATAGTGCCAACAGACACGTGTGCACAGAGTATGCACAGTTGTGCACAGTTTGCTCGGGCCTAGTTAAATTTTTATTGGTAAAAATGGACTACATTGTTTTGTAAAAGAGCCAAAGACTGAATTAAGGCAGGTTTAAGAATGCTTACTAAACCACAACGGCCAAAATGCCAAAAATGCTTTGCAATCCTTGATGTTGCAGTGACGCACTGGCCGTGGGATTTGTGCGTGAAATTCAAAAATGAAACTTTGAGCATCATTTTCTTGTCTAATAAACCACCTAATCTTGTGAAATCAATGAAAGTAGAGTTGAAGAATACTTTTATCAGTCTGAACTAATTCAGTGTTTCTCTTTAGTGCCCCTTTAATGTCGTAAATTTATGCCTTAAATGCATTATTGTTAGCTACCATCACTCTGTTGAGTGTCATTTACAGTATTTCCAAGTTTTTCACAAAAAGGAAATTTTTTTCTCTCAAAACTTTCCTTAAATTTGACATCCCTAGCAACATGTTAACTTCATCATTTTCTGATATGAGGAGCATGTATTTTTTACCGCAACTTGTCACATTAATATTGTTTCACAGTATGGATTTAACAAAGTCAATGCATGCAACACAGTGCAATGGCGCTGCAGGATGGTAGAACTTCAGCAACAACCTTGGGATGAACCTATGGTCTGACTTGGAAAGCTTCCTTCAAAAAGTTCCAGTTTGGCTTGAGTTCCATGATGAGGAAAAAAAAAAATATCTGTCTGGTTGCACTTCAGCTGTTCAACTCCAGTTTTCATTTCAGTTTTTGTTTGGTTCGGCACCCTCGTTAGTCACAGATGGGGTAACATAGAAAATTTCATGGTTCACTTCTCGCTTCCTTTAGGTTATGTTCAAAGTTCGATTCTTCTTTTCACAATAGCTCATCAGACAGTTGTGCCCACTGAGCCATTTTTTTATGCATTTATTCTTTGGAGCTCTGCACTCACATAATGCTACAAATACAGGCTTGCTCTATTTGTGTTTGAGTCTCAAATGCACTTGTTCTTAATTCCCACTGAGTCACAAAGCTGTAAGGCATTGCACCTTTGGTAGACTGCTTCTCTAATATGTTGTTCTGTGTATTTATTCTGCATATTTGATGCAACCAGTGCTGTAGAACAGCATTTGCAGTTGTGCAGTACATTTCAGCATTAACGAAGTAGTGAACCAGATAATGTTCACTGAAAATACCAGTATAATCTTGATGTGAAAAATTATCCACATACATATAAAAATTGTGTTGATTTATAAACTGAAAAAAAAGTATGCAAAATTTTCAAAAAATGACTAAGAATGCTTATTAGCCATAATTATAAGGGACAAGACATTAGCATTCTTACAATGCTCTGCTTACTCCCTTTAAGGTATAAATTTTTTTCCATAATTTTACTGTGTAACATGAGACACTGAGCTGGATTTAGGTGCATAATTAGGAGCTGAATGTGCTCCTGCCTCTGGCTACTCTGGCATCAACTCCATAACATGGTCGATCTGTGCAGGGCTGTTGATAGATGGCATCAAGTTTTGTGTGAGGTCTATTGGCACACTGTAGTCCACTTTATCCCTAGGGCCAAATTTTTAATGTTTGCTTTGATTCCAGCTGCTTTTCTCATGTGTCAAAAAAGTGTGTGTGGTAAAGCAGGGATTGCATTATGTATGTAATTATGTATGTATAAACTCTTAAGGCCAAAATATTTCTTGACTGACATATCTACCAGCAAGTTGGACCCACCTCTGCCACCAAGTGAAATATCGACTCTTGTGACAATGGCTGTTTCACGAGTATATCCGCTGCCATTGCGAAGTCCTCCCATTTCGTTTGATGATGCAGCAAGTGGCGATCAATCGCATGACCATTCAGAGTTGGTGGCAGGCAGCCTTAGTGCACTGGATCAATTCCTTGCAGAGTTATTGTCCAAGGACCGTACTGCTGATAACCTTCAGCTTATCATCAGGGTGAGTGATTGCAGAGGAAGTAAATTAATATCTCACAAAGAAAATTCATTTGTTATGAGTGCTTTGACATACACTTTCTGTACTTCATCAGCAGTGTGCAACAGTGCAACATCTACATGACATGTTAAAAAGATTCATGATTTAACTTGTAGAATGTGGTACTACATGCATTTGGATGTTAAGTGCTGTGGAATTAGTATGCAACTCCAGCTAGCCTAGTGCTGTAGAACATTGTAGCATGTTTAGTTTATATTTTCTAATGCTTAAGGAACATGGTTACAACCATATAAAGCCAACATATAAAGAAGTCAAGGAAAACATAGTGGAGAGTTTTGTAGTTTTAATGTAAGTGTAGAAATGATAAGCTAAAGGGAAATGAAAGTGAATGAAAAAAACTTGCTGTAAGTGGGAGCTGAACCCATAACCTCCGCATTACATGTGCATTGCGCTGCCGATTTGGCTATGGCGGCAGCTGCTGCTACGTTCACAACCCGCGAACTCTGCAGCGCACACGTAATGCAGAGGTTGTGGGTTCAGCTACTGCTGGCTCCAAGTTATTGTTTTGTCCTCTCACTTCTGTTAGCTTATAATTTCTACACTTCAATTAAAACTACAAATAACTTCCCTGATCCTTTCCTTGGCTACATTATGCGTTGGCTTCATATGGTTGAGACTAGCAAAAATTGGGACCCTCAGTTCCCTTTCTTCTAAGGAAGATGATGTTTTATACAATCACATATGTAAATTAGCTATGTTTGTAGGTGCCACGAGAAGTACTTGCAGCGCGGACATTTCTTGAAGAGTTAAACAAATAGTATTTTATCAGCGGTAGAGTGGATTTACACATTCACCAATTAACGAATAGAGTACCATGTTGCACAAGTAAGCTGCCAGTCACACTGCAGTTAGTGCCAGTTGGAATATTTCAAGATTTACAGTGAGAAACCTGTCATAGAGAACAATATTCTTAACTTTCCATTGAAATGGCAATTGCAGCAGCTACCCGCCAGTGCCTACCAAATTTATTAATGTAGCTTGTCATAATATTGTATGAAATGAGAAGTACCAACTCGAGCATTTGCCTGAAAGAGGGGCCCAGTCTGTATTACAACATAAGCAGAACTGAAGGGGAAGGTATGGATTGTGATGTGTGTGGCATACTTTGCTTCCAATTATTTTGGGGGGGCAGGTGACAACCTATCTTTTCAATTTCTTTGACTTTTTTATGCTATTCTCTCATAGGAGCTTGTCATTCAGGCTACACGTGTGAAATGTTAGCCGTGTGGTTGCACTGCTGAGCTGCATATTGTTTTCTATATTTCTAGGATCGTTTGGATTGAATATACAATAATTAATCTGTGTTCTTCAAGAGCTTCTTGCTAAAAATATCTCAGTTGAAGTGAATTGAAGAAATTAACATGTACACTTCTTTCAATACAATAGTAAAAGATGTTACCATGAAATGTAGTCTTACAATCCTGTCTCACTGGTTTGGTCTTGCCTTACTAGTTGTGGATAATAATTGCTCGCTAACCACTAATCTTAGAACACCATGTTTACCTTTTTTCTCCATGCTTGAAGTTTCCTCTAGCAGGCATTATTTGAACATTTCCTAAAATATTTTGCTCCTTGGTGAAAAATTTTTGTCAGTGCGGTGCAATGGTAATTTGTGACCTGTGTCAAGCAAACTTTGTTACGGCTCTTGTCAGTGTTATGCTATATTTTTGTCAATTAGTAAATCAGTGTTGTCATGACTGCTAAGTTCTTCACTACAGCAATATCAAATTTAGTCAATTGGAATGCATATAGTAGTAATGTTTATGCACACTGATTGGGCTCATACACAATGTTTCAAGACTTATATAATGAGCTGCAAGTTGCATTTTCACAGGTGCTGGTTCCTTGGCTCAATTCCAAACAGGAGTTTGAGAGAGAGCGCTGCTTGAACTCCATCTGGGAGCTTATGATGCTTTACAGCAGTCATATCGAGTCTGGGGTAAGTTGTGCAAAACTGACAGATGAAAATACCAGTCTCTTATGATCTAGCTTCGTGCTTCACTGGCAAAGTACCCGTTGTGGCAGCTGAGCGACTATGGTGTTGCGCTGCTAAGCACAAGGTCGCAGGACCAAATCCCAGCCACATTTCGATAGGGTTGAAATGCAAAAACACCCATGTCTCATGCATTGGGGGCACATTAACGATCCCCTGGTGGTCAAAATTAATCAGGAGTCCCCCACTATGGTGTGCCTCATAATCAACTCATGGTTTTAGCATTTAAAACTCCAGAATTAATTTCACTGGCAAGTAGTGGAAAATTTAGATGAGGCTATTTAGAACATCACCTTGTATATTTAAGTGCACTCAGGACCACCAGGTTGCTCCTTTCCTTGCACACCACTCTGTATTGTTCATTCTGCACAGGATAAGCCTGCATTTGAGGGTCCTTCACTGGCACTTCTCTGAAAACAGTCCACTTTACCCCCTCTCCTTTTCTCTCTCTCCTGCCCTGTGCCAATATGTATAGAGTGCAATGCAAGGGAATGGAAAATTTATTGGTGCAGGGAGATTACTCAAGACACTGTTTTCAGCAGCATGGTCCATGATGTGGTCTGTAGCCACTGCACCAGACTGATTGCTACACACATCATGAGTTTGCAATATTTTGCCACCACCCCCTCCAACGGCCTTGACATTACGTGGCTAGAAGCTACTCTGCACTTTGTTCACATATTCAATTACGTAGTCACATAAAAAGACCATTTTTATTTGTTGCATGCTGGGCGGTGTTGACTCTTACACTGCGATTGCCAGGTCAGCAGTTATCTGTAGAGAATAAAAATTTAAATAAAGACAAAATGTATTTTACTAGTATTTATTTAAAGTGGGTTTTACCTCTGAAAGTGAAAGTGGAATACTTCAAGTCACTGATGAAAACAATAATGGTAGTCAATAAAACACAACGCATTTAGCGCATTAATTTAATTTTATGACTGGCAGCCAGGAGCCATCTAAACACACTGAATGTTAAGACAATGTGCACATGGCCTTAACTTGGTTCTTTAATTTATCAGTCTCTTGGTTCAAGTTGGGGTCTTAAACTCAACTTGGGCACTGGGCTGCACTGTGGCATTTTGTGGGAGAGGAGAGTTTATCAAGGCTTAAGCATTTTGCAAAGGGGCCTGGGTTGATAGGGCCAGGTTCGTAACTTTAGAAGGCCTATATGAGCTACAAAAAAGGCTTAATGGGGTCACATAGAGCTCATGGCCTTGGAGTTACAAGTGTCTGGTTTAGATAAAACTTGTTGAATGTTCAATGCTGCAGTTTATCTGACAGAAACTTTGCAGATACATCAAGAGAAAAAAAGCGTTTTATTGTTGCTTTCTTTATAGCTGTTAATTATGCATTTAATAATTTTAATAAAATCTTTTCTGTTGCCTAGGTGTTTCGGATCTTCAGCTGTTTTGGCTTTGTCCTCGGTGCTCTTGTGCCTCGTTGCACTGACTCCAGCATCTCCATTCGCAACACAGCTGTGACCTGTATTCACCTGTCTCTTGAAATTAACAACAAGAGTCAAAGTATGTTGATTTCAGATATATTCTTAGCAGGCATATTTCATTGGTTTAATTTTAACATTGCCATCATTACTATATATTGATACACTGATGCCTTTGTAGCCATCCTTGCCCATGATGTCATATTTCGATCATGCTCCTTTCTCGGAGTGGCAGGGTGGGCCCACAATTTTTGCACTACTGTACCCGTGAATGAATGGAGCTTTTTAAAACTGTAGCCCTGCCCACAAAAACTCTCAGTGCAGGATTCATGAAAGAAAAATTATAGTCGATACATCCACACAGAAATGGAAAAGTGTGTAATCTACACTTCCCCTTGAGAACACCGTACTGCACTAATAAAATTTAAGGTGAATGCTGAAGCTGCAAAGATACGCCACTTTGTTGTGACTTCCGAGCTCTGAAATTTTTTGTGGTTTGGTGTACCAATCATCAGATCAGACTCTATCTTCATTTGTCCCGGCTTGCCTAGTTGTCAAGTGCAGCAGACGATAATGCATTATAAAATGTGGAAAACTAATTACATATAAAAAGTTAAATGGTTTGATATATCTGAAATAAAAAATTTTTGCATGTTCGTATGCAAGCATTTCAGAAAACTACAGTGTAATATTTACTAATGTGTTGCTGTATTGGTTTCTCTTTTCTATTCTTTCATTTCATGACGTATGTAGGCCTTTCGTCAAAGGAGGACACAGATTTACATGGTGTTGATGATCTTCAGGCAAACATTCAGAAGACGGACCCTGAGTCCTTTCACATAATTTCCAAAGAGTTAGCAAAGGCAAGTTTGTTTTATGAAGATTTTACAAGGACTTAAGTAGATTTTTTTTTTGTAATATGAATACCGAAGGGGTGTAAACGAAAAAGAAATAGTTCCAACATATACTGGATGTTCCATAGTAGATATTAAACACTGCAGCAGAGATGAAGATAGATATATATATATAGACAGATGTAGTCATTGATGTTGGAAGAAATGTGACGAAAAGAGATGGATGAAATAGTAAAATTTATAAACTTTTTAATAGACAGCTATAGAAAGCATGTTGTAATAGCAGCAATTAAAGCCAGTCAGTGTACAAAGCATGCCCAATTGCTATAAATCCTGATCTTGGCACCATTTTAGAGGTGTGGATGGCCAAATACATTGCTGTTCCAATTAGCAGTTTTAATTCGAATGGCATTCTTTGCCTACTTCAGCTGTTTTGGGCCTATCTATCTATCTAGCCTCCTACGCTGAACAAATTGCCCAAGTTGCATACTTGCTTGGGACACTAGGTACGTATGTGTTCCTGGCCATGATGCCATTGTGCTCATTTCATCATCGCCGTTCCAGCTCCATCATCTCGCCATTGTTGTCATTTCAGTTTCGTCATCTGGTTGCCGTTATACTGTCATCGTCCCATCATAGTCACTATACAGTCATATTATTGTCCTCATGTTGTTGTCATGCCGTCGTCGTCATGCCTTCTACCCTGACCCAGGGACCCAAGTTGTCAAATAGCTTAGGCCACCAGGTATGGGCTTCGGGTCGTGATGCCATCGTGGTCATTGCATCATCATGATTCCAGCTTCGTCATCTGATTCTCATCATGCATTGTCATCGTGCCATTGTTATCGTACACTCGGGCATTCCTTCTCACACCGCCATTGTGATGCCATCATGGTCATACAATCGTCATAGTTCCAGCTTCATGATCTGACTCTCGTCATGCTGTCATTGTCATGCCATTTATGTCGACCCAGTAACCCAAGTTTTCTAAGTTTCAGCCACTAGGTCATGTCATGATGTCATGGTCAATGATCATGATGTCAATGGTCATGATGTCATTGCGACAGTCAGTACATTGTCGGCATTACAGCATTTTCATCCAGCTCTCATCATGCCATCATTGTCATGTCATCATCACCATACAGTCGTCTTGCATTCGATGCCACACCACCATCACGATGCTGTCGAGGTCATTCCGTAATGGTCACTCCAGCTTCTTCAGCTGACTCTCGTCATGCTGTCGTCACACCATCATCGTCGCATAGGCTTCATGGTTCAGTCATCACGCCACCGTCAGCGTAAAATAATTGTCGTTTCATTATCCTCATGCCATTGTCATGCCATGTTGTCATTGTGTTGTCGTCATACAGTAGTCGTTATGCATTCATTGTTGTTACACCAGGGGTTGTTACAGGGGTTATTACATCATCTTCATTGTAACTTCGACACCTGATTGTCATCGTGCTATCGCCGTGAGCCATCATCGTCGCACAGTCATCATCATACCGTTATCATCATGCCATCATTTTCAGGCTGTCATTTCACCGTCGTCATCACTTCGGTAACATCATTCCATTGTCATCAAGTCGTCGTCACACTACCGTTGTCGATCCATCAACATCATTCCTTGTTCTTCATTCTATTGTAATCATGTTCTCACCATTCAGTCGTGATTATGCCATCGTTTTCATGCCATCATCGTCATTGTGTCATGGTCAGGCAGATGCTATCATGCGTATGTTTTCCTACCATTGTCATGTTGCCGTGGTTGTGCCATTGTCATCGTTTCAGCTTCGTCATCTGGTTGCCGTTATACCTTCATCGTCCCATCATAGTCGCCATGCAGTCATCTCATTGTTCTCTTGTTGTCATTTTCACGCTGCTGTTGTTACACCATCTTATAATTTAAGAATCGACATCTAATTGTTGTCGTGCCATCATCGTTATAACACCTTTGTCATTCTGGTGATATCATTCCTTCACTGTCATTCCATCATCACTGCGTAGGCATCATACCGTCGTCGTTATGACAGCATGCTCATGGGCGATCTTGGCAAGCACTGCCATAGCAAAGTGAAGCGATATTAGCAGTGGTGGAACAGCTGCGCCAATTGTGCCAAACTGCACTGAGAGTAGTCCTCTGCGCCATCCTGGGCGAAAACGGCGTTTTAGCGGAAAATTGCGCCGAACCTGTGCCAAAGCAAGCAAGCAAGCAAAACCCTCTTTCCGTCGATGCCTTACATCTAGCAAAACTGAAATAAAAACCAACAGCATGCTGTCATCATCATGGTAGAAGGAAATGAGCCCATCGGAGTCATCCGGTTTGTCATTCCCGCATTTTTCTCTGATGGACGTGCAGTGTAGTGCTGCTGTACGGTCATACTGGCACTTTATTTTGTTGTTCATCAGACCCGTGTGGTACCGCAGAGTTCGCCGAAGGAGGATGTGAAATTCTAAGATTAAAGGTTAGCTTTCCTGATGTTTATGGGTGATAGCAGGGTTTTGTAAAAGAGCCACTGTTATCAGAATTGCACGTGGTGCATAGTTTAGAATCGCATTAGCGTGCACGTGTCAGCTTCCACATGTTTGAGTTAGTGAATAGATTTCGATTTATAAGACTACCACCAGTTTTACTGCTGGCATGGATATGGGCCAGTAATTAATGCAGAAAGTTGGGCTAGTCGGTGTTGATGCGGTTGCTGTGAAATAGTTAATAGTGTGAACAAGACAAATGGAAAAAATGGTGAGACAAGACAGAGCGCTGGACTTCGGCCTACAAGCTTTAATCAGAAAAACATGCAAAGAGGCCCAAATAAATACGCAGACAGACGCATAAACAAATGTGCTACGTTGGAGACAACCAAATGTGCAACAAAGCTGATAAGTGCCCACAACAAGCCATTACATAGCATTCACCAGGTTCTTCTCAAGGTACAACACTTCTTTATCAGTGAGTGCCAGTGATGTAGCACTTACTCATTCATGAGAAGCTTTCACATTCACCATCAGCGACATTAACAGAGTGTAAAAAGCTCTTATTGACAACAGTCTTGTCTTGTCGCAGACATGTTTTCATGAAAAGGCATGTGCTGCTGTCAATATGAACATTGTGCACTCGGTTAATGTCTGGAGGAGGGTCAAGAAAAGGGCCTTGACGTTATGCCAGGATATGTATCTTGATGGCCTCAGGAAGCGTATGCTAGCCACGAAGAGGAACACTCTGACAATGTTTTTTTTTTCTTTTTTTTTTGCTAAGATGCATAAAGTAGACGTCCCTCTCAAAGCAATAGAAACTGAAAGAGTCTTGGCAAGGGGAAATGTCAAAATTTCTTCAGAAACACCTTGAAAGGTTGCATGTCAATAGCCCGTTCGTGTTTCTCAAGTCTAATGAGCTCGTTAACTACCTTTCGGTGCATGAAAACACTGGGGAACCGTTGTTCGCCTTCTCAGTTGACATGGAAGAGCTTTTTTACTCCCTCCCCCAGGCTGAGCTTTTAATTTCCATCAGGGAGCATATCGAAGAGTGTGGTCCCATTGACTTCAAGATGCGGCTGGCCTTTCTGTTGACCGTTTCATTGAGATGCCAAGATTTTATCTTATACCCTTGTTGTTTTTGACCAGGACACATTTGTCCAAAAAGATGGTGTTGGCATCAGTTCGTGTGCAGCCCCTCTTTTAATTGATTTGTTTTTATGTTTTTGACAATCATATTTTCTCGTTACTTGACGATACTTTTGTAGCTAAGATTCTTAGGCATGTCGATGACTTTCTTGTTGTGCTGAAAGGTTTGAAGCCTGAGGGGAGCGGCTACGCTGTTAAAAACGTTCTGGGTGTTTTTTAAAAGTGTGCAGTAGGACTTAAGTTCACACATGAGTTGCCAGTAGATGGTAGCCTACAATTCTTAAATATTCGTGTCATTCTAAGTGTTAGTTCCCTTTGTTGGATGTACTCTCCTAGGAGTAAGAAGCCCTTGCTTGACTACCGTTCGGTGCACTCCAAGTTAGCTAAGAGGCATAGCTACTGACTGCCTGAGAGCTGCTCTGGTTAAAACTTCGGTGCACCAGGTTTCCTGCAGTGTTCAGCAACAAACGAGCCATTTACGTAGCGCTGGGTATCCCGATAACACCTTGGTGTCAGTCACTGCGAGCCTCATAAAAGATCTAAAAGCTGACTCGGCAGCCACTCAGTGCAATAATGCACGTCCCAGTGGGCGTCTTGTGGCCGTGCCATACATACACTAGGTGTCCTATCGCCTAAAAATGGTAGTGAATAAGTGCGGTATGGGTGTTTTTTCAGCACCACTAAAGTTCACAAGAATGTGCAGGCTGGCAAACAATGCCGCGAGTCAAGGCACATGCACTAAGGAGCATGTCACCTGATTTGTTAACTGCCATAGGTTTACAAGTGGTTTACAAGATTCCACTTTCCTCTGGAAAGTGCGTTATTGGACAAATAGGCAGGTGCCTGAATAATTGGCTTAGGGAGCACCGCAACGCTGTAAATGCTCTAGCAGGCACTGGCCACTTGGCTGACCACTGCCATAGATGTAATCATAAAGGCTGCCTGTGTTTCCATAACACACAAGTGCTCAGATGGTTCGCCAGGCAGTTAGATAAGGAAATATTTTAGACATATTGCATTTCAAAGGCTGCTGATGAATGTGTAAGCGCTCCATCACTGGCACTCACTCAAGTGTTGTATCTTGAGAAGAACCTGTTAAATGCTATGTAATGGCTTGTTGTGGGCGCTTATTGGCTTTGTTGCGCATTTGGTTGTCTCCAAAATGGCACATTCATTCATCTGTCTACGCATTTATTTGAGCATACAGTGGCCTCTTTCCACGTTTTTCTGAATAAAGCTTGTCAGTTGAAGTCTAGTGCTCTGTCCTGTCCCATCCTTTTTTACATTTGTCTTGTTCACGCTGTTATCTATGTCACAGCAACTGCATGTAGGCCAGGTTAATTTTGGCATTATGTATAAGCACTCAGCTTGAACACATGGGGGCCATTGTGAAAGAAAACAGAAAAAGAGAACCGTGCAAGTATTTGTTGGGGGCCAAAATGCGTTCTACAATCGTGTTTTATATGTGTTCTTGAAGTTATTTCCCATGACCAAATATTGAGACCCATTTTTGCAACATCATTTTGCACTTGCGACTTAGATATGTGTGTGTCCCAAAGTTTTTGACCTGTTGGGGTAGCCTATACAATGGCTATGGCGCTGCACTGCTGAGCTCGAGATCGTGGGTTTGCATGCGGCTGCGGTGGCTGCTTATTCATGAGGGAGGGATGCAAGGTCGCTTTTAATGCAAAAATTGCACAGGTGCAAAAGTCAGATTTGTTTGTACAACTATATTACATTGTGCCATGCTTTATTGAATCAAATGAGGGAAAGTGAGAACGTACGACACTGTTTATTATTTTTGATAGCCGCAGATTTACAAGGACTGAGGTCGAATGTGGTACAGGGCGAGAGCCGCCACTTTGATGGGTGCCGCCACATTTGGTGATGCAAAACTGTTGTTTCGAATTTGAGTTGCTGCCCTATGTTGGCAAAATAGCGTCGCCACTGCAAACACAAAATCCTCCTCACGCATGTGCAGTGACGTTGACGGTACTTCTTTGTTCAAAAACTCTCTAATGTCCGTGGAATGACGTGAATGTATTGCATGATGTTATGTTCAGTTCAGGTGCGCATACTTGAACGGTCTTGCTGTGAGCTTTTGCTCACAAGCCTTGACTGTCGCACTGTGCATCATCCTCAGTTACTAAACCCGCCGTGTGTTGACAATCTGTCTGTGGCACTGTCTGTGGTGCCTTATCCATAGCGTATCGAAGCGTCGGCGAAACTGGCCGCAGCCCTCTTTGTGCATCCTGGTGTGGAGGAGCGTAGTGTCCTTTTGCGACCGCCCTCACAAGATACCGTATTTACTCGAACCTAACGCGCATCCTTTTTCTGATAAAATGGGTCAAAAAATTGCATGCACTTGAGAATTGAGTACAACCCTAAATCCGCGTTACTATATCCCCATCGGCATTCGAAAAATGTCCGCCTCGTGCGTGCTTTTAGCCTAGCTGCGTTAGCTTCTTCCATGTGCATACCTCCATGTACAGTAAACCAGGCGCTGGTGTAACCTAGTCTACCACCTGTCTTCCCGTTTTCTGCGTTTATTCAATCAGCATGGAAGCGCCGTCTGCGAAGACATGCCTAGTCCACCATGATGCCGCATTTAAAAGGAAAGTTATTATGTGTGCGGAGATGGACAGAAATCGAGCCGCGTCATGGGTGTTCGGAGTTCCTGAAACTTGCGTGCGGGATTGGCGCAAGCAGAAGGAGAATATTTTCGCCAGCAAAGCAACAAGGAAGGGTTTCAGTGGACCAAAGCAGGGCCGCTTCGCCGAAATAGAAGAGCTTCTCGGAGAATACGTGCAAGAGCAGCGAGTGGCATAGCGGCCTGTGACGACCGATCTGCTCAAAGTATGGGCGATGCAGTTAGCCCTACAGAAAGGGCTAATGCGGAGTGACTTCAAAGTGAGCAGGTGCTGGCTATCAAATTTTATGAAAAGAAAAGGCTTTTCTCTTCGAAGGCGGGCAGGGATATGCCAAAAATTGTCCGAAGAATATGAAGAGGAATTGCACAGTTTTCAGCAGTACGTTCTGAAGTTGCGCCATAGAAACGACTACCACTTCGGACAGATTGGAAATGCCAATCAGACGCCGCTCTACTTTCACATGCCTGCCACTACAACCGTTGAAAAGAATGGGGCAAAGCAAGTGCATGTTTTGTCTTCCGGCCACGAAAAAACTAGAGTCACTGCAATGCTTTGTTGCACTGCGGATGGGCGCAATCTTCAGACGGAAGACGCTCCCGAAAGGAATCGTGTTTCCGAGTAGTGTGATTGTGCGTGCAAATGAAAAAGGTTGGACGACCATGGACTTGGTTGCTGACTGGATTGATAACGTTGGCGGAGGAGACCCGGCGGCAGTTTGGGTCTGCGTGGGATGCTTGTGCTCGACGCATTCAGGTGCCACCTTGACCAGCGCATCAAAGACAAGCTGGCTGCATGCAACACTGACCTTGTCATGATACCCGGCGGCATGACATCGCAGCTCCAGCCGCTCGATGTTTGTTTGAACAAGCCAGTAAAAGATAGAATTCAGGTGCTCTGCGCCGAATGGCTTGTCAGTGGTCGCCACGAATTCACGCCCGCCAATAAAATGAAGCGTGCCTAGCTGCAGGACTTTGCTGGATGGGTGAAAGATGCATGGTGCACGATCCCGTCTGCCATGGTCAACAAGGCATTTAAAAAGTGCAGGATTTCGAATGCCATCGATGGCACCGAGGATGAAATGCTTTGGTCTGTTGTTAGAGATAAGGAGTTGTCTGATAGCGACGACGAGTGATATCTATTGCCCCACGTGACTCATACTGGCGCAGTGAAAAATCTTGGCGGCAAGGTACGCCACTTCCATTTGTGTTTTTATTAATCTCAACTTTAGTATATTGGGAATAAATCTGTTTTTTTTCCAAATGAGAGAAAATAGTATTTCTATATGGAAGCACGAAGTGCGTGGTATTGTACTTTCTTTTTTTGGTCATGGAAAACGGGTGCGCCTTACAATCAAGGTTGTCATTTTTTTTGGGGGGGGGGAGGGGGGGAGGGCACGGAAAACGGGTACGCGTTACAATCGAGGGTGCGTTAGAATCGAGTAAATATAGTAAGCCTTGGGGGGAACACCAACCCATCTCCACAACATATCGACTATATCAGTTAAAATTTCCATGGTATATGGTAAGCAGACGTGCATTTGACCCTGCGCCAAAAGTACTTGCTGCTGCACCAAGTCGGCTTCTAGCCTGCGCCAGGACTTGGACCCAAATGTGAAATTGTCATTCCACCACTGTATTGAAGTATGTGGCATATAGCTGAAGTAACGAAAGCGTCAGAATTATCACTGAACATGTTAAATAAACGTGAGTTCTGAATTTGGGAATAGGGTCTGTCTCCACACTGCTTAAATGCTATTCACATTACCATCAGCAGTCATCGTGAGATTTCTGCTGTAATGTTTTTTCTTCTGAACTGTGGGGAATGCAGTGTGTGTGTCTCAAAACATCGAACCTTTCTGTAGATACTACTGAAACCCATTACTAGCCTTTGGCTATAAATCCAAACAGTTCATGGAAATTAACTGTATGCATTTTATCAAATAAAATTGAGTTGAATTGAATAAGAAAAAAACACTGAGACAGACTGCAATCACTGATTTCCGCCTGTAAGCATAGTACCCATGATTTTGGGAATTAAAACGTCTCTTCTGCACCCTGTTCAGTTCGTTTTGAGGGCATGTTCAATTATTATGAACTTCTAATATATCGAACACATTTTGTGCATTGGTGGTGTTCATTGTATTTGGGCTTGACTGTGTAAAAATTTATTTTCAATCATATTAAATGTAATTTTGTTTTCTGCACCTGTACTAACTTTCTCTTTGGACAAGGACTTTTCTAGGTGTTTACCTTTGATTTATTTCTTGAAATGGTCAGCCTTGATTGTATTGTTGTTGCTATTTGCTGCACGCAGACACTGGCCAAGAAGGTGCCATCAATTCAGCTCCTTTCATTAGCCGAGACGCTCCTTCAAGGTCTCAAGGATCCAGTGTCAAGTAGTTCCTCTGGTGCAGCCCATGTGCTTTCTGGCCTGCTGCAGCTGCGTGGTGCTGAGCTGCGAGCTGAAGTACGCATTTTCTGTTTAAGTATGTTGCTCAAACTGAGAATTAGATGTGAAATTCATGGAGTGCTGCACTAACTAACACTGGAATCTGCCATAGTGGCTTAGCGGCTATGGTGTTGCACTGCTAGCACAAGATCGTGGGATCAAATCCCAGCCGTGGCAGCCGCATTTTGATGCGGGCGAAATGCAAAAAAACTAGTGTCTCGTGCATTGGGGGTACGTTAAAGATCCCCTGGTGGTCAAAATTAATCCAGAGGCATGCCTCATAATCAAATTGTGGTTTTGGCGTGTAAAGCCTGAGAATTCAATTCAGACAACAGTGGATAACATTTGAAAAATGCACTCGATTGCTTGCTCAGGTTGTCTTTCCTTCTTTTCTCTCTCTCTCTTGCCCTCATGTTTAATTTATTTAGTTGACGAAGCAGATTACATTAATGTTAATGAATTGTACCCACAGTGTCATATGCTTTAGCTTTATGTACACTGTTTCTTCTGTCTCGCCTCCGATTAACATCACGTAGTGACAATGCAGTAATTGGCTGTTAAATCCACTTAATCCTTTCAGAAACCATGTACATAATTGTGTACATTGTGAACTTCCACCTTTTCTTCCAAGTGTGTTACAGATGCTGCCAATTTAGGAATTCCAGTAGAATTATCCACTCTTCTTCTTGCAACTGTAGAGTTTGCTGTGCCATATAGTGAACATGTATAAAACCAATGTGGAAAATATTCATCATGGCAGCGCGTGGCCGATGTTACCAGATAAGCCATCTAATATTTTGCTGTGTTTTCAGCATTGTCTATGACTTTCAAAGAATTTTTCGTTGATATAATGATCATGTGATTGTCTCAAAATAGAATACAAAACCGACACTCACAAGGTGTCCTCTCAGTTTCGTTATTTATGTATGGTGACAAACGTGTACAAAGCGTCTTAGTGGACGCGTTCAGAATGCTGTACATGAAGCAGTGTGCAGCACAGAGCAGTGCTCGACTCTGCTAGCTAGTGAACTCGTAGGTTGAACTGTAGGATGCAGTGACTCATAAGGTTGATTATGGAGTAAACTTAGGCTTTACTGTATGCTATATCTTTGAAAATTGAATGCACAAATGATTGCAGTCAACTTCTGTTAATTTGACTTAGGTAATTTTAACTAGGAGGTGTTGCTTATCGTTACATTAAAAGCATGACTGGTTCAACTAAAAGGTGTGACCATGCTGCAGCGAGGCTGTAAAGACATCATGCTACTAATTTGGAAGGCCATGCTGATGCCACAGCTTAGTGTAATGGTCGGTAGAGCATGGTGTGCATCGTTCCTCATAGACATGGCAGTGCAGCTTCAAGCACAGTCATGAGGCAGGTGACGAGGGTGTAGCAGGGCAGCATTAACTTCACTTGTAAAAGATGCTTTTAACCCTGTCAGGGGCTGTATACACAATTGTGTGCACCAAGATAGTGCATTAAGAGCGAAAGCATTAGCAATATGCAATATGTATGCATATTTAAAATGTATTGCATACATCTTGAAATTCTTCTGATTGAAAACGGGCTGCAAGTTTCAATAACATGTGCAAAATGCTTCTGCAAAACGAGGGGGAAGGGGTTGAGTGTTTTTACTTCTTTTCAGTATGTTGTATGTAGCAGGTTAACTTTTTTCATTATGCATTATGCATTAGTGTTGTGCACCAGGCTTAATATTCAAGTGGCTGGTTAGGGGCTTTTCAAGCCTGCTAGACAAGAAATAGTTGATGTTTTCATGTAGGATGTTCCAGTAGTGAGCTTTCACATGGAATCCACATTCTGTAAACTTGACGAACTCACTGAAGAATGTAAAATTCTTAATCTAATCTACAGCTCTATGCTTTTTATGATTCTGTAGATGCAAGCAATATGGTGAAAGTAAGTTTTCAATCAAGAGAATGAATTGGCGCCTTAAAGAGCTACAAACTTTTTGTTCAGAAAGATTCATGAGGCGATGCCCTTGAATATAAGACATATTGCATGTCTGTTAACAAAAAATTGCGCCCTATGGATCCCTATTGATCTCCTTATTTATCTCGCTCATTGCATAGTGAGGGCCTCAACTTTAGCATTCTTGATTGGCCGGTTGCCTGCTCGTAAGCTCACTTACATGATGCTAGCAGCTCAAAGGATCTCTGTAGCACCTCTCCCCTTAATGCAGAAGATGTAGGTTTGGCTCCCACCTGCAGCAAATTCTTTTTGTCCACTATTATTTTCCTTTACCTTAATATTACTATGTATCAATTAAACATAGCAATTAGTAATCTGTTCTATGCTTTCTACGGCTTTCTATGCCATTGTCTGTTTTCTTCACATGGTTGTAGCCAATAAAAAAAAAAAATTAGCCCTTTGGTTGCCCTTATTGTTGTAATAGTAGTGCTGCACCTCAGACTTTCCTTGCGTAACCTTGGACACATTGTCAATTGTACGTGGTCCCTAATTGTTGCAAGCTGAGTTTCAAGGTTTTGAAACAAATAATTCTTTCAGTATGCATTACTTACAATTTTCTTTGATTTTTCCCGGGTTGTTTGCCCCTCTCCCCCCTCTCTCGCCTCCCCCCCACGCCTCGTGCAAGAAAGACTGTGTGCTTCCGCCCTGCTTTCCTCCCTCCCTTGCATGCAAGATATTGACTTGCGATCATCGGCTGACCCTCACAAGCCAGTTGCCAGCCCGTGTCGACACGGCAGAAGTCTATTTTATACGGCCAATTTCACAAATATTGCCGCTAATTTCGTCCGCTGTAGCCGATAGTCCATTGCAATAGTCCATTAAAAGTGAACTTCGTCGCATTACTAAAATAGGTAGAACAAACTAAGGCTGAAATATGGTCCATTGTATCTGAAAGTCTGTTGTACGCGGGTCCTTTCTAACGAGTGTAGACTGTATATGGTAACAAATATAGGATCTAAGGAAATTTTAATGTCAGATGTGACTTCTTTATAACAGGTTCGGCTATATTGCATTTCTTGGTTTTATTTTAATTGAACATTAGCAAGTTTATTAAAATTAAATTCTGGCTTTTTGTAAGTTTATGCCTGGACTTGTCCACATTGCAATGCAATTTAATTTTTGATCCCTTAAAACTGTTACATAGCGCATAAGCATTCAGCATCTAGCCATGACAAAGAATGCTCGCTCATATGCAGATCCACTAAATGAACCATGAATTGACTTCATTGCATGAATTGCTTCTTAGTCATTGTCTACCGGTTCTTTAGTAATTGAGCACTATTTGTACTATCTTAATTTGATTCGGTTGGAATTTGTGTCATTCAATGATTTTGTACAAGTAGTGCAGACAACTGTTGATTCAACACCTGACAACTATGTAGCATTCTTTTATTTGAGCATGTTCAAGGCCCGAAAACATTCCCACATTTTGTAAACATTTCCTTTGATCCGAACTTACAGATAATTTAAGCCAATTTTACAACCTTGCCAAGGTCAAATTGACTTAACTGTCACAGTCCTATCTTGCTCCTTGCTCTTTCGAATGGGTGCGGGGCTGTGCGGCCACGGGACAGTTTGTATTTGTTACCACTTTGCAAGAGGGTCACGCCACCAGTGGGGAAGTCATCTAGCCCCCCACATGGGAAGAGAGGAGTAAGGCATCTGCTTGACTCGCTGTGACAGCGCACTGGGAAAGTATAAAACGGCAATAGTGCGTAGTGTGCGAATGTAGGAAAAAAGGACAGAGAAGACTAACGAGTGCTCTGTCCTTTTTCCTACATTCATGTGCTACGCACTGCTGCCGTTATGAACTACGACAAACTCACCCAAGCTTCTACTCTAATAAACTATAAAATTTCATAATTCCCATAAGCTTCAGATTTCTAAATCAAACAAGATTACAGTACTGCATCTTCTACTAGCTATCCGTCACTGTTTTCTCTGGTTGTAAGTTCAATTCCTGGTTTTGCTGACCACATTTCAGGGGAGGTAGGATTAGGCTGTAGGTGTTTCTCTGGGCTAATATGAGAAGCAGAGACATGCTCAGGTGGAGAGGAGCGATCACTGAGGTCACTGTCCTTGCTTGCCGTTTAGTCTTTGTGGCCCTTTAGCGCTGCATGTGGCAAGACAGGTGGGGCTGAAGCCCAGGTGTGGTGAGTAGCCTTCATACAGATGGCTGTACGCTGCACTTGAATGCATGTGTGTGAAGGCTGTACAGGGTGGATGGAGGTGCGGCTGTCAAGTTGCATCGATTGCCTGCTAGTTGTATGCTCTCAGTTGCTACTTCACTGATAACTCAATTCTGCTGTCGCCGTTGCGGTTCCTAAGAAGCGGTGCTGTCAAATAACGGTGAACGTCGGTGGTGCATCGGGCATTCAATTCTGGTGTACAATGTGTGGTGAATGGGTGTGCAGTCCTTGTGCATTTGTCTTTGGACACCAGGCACGTGCACTAAATATTGGCCGTACATGATCTGGAAATAAACTTTCCATGGTTTTCTTGCATTTCTGCAGTTTGCAGGACGATAAACATTGAGAGCTCTCGTGGTTTGTGTGTTTCATTGATTCTTGCAAAGATTCCTTCACGTGTGTCTCATGAAAATCTGAGGAGGACCTTCATGCGGGTATTTTCAGGACTGTATCTCATATGATAATTGTCGTGTGCTGATACAGACATCTCTCAAATGTAGCATAAGGAGTCTATGAATTTTTTAGTTATTACCTCATACTCAGTGAAATTTTCTAACATTACAGGTGGCCCACCTTGTTGAGAGCTTGCACCAACAGCTCTCGCATGTCCATTCTCCCCAGACGCAGTCTGAGGCCCTTGAAGTGATCCGAACTTTGGCACGACACCACTCGAACCTCGTTGTGAATGCCCTCCTGACCTATCCGTTGCCTTATGACAAGTATGTCATGTGTCTTTGCTCAGCAAGTTAAAGTAAATCCTTGTTAGAACTAAGTTCCTTTATTTAAATTACTACTGTATTCAAAATTTGTTAGGATACCATTCATTGTGCATGAATTCTAGACAGGTTTACTTGAAATGTAATGACAGCAATCTGATTTGAAGGGCCCCTCACCAGGCCTGGCCATTTTGAGCTGACAAGCGCAGAGCATATATTGTGCGATAACAATTGTGTCTGCAAATTATTACACCGCTACACGCCACGGAAAGTCCCGAAATTTCAATCCGATCGCCGTTTCCTTCACTCGCGGCCGCCGCGCTCCAAGCTGGACGGTGACGTAATAGCGCCCCTGCGCCTACGTAATCGTGTCCGCAGTGCGGCGTTGCTTGTAGTGACACGTGACTTTGAGAATTAATCAAGACAACATCTGTTATCTGTGCAATCTGTTGCTTGAATTGATGAATTGAAGTTTAGAGAAATAATAAAACACACAAACAGAATGTCTGCGCTTTTTTTGTTTTACTTCGCACCAAAGCAAGAGAGATGTACTTCTGCTTCGTCTGCTTGTTTTCACGGTCGTGTGGTCACGTGCACAGGTACCGAAACTGTGCCATTTTCTACCGTGTTCCGCCACGTGATCATGCTCTGTGATCCACTTGTTGTGCCTCAGTATTCGTGTAGCACCGAATCATACCGCTAGTCATGTTTCCTTGTGCACAGCGCGCAAAATCATGCATTCCGCGAACGAGACAACAGCTTGCGCACTGTGCGGTCAGCGGAAATGCGTAGCCCAGGAAAAAAAAAAGCGAGGAGAAAAAAAAAATGAAGGCGGGGCCTGTGACTTACACATCACACAATCCTCGAGGTCTGGTATGGGAGAACGCAGGGAAGGAATTTCGCTTGTGAAGGCTAGACTGGGCGAGTGGAGAGAGCATCTTGCTTGGCAGTGGAGCCCGCCTGCTGAAATCGTGGGTTCGTGGCACTGAAATATTTCTATCTCGGCTATTAATGAGCCGATTTGAAAAATTTTTGCAGCATAATGCTCCCTAAAGGACATGTAATAACTTCCAGCGTAAACAGAAATTTGCTATGGGGCCTGGTGAGGGGCTTTTTAATACAAAGAGCCAATGTGGGAAGGGGTTAGAATTCCTCTTTTCTTTTTTTTTAATTCCCTATGCTTGTGCCAATGTTGTACCTACTGCCTCATATAGACTGGGACAGGTTTAAGAACTGCATAAATGCTAGGACAAAGTAACCCTCTTCACGAGTAGCCTTGCCAAATGCATTGGATGCACTTGCAGTTTTAAGTAGAGCCTACGTTACAGGTCATCTTGATATTTTATGTAATTTGGTTGGGCCTGTACATATGTGACCCAGGCATGGCACTGCCAATGCCCTCACTAAAGTCTGTGATGCTGCGGCAAAGCTGCAGTGTTGGTAACATGTATATGTTAAAGAAGTGGCACTGAATGGTACACAGGGACCAAAAGAGTTAGTTGTAGTGTATTGATTCAACCCAGAGCTGAAATCACACCCTCAGTTTTTTACAGCTGCATGGAAATCACATGACACAGCGATGCAATTTTTTTTTTGCATTCCTTTTTTCTATTTTCAGTAATTTCCTTCAGTATGCATTTCAGTTTGCCCTATTGCAATATTGTGTTCTTAGGCAGGTGTGCGAGTGTTGGTCAGCACTGGCCAAAGACGCTGCCATGGGTTCGAGTATTGTGAACCACCTGCTGGAAATGCTGGACAACCAGGGAGCTACAGAATTTCATCCAGACCCCAAAA
The DNA here is from genome assembly GCF_050947875.1 of Dermacentor variabilis. Lineage (NCBI taxonomy): Eukaryota > Metazoa > Arthropoda > Arachnida > Ixodida > Ixodidae > Dermacentor > Dermacentor variabilis. The sequence goes on from NC_134568.1 coordinate 210,094,732, forward strand.
GCCAAAGAGGCACCATCAGAGTGGCCGTTAGGGATGTGCTTGCGGTGGGTGCTTTTCGATTGAGGCAGCTAAGAAAGCATGTTGCAAGCTAGTATACAGTCTCTGAAAGTAAAGAAAAGCAGTTTTATTTATACCTTGACCTTCATCTTACTGTCCTGCTGGACGTCTCATCCAGGATGAAAATGGCAAGAAAAGTGGGGCAGAGGTGGGTGGGTGATGCTAGTCCTTGTCTTATGCCTATCTTCAACTTTTCTCAAAAGTCTGTGATCATGAGTCAGCCAGCTCTAGTTGTCTGCCTTGCATTTGTGCTTCAGTACATCTTTCCAGAAGCTACATGATTCTCCTTATTCATCAGGTCACAAAACTACTCTATGTTAAGATTTGGTCAGGACAACTAAACTGAGAAAGCAGAACTTACTACAAGAGAGAACTGCTAGAGAAATGTAGGCCTGTGCCAACGTGGTACCTGTTAGCAACAACACTTGAGTGCATAAAATATTTGCAGCTCTGTCCTGCGATAAGTACTGGTGTTATTGGCCAATTATGCACATCAGCTGTGGTATTATTTCCGTAGGAGTTAATTAAATTGACGTAGGGGGTGATGCTTATCATTATAGCTTCATTGCTTCATGAGCTGATTAGTCTAACCTCGATATACAGTTAGACCTCTATATAACGAACTTCAATATAATGAAATCCTCGTTATAATGGAAGTATTTAACTTTTCATAACCTCTTGTTTATAGAAACACCATGTATTTAGAACCTCAATATAACGAACTGTGTATGTGATTTCAATATAACTAAATTTCACTGCCGCCACAAAGGAATGCTGTGACAATAAATTAAAACTTCTCCAGACGCAGATAGTGAAATGATTGAATTACAAGGCTGCTTGCAAATGCACCTCAAATCGCATGCCACATGACAATAGCCGAAGTGGAGCCACATCATGTTCTGTATGAAGTCCAAGTGCGATAAGATCCTATTTCGCTCCATTCACTTTGTGCCAGGGTGAGACAAGAAAGATGGTGGTTTAATGAGTGCCACCTTCCTGCGCGTGCAAAGGTAAAGAGGCAGGGAGGAGCGAGCTCGCGGTAATGCGATCAAGCGCGCGTGAGGGGCAGGGGAGGCATGGAGTTGGCACGCCTCTCAGCAATGGCTGTGCATGGCTGTAAGTGCGACTGAGAGCACACCCAGCTGCGCACCCTGCTTTAGAGGTAATCTGCCACCTATGCAAAGAGTGGGCCTGCTGAGATGGCGGGGCATCATATGTATAAGCTGTCTTACCACGCGTTTAGTATTGGAGGTAGCATAATCTCGAGTTTCAGTGACCCCTTAGAGTGAGAGGCAGACTAAGCATTCGCTCCCCGCTGCCGGTGCTTTTCCTGATAGCGTCATCCCAGTGTGGGGGACGCTATCAGCTGCAGGGGCTGAGTGCACGTGAAAGCGTGACTGGCTTCACTTAACTCATACCATTGAGAAGATATCGTTGATATACATGGCATGAAACCGTACCATTCGTCGCCAACTCCCAAATTTATCAAAATGAATCGTTTTCTCATTCAAATATGCTTTTTTCGATTGCCCGATAATTCGGAAAATTCTGCAGCCCCTTTCCGTGCAAGAAAAATCGATCGGCGACTGTACTTAATTGAAAATCATATTTAGCGCCAGCGAACAAGGACAGAAAGGAGACGACACCACAATGCGTTGGGAGTATAAACCTAGGGCTAATAAGCCTCTATTGCCGTAGTGGTCCGCCCACTCGAGGCTTGTCAAGAGGAGCATTGCCAACTTGTGCTTTGGAAATGCAGAAAAGAAATCTTGCCACCATAAGATCTATACGAGTCTTATGGATCAGTCGGGAAGGTTATCAACAGCAGGGTTTCCGGAGTCGGTGCATGTTTCGGTTGTAGAGGGGCTGCTAAAAAGATGCGGGTCAGACAACACAACTTGGGACGTGGCAAATCAACAGACGAAACACAGAAGGAAGGTAGCGGTAGTGCCCTATCTGCATACAACGGCACATAGTCTTAAGAAAATGACTAGCCGGGTGGACACAAAAGTGGCTTTTTCAGCGTCAGAAAAACTCTCGAAAATATGTCGGTTAACGGACCCGTGCCGTAAGCCAGCTGTCGAATGCTCTACGAATCATTGTAAAGCACCAGTGGGTTGCGTAGAAGCTGTTGTTTATGAGCTTCCGCTGTTGTGTGGGAAAAAATACATTGGACAGACAGGAAGGTGTCTTAATGACCAGAAATAAGCAATACCGTCATTTGTCAACTCACTGTCATGAATGCGGCTGTGCGCCAGTGTATAGGTCCTGTCGGGTTCTTGCAAAGCACAAAGATAAAGATGTGCGAGAAATTATTGAGCCTCAGGGATATCTGTCGGAATAGTGATACGTGTCTTAGTGCCCCTTCGGTCTACTTGTTAGATAAGGAGGCAGCTTTTTTGGATGGTTAAAATGTGGATGAGGTGGTGCCACTGTGCATGGTGGGTGTTTCCTGAAAATCAAGTTGTTGAAGTTAGCGCATTGTGGTGTCAGCTCCCTTCTGTCCTTGTTTGCTGGCACTAAATATGCTTTCCAAGTCAGTTTACCAACACGCCTAACAAACGGCAATGCTGTACTTATTTGCGTAAAAGGTCGAATTTCAATAGAATGAAATTTAGTTATAAAGAAGCAAATTGCTGATTTTACGATCTTCATTATATTGAGATTTTATAACAAAGCTGCATCTGAAATGAAAATGTCTTTGTTATAGTTGATATTTGTTGCAAGCATAATGCTAATATCGGCGAAAAAAATTTGCTATCATTGCGAAAACAATGCACAATGCCTCTGACGGGCCAGTAAAAGGCCTCCTGCGCATTTTACGGCCCGTAAGCAGGGATGCGATCGCATATCATTGTTCGAAACATGCATTCAGTTTGCATCCGATTTCATCTCACGCGATTGGCCTAGGCCATGCCGACGTGTGCGGCTGACGATGTCGGCGTGACCTAGGCCAGTCGTGTGAGGTGAAACTGAATGCACGTTTCGGACAACGATCTCCGATCGCACCCTAGCTTGCCATACCAATAGGTGGCAAGATAGCGATCACACACACACGATTTGAATTGTCGCTAACATGAAATACTGCGATTGGTGTGAACTCACAGGATCTGCACATTGGCTTGCCAACTGCGGTCCAACTAAGCTAAGCCACTGGCCAAACCGTGCAAACGCATCCAGTATGTGCTATTTCAAGTTGCTCTTGCTGAGTACAGTCGCTGACCAATATTGTAGAGGTGGGAGGGAGCTGCACAAGTGCCGGAACTTTGCTACTACTGCCATAATTCTAGCCCGTTAGTGCAGTGTAATGTTCAATCGCTGATGAGGTCGGTGGGTACGATCATATTGACATAAAGCTTCCTGCAGCAGCTTATCACCAGCCACTCCGCCAGCCATTGGTAAATTTATTTCACAGTGGTACTGCCTAGGCCTCTAGGCCTAACCAATGCTGCTTTGTTGGGAGTCTGCAACCAAAGTTGTGGTTTGGTGTCAAGCTGACGTAATGACAACTTTGTTCGTGTCCACCATGTTCGCAGCATCATGCATGTCAGAAAAATCGAGTGGCATGTCCTATGGCGTGCATAAAATCGATTGCCTTTATATATTAGATTTAAGTGGAGGCATTGCAGTGAAGTGCAGTGCAGTGAAGTTCAATAAGCATGCAGGTCTGAAAAATCGGATGTCTGAAAAAAAAAATAACAAAAGCCGGAGTCTCGCTCGAAAGGCAAAGCACCAATTGCGATAGAAAATTAGTAGACAGCTATACAAAGTTAGGATAGCAGTTTTATTGGTGGTATAAACTTGTAAACATTCACTTACTAACTAAATTAACAATGATAGAATGTGTAAGCACGGCTGAAGGAAGACTTAGAAAGAAACAGACACACAGAGACAGCTCTGTCTCTGTGTGTCTTTACTGTCTATCATGGATTCAAACCAACTAGCCCGGCAACGTGTTCTAACTAAATTAACAAGCACGGTGTCACACACACCCACAGGTAAACATGAACACATCTCACTCGATGAGCGTAGGAACTTGCTGTAAAAATGTTGGAATGAGGAATCGCGGCAGCAGCAGTGATCGAATTGAGCTTCGTCCACCTCGCTTCAACGCGAACGAAACATAGAAAGCACAGCTCATATGAAGCTACCAGCACTACGTGCACTCTGCAAACATCGCAGATTGCTTTGAAGATGAAGCCCACACAGGTGCACACTTTGGCCACATCGCAGATCGCTTTCAAGATATGGTGTCCGCATGACCATGGCGTAAGCAGCAGCTGCCAGAGAAGAACCCGCCCCGCCCTCCCTTGCCTCACCCCCGTGCCTCACACGCAACAGGAGAGGGTGTGCTTCTGGCCTGCTTTCCTCGCTTGTACACGCGAGATTGAGCTGCATTTATTGGCTCACCCTCGCATGCCGCTTTCACTCGCACATACAGCATACAGCACGCGGCGACGATTTTATCGCCCTTGAACTTTATATGGAGCCTCTCGGCGCAGCTGACGGTGGAAATGCGCCTGGAGTGTCCATGTAACTACCACAGCAATAAAAATGGTCAGCCACTGTACTTGACATTTTTGCTACCAGAACACACACTTTTAGCCACGTGCAAAGAAACATTTGCTTTGCTAAGCCGATGCCGTGTCAGATCCTACATTTTCGGTTTCATCACACCAGGGGAATACTCCATTGAAATAAAGTATGACCAACCAAAATTTAGATTTGCTTGATTCTACCCAATAATTCATTCTATATTCATGTTCACTATGTCGAGGTTCAACTGTATGTTGCTGTAGTAGAATCCTGTGAATATGTTCCTCGCTGTTGCATTTTCCTTACTGCCACATCTCGTTTTCTGTGTCTTTACCACAATTGACTCCTGTGTATTATGTTCCCATTTATACGTCGCCATTCTGTAATGTTCCCACAGCTTACGTTGTATTTAAATGTGGTGATCACGTAAATTTAGCAGTGCAGAGGGAAATTGAGAAGTATGAAATGCCGGAATTATGCAATCGTCAGTCCCAGTAAACGTGTGATGATGCAGTTGCAATTCTTTTCGGCTTTCTAAAGTCAGCTTTGCCGCAAAATAGGCATGTTATGCGTTGAAGCATACTAAGAGTGGGACGGTGCTATCGTCGAGAGACATAGTATGTGCTTCTTAATTTTACACCCACGCAAGAGCCGTCTCTGATATTGCTGTGGCAATTCAGGGCCTTCCTCACTGTTACATTTTTCTGCGGTCCATTGAAAAATAAATCAACAGGGTTCTGTTGTATATGGCTCAGATATTTGCCATATTTTTGCAAAGTCACGCAGGGTACTAGTAAGCCATCAGTTTGTTGTCTGGAGGCATTTCGCTTCCTATTTACTGATTTTGCTACTGTGCAGTGGTGATATAGAGTCGAATCCAGGGCCTGCTACTGCACATTTTGAACGATTACTCAAAGGTCAGAACACAATATTGAAAAAGCTGTCATCAAATTGAGAACAGGTGCTTTGCTGAAATAGAACTGAAGGCTCATATTGTGTCATTAGAGGAAACAATCATGTGTGGATGATATTCCTTCTACACTGGCTAATGTTGAGGCACAGCAGCATCAGAATCAGGCAACATTGTCGGCTTTTGGTTAAAAAATTGACGACATTGATAATCATCAAAGGCGGGATAATCTACTTTTTTATGGTCTTGAAAATAGGGACACTCTCGAAAATGCAACTAAATCAAGTGAACTTGCCTCAAATCTGTGCCGTACGAAATTGGAACTTAATGCTGTTGGAATTGAGTGTGCTCACAGGATAGGAACCTATCTTGCAGATTAAGCATGCCCAATTGTACTGAAGTTTTCCTCCTTCGAAGAATGCCAACAAGTGTCAACTAATGCACGTAAGTTAAAGGGCACGAACTATAGCATTTCAGACAATTTTTCACACGTGGTGAGGGATAAAAGAGGCCATTTATGGTATTTTGTGAAACAGAATAGGCAAGAACGTATAAAAGCAGTACTAAAGTTTTATACCCTATACATGGACAACAAACGCTATCAGATTGATGCTGTGACCAACGAAGTGAAGCAGATGTGACCATCACTAATCACTGAGATAAAGGAAATGCTTAATGTTTTGGTAATAAACTGCAGGAGCATAAGAAATAAAGTCGATTCTTTCCATATCCTTGTTAGGTCAGTTGAGCCAACAATGTAGTTATTGGCACCGAGTCATGGTTGGACTCTAGCACCTTAAATTCTGACGTTTTCCCAGGTGGCTATCATTGTTTCAAACATGATTGAGGAGCAAGAGGGGTAGGAGTATTTTATTCTTGTTAGCTCAAGCTTATTGTGTGTGCTGCTGGAATGTTCTATAGCTTATTCTGAGTATGTTTTTTGCAAAGTGAGGCTATCTAAGGGAAAAAGCTTAGTTATTGGATCATATTACCGTCCTCCCGGATCATCATATGACCAGTTTGTTCAGCTGTCTGCTTTCCTTGACACGCTTGAAAACAATATCGCAATACAAGGGGGAGATTTTAATCTTCCAGATATAGACTGCTCGTGTGATGACCCTGTAGGATTGTTCACTGGCCGTGTACATTCTGCATTTTTGGATATTGTCTGTGATTTTACGTTTCAACAGTACATTTCTGATGCATCACGGAACGATGGCACAGGTCATGTACTTGATTTGCTCTTGTGTAATGTTCCAAACATTATAATGAATGTAAAAGGGCTTCCCGGTTTAAGTGACCATCATGTTTTAGTGCTGATATAAACGTTCAATATGTGTTCATGCCGAAAAAGGAACCCAGAAAGATTTACGTGTATAAGAGGGCTGATTTTGTTGCTATAATTCCTGCGTTAAGAGTCATATTTTCCTACCGTTGATGCATTAGTTGATGAATTGAGCATGGAACAGTTATGGAAGCTGTTTAAAGACAAGCTTTTTGAATTGCACAATACTTTTGTTCCTACTCATGTTATCTTACCTAATGGTCAAAGGATAATCCTTGGTTTAATCATCAGCTGCGCACACTAATATGAAAAATTGGAAGAGTTTATCTCAAGTTTGGGAGAGCCAAGTCCCAGGATACTTTGTTAGAGCTGAAATGTTTGAAAAAAAAGTTTTCAGGGTCTTACGGAGAAGGCCAAGCTTACTTATTTTGAAAACCTTGGTATAAAGTTGCTCATTGATTCCAAAGAGTTCTTGAGATTGGTTAGGTGTAACGGTAAAGAAAACAATTCTATCCCCCCATTAAAGAGCTCCAAAACCGTAACTGATGATGATGAAGACAAAGTGAAACTTTTTAGCAATTTTTTCTTGTCAGTGTATAGACCAAAGCGTTCTCACACTGCTAATGTGATCTTCCAAATAAACATTAATCAAATACTTGAGGTTATATTTGGCGTAGAAGGTTTGCGTAAATTCCTGCAGCAGATGAAGCCGGTGACCGCTTGTGGCCCTGATGATATTCCGGCAGTGATTCTTAAAAACTATTCTGGAATATTGTGGTTTTACTTTTCTTGGTTATTTACAAAGTGTTTATCTGGGTCTTGTTTACCGCGTGATTGGAAGCTGGCACGGGTGGTACCCATTGACAAAGGCGGATCGAGAACTGCTGTTGAGAACTACAGACCGGTGTCTTTAACAAGTATCACATGCAAGGTAATAGAACACATAATTTAGACTTCAATCATGTTGCATTTAGTTAAACACAATATTCTAAGCTCTAGTCAGCATGGTTTTTGACAAGGTTTTTCGTGTCCTACACAGTTAGAATTCTTTCATGATCTGGCCTCGGCAATGGACAAAACCAAAATTATAGACTGCATATTTCTACATTTCAAAAAAGCCTTCGATGTGGTTGCACATGATCTTCTAATCTTAAACCTACAAATTGGACAACAGTGTCATAGCTTGGATTGCCGACTATCTTCGCACAATACAGCAGTCTGGAGTGTTCAACGGTTTTTCTTCTGTATATATTCCAGTAACCTTGGGTGTTCCTCAAAGATCAGTTTTGGGGTCCCCTCTAATTTTTACTCTTTATTAATGATATTGAAACTGACCTTCCATCTTCATTTAGAATGTTTGCGGATGACTGTGTCATAGAGTCAGAGATAACACAAGTGACACTTCATCATTACAGACTGATTTAGGCATTATAGAAACATGGTGCAATATGTGGGAAATGTCGCTAAATGTTCAGAAATGTGTTCACGTCACCTTTTCAAGGAAGCAAGCATTTCAGTCGTGTATACCTTGAGTAATATGGCATTGAAAAAGGTTGACGAATACAAATATTTAGGAAATTTAATGAAGCCTGATTTAACATAGAACAGGCACATTACGCATATTAAGAATAAGGCAATAGGTTCATTGACATACCTGCCCTGCAATTTCAGTCAGTTACTGGATAAATTAAAACAGTAATTGTATTTCACTTATGTTCGTAGTTTACTTGATTACGGTTTTATCTGTTGGGATCCATAAATGGCTGATTTCATGGAACACCTTGAAAGAGTGCAGAATAGGGCAGCTAGGTTTGTTCTCAATAATTATAGTAGAAAATTAAGTATGACAGAAAGTAAAATTAAATTATCGTGGCAAGCATTAAAAGACTGACGAAAAAAATTTCAGGTTGAAATTTTTTCACACCGTTTATTATTCAAAAATAAGGATTGAGAGAGAAAGATATATTAAGTTGCCTACTTATATGTCGATGAGACGCGACCATGCACTGTAAGTCCGCGAGTTCCCTTTCAGGGGTGACGTCTTTAGGTCTTCTTTTTTTGTTTGATCTATAAGAGAATGGAATGCTCTTTCTCCTCACATTGTTAATATTGAAAACAATGATACATTTTATCACACTTTATGTATGTGATAACTTGTCTATTCCTTCACACTGTAATCCCCCCTGCTATAATGCCCGTATTACAATAAATAAATAAATAAATATAGAGCGTATTTTTTTCTTCCATCATTGTGTGTAGTATTGTTTTATCTCGTGTATCTGCAGTTTTTCTTTGGTGCATGAGATACTATTTGCTGTCAGCTTGGAACGAATATGTGTTTAAATTTATGCAGGTGACATCTTTGGTCTTGCAGCATAGCTTGCTTTCCTGTTTATCTTTATGAGCACTTGTGCTGTGAATTTTTAGTGGTTTGTGCAAGCTTTGGAGTGTTATTTTGACTGACACTGCAAGGAGCAGGCATATACAAGCTGCTTATTCTCTCGCTTTATTTTACTTGCAGGCCATCTGTGCCCTGCAGGAGATGTTCAACACTGCTGAGATGGAGTCCTGTGCTAAGGAGGCATTTGGCCATGTTTTCTCAGCCCTCCTGTTGGCCGCAGCCAGCTATGTTGGCGTCAGTGCAGTGAGCTTTGTTACAACAAACACTGCTAGCAAGCAGGAGTCCGGAGCCAGCCCTAAACTGCTTCCACTACGGTGCTGAAACCCTTGCTCTTCTTTTGAAAGCAGTATCCAAGAAATATGTGTTGCTTGCCTGGTTTTTTTCACTGCAACATTAAAAAACTAATAATAATACAGATACAGAAATAGAGACCACATGATTTGTGTTCCCAGTAGTGGTGCATTCATCCCATGCTGTTTTTCTTCTGTTCTTCAATCTGAAGCAGCAGTGCAATGCTGCATTTCTACATGAGTATGGCTGCGTGAATATAGCAAGACAAAAGAATGAAGAAAGTCACAGTTTTGGACAAAGTGCAAAGCGGTATGGTAATAGCCTGAACGTTTCTGAGGATAGCTGTGAATTTTTTCCTTTCCATGGTTTCATTTCGAGACTCAATAGATTATGGCAAGCTGGTGATCCTACATCTTAGCATATAGGCTGCTCACAATCTGCCGACTCCAGGGTAACCACAGGTTGTGGGACACAGTCTAATTGTGTGGGCAGACCTACTGCCTTCATCAATTTTAGTGGTTACTGCACATGTATAATGTGCATTTAAAATGGGCAGGTGCAGCGCGTAACCCTTAACCATGCACCCTTATAACTATGGAGGGATTGTTTTTAATGTGTGAGGTGTATGCAGTTAAACCTCAGTATAACGAACTTCAGTGTAATGAAGTTCTCAATATAACGAATTATTTAACTTTCATAACATCATGTCCATAGAACACCATGTATTTAGAACCTCAGTATAACTAAGTGTGTGTGTATGTGATTTCAATATAACGAAATTTCACTGCCACTTCAAAAGAATGCTAAGACAATAAAGGGAAACTTCTGCAAATGCAGATGGTGGAAGGATTGAATTTCAAGTGAGTGCTTGCAAATGCACCTCTCGAATTGCGAGCTGCACGACAAGAGCGACCGCCGAAGTGGAGCTGCATCATGCTCCGTATAAATTTGTCCAAGTGCGATAAGATCCTATTGTGCACCGCGCACTGTATGGTTTAGGTGCGAGTGAAAGTGTGCAAGGGTGAGACAAGAAAGATGTTGGCTTCATGAGTGCCGCCTTCCCATGCGAGCAAAGAGAAGTGTAGGGGAGCGAGCTCGCGGTAATGCGATCAAGTGCGTGCGTGCGGGGGGGGAGGGTCAATATGTGGCTCGCGTCTTGCCTGTGGCTGCATATGGCTGTGAGCGTGACAGAACGCATACGCAACCGCACACCCTGCACTTCAGGGTAATCTGCTGCGTGTGCAGTGAGTGGGCATGCCGAGATGTCGTGGCGCCATGTAAGCTGTCTTACTGTGCATTTAGTATTGTAGGTTCCGTAATCTCGAGTTTCGGTCACCCATTGGAGTGAGAGGCAGCCGAAGCATTCGCTTCCCACTGCCGACACTTTTCCTGATTGTGTCTCCCAATGTAGGTGACTCCATTAACTGCGGGGGCAGAGTGCATGCAAAATCGTGGCTGGTTTAGCTTTAATTCACACCGCCAAAAAGACATTGTTGACGTACGTGCCGTGAAACCGTATCATTCATCGCCGACTCCCAAGTTTATAAAAATCAATTGTTTTCTCATTCAACTTTGCTTTTTGCGATTGCCGGATAATTCTGAAAATTCTGCAGACCCTTTCCGTGTAACAAAAATCAATCGGCGACTGTACCTATCTACATGAAAGGTTGATTTTCAATAGAACGAAATTTCGATGTAACAAAGTAATTTGCCAATTTTACCGATTTCGTTATATCGAGGTTTAATTGTATATCAGTACATAGCTCACCAGTAGCAGTAGTTCTTGAGTAGGCACTTCTTTGTAGACATCAGTGCAAACCTATATGTACTGAAATTATATTAAGACAGACACCACTGACTACTCTGAGCGCACATAAGCAAGTCAAAAGCCATAACAGTGATAACTGCTATGGGCTCTTGTTTTGCATTTAAGTAGCTATCACTGTTCTATAGCTGTTCAATTCCATGTAGTCCTGCATTTTGACAAGGTGTTGGGTCTCCATACTCATCTCAACGTTTTCATTGTTGCTGCTTTTTATTGCAAAAAGCAGTAAACATTACAGTGTACCAGTTGCATGTCATTTAATGTCAAATTTCATCCTAGTGGTTCAAGGACTGAAAGCATCTCACATACTGCGATGTTTACAGATGTGCTCTTCAGGCATTTGAGGCCTTCCTAAGGCGGGCAGGTCAGGAAGAAATTGTGGCCAGTATGGAAAAGGATGGCCACTGGGACAGCATGGAGCAAGATGAAGTTTTTCCAGATTCTATTACTGTGTTGGCTGGGTGAGTTATCTTTAAAGTTTGCAGGTGTTTTCTTGTCACTAAAGTATATATTAGGTGTGTGCGAATACTTAAATATTCGATTTCGAATCGAATAGTGAATGGTCGAATAATTCGATTCGTGAATCGAATATTGAATATTGGTACCTTTGGTGAATGTCCCGGCCGTGGTCGGTGCCTTGACATATTCAAGCATTCTCACACTGCGCAATCTTTATTGGTACAAAGTTCGACCAGGTTGACGATACCAATCGAAACAATTAACGCTACGTGAACAGAGGGAACAAAAGCAGTGCATATGGAAAGCACGGAAGCATGTGTGAAGATCGGGCCGATTAACCACTGGAAGGCACGCTGATTACATTGAATACACGAGTTCACTGTTCATGCATGCAAATTCACACGTTGTGGTGCTTTCTACCCCCATGCGAGCACTTAGACAAACTTGGCACACATGCTCGTTGCAGTTGCCAGCTGTTCAACCGTGGACCTGAACACCAACGTAACAGCCATCAATTTAACCCATATGTATTATTTTGGGAACAGTCACTGATGAACCACCTTCAGGAGCATATTAGTGACAAGCTTTATGCTACGGTTTTTGGCCCATTATCACATTGGCACAGCCACACCATTGGCCACACTGTCTAGCCCATTAGGCCTAATCGGAAATGTGTTGTCGGGTGTCGGCGACTCAAGTTATGGTTACCAAATCAATGCAAATCTAGTCACAGCAGTCGCACGATCCTCAGAAAGCCTACAAACCACCTCACCAACGAAAGCAAGAGCATGGGATCACTTGTATGTTCATGGGCGCCATCTTTGCAAAGTACCGTACAGTGGCGCCTCGTTCCAAACACAATTTGTAGGCGCACAACGGTCTCTTCTCGTATCTTCGAGCAACCCGTCACTGGATTTATACAGTGGGCTTGAAAATATTGTGTGACAGCACGCTGACCCTTGGCTGCAGATGCATTTACAAATACAGCAGATGGACGCGGACGAAAAGAAGAAAAAACAATATGCAAAAGAAAGAGCCCCCCCCCCCCCCAGGTGTCATTGCCAGAGTTCTGTCATCCACATCATTTGGGGGTTCTTTTGCGTTGCCTCTACCTTTTCACTTAAAATTTTATTGTGGTTAAAAGCTTACTGCATCATTGTTGGCATGAACGTGCACAACTTTTAATTCATGCTTTCATTTATTTCTGCAAATCCTGACAATAGGAGGACAAGCGCATTATAAGCACCAGCGGCAGCTACCTCATCCGTGTTTTCTCACTTCAACTTTTTTTAAGCTTTCCACTGTAAACACCTTGCACAGACACAATATATTTAAATATATACACAGGACAAACAAAGTTTATTATATTTTTTAAAGAGGAGGTAGTCAACTAACAATTATTTCTAATAGCCTATGCCTAGAGAAAGAATATGTTGCTGTATGTTGACCTCACTTCAAATTGCTTTGTGTGCTTTTTTAACATTGAAAAAATATTGGCAGACTTCAGTCACCCCATCGGCAGTCTTTTATCAACGGTGTGTCTCAACATTGATATATGTCTCAACATTGCTTCTCTTTCCAGTAAGCAATGCTGATGACTCATTAAAAAAAAAACTCTTCTAATAATTTACAGTGTTTATAAGAGATGGAAACATCACCACTTGCATGCAGCCGCTCATAAAGTAGTCAGATTCACTCAAAATCTTAATCAATAGCAGTCATGCGCAACAGTACTTATACTCAAACTCAGTTAAAAAATAGGGAAAAAAAGACAAAAAAAAAAAAGAGGCTGCAGTTTCACTGGAAAGGTGAAGCACTAGATTAGTGATAGGAAAGTACAAGACAATTACATGAAGGAAGATTACACCACCGAGAGATGCCATATTCTTGGTGGTGTTAGAGGACTCCAGGCTGTGAAATTGAACTGTCTCCTACCATGAGGTCTTCTAAATACTCATATAAGGCTGTCAATACATATGCAGTAGAACCTCGTTGATACGTTCCCATTACATTTGTTTTCCTGGTGCCAACGTTAGTAATCGAGAACACAAAAAATTGCTCAATAAAGTTACGTAGATTTTTTACTGGTTCATACGTTCCCAGAAAACACGATTTTTCAACACCAACATTCAGTACATCTCCAAACTGCGATCATATGATACGTTTTCCAGCTGCTAGACCCAGTTCTTCCCAGTTCCTTCATGAGATCACCTTTAGCTGTCATTGGTGCAACATGAAGTCGCCAGGAATCTCGGGGAATGATACCCCGGCGTTCTTCTTTCTTGCACTTGATGTGCACATAGGCTCACAGCAGTACCTCATGACGAACACTCTCCATACACAAAACGGAAGCAAACAAAACTTAGGGCATCTTCCTGTGCACGTCGACACCAGCGCATAAACGATTACTTTGCTTATCACACGTGAATGAGTCCCGCAAGCCTGTACACGGCCTGTGTGTCAGCCGGTAGTGCCACGAGTGGCAAGTGCTGGCAAATGAGAAAGAGCATGATTCAACAGGAGGGGCTCTTTTCACAGACATAGTTAATAAAGGAGGCATTGCTTCGTTTAATGCTGTTTCGTACCAACGGTCATGACAAAAAGTCGAGGAAAATCTGATGACGAAGGGTTTTTTGTTTCTGAAATTTCAGTTTTTGTTATACATTGATTCTGTGGGGTAAGCGGCAGTGCCACAAAGGCGTCAAAATTATCGGTCATGTCCGAAAAGTTGGGCATCCCAAAAATTGGTCATTGACTGTTTTGCTAATTTTAGTTAATAAATGAAAAATGTATGTCTGTGATCTCAAAGAGACAAAAAGAAATGATTTCATCTTTGCACTGCCTGTCTAAATGCAACAATTGCACATTGCTGCATCTGCTGCACGTGGCCTCCTAAATGCGTAGTGTAGATACTGCAGCCACCATGAGGAGCTGCCACCAGCCATATAGCTTTCATCCTTTGGGTGCAACCAGCTTGGCATTGCTCTCACGCGCCCCTTTGCTGTCTCCCCTGTGTAGCTTCCAGAGCACTAGTAGAAATGAAATGAGAAACAAAGCCACTAATCAGTCTGATAGCCACATCAAACTTTGCGTGTCCTTCAACAATTCAAAAAATTTTTGCAGCAGTAAATTTGTGAGGTGACGTAATTTAATGGTGATGTCATTCTATAATTAGTTAATTAGTTATAAAAGTGTTTCAGGGACCCTTTAAAGGGCAGCACTGGTGATTTTTCGATGTCCACTGACCTCAATAATATTTTGAATATACGTTCTCTATTACACTCCAATTATCTGTGCTAAACGATATAACTGCAAGTCATTTAGATTTCATGAAAATGAATTTTGAAGATTGGTTGCATGTTTCTGACTCATTCCCACAAATGTATGACATTTTACTGGCCACCCTGTGTTTGTGATGTCAGACACTACGCCTCCACTTCACCCAGAAATGACAAGCCGGCTCCTTTTTCTACGAGACAATGGCCGTCAATCATCGTTTTGAGACGTAATAAACCGGTACTTCTCTTCGTCTTGCCGTAGCTCAGTGCATTACACTTGGGCACGTCAACTGCTTCACGCGGCAGCAGCAGGTCAAAAGCAAACAGCGATCCTTCAGCGCTCATATCTTTGCTGAAATTCCCGTTGTCTAGTTTAGAAAAGCTCCCCATGTTGTCGGAAGACATCAGCTTCACTTTTTTGGCATTAGCACCATGCATACCGTGTGTTTAGCATGCGTTCTGCATATTTGCATTACAGTAGTGTAGGGCTTGACGTCATCTACCCATCGTAACATCACGCGAAGCAGCTACCTGTTTTGGTTTCAATACTTTGATATTTATTGGATATATAAAATTATTGATGAATTTATAAGCAAATTGAACCACCCTGCCGGTGACAGGACTGTCAATGCCATTTGAAACTGACAATAATAATCCTAATACAGTAAAAAAAATGCTGGAGTACCCTTTAACCGCTTAAGTGTTTTGGACGAGAATAACTTGTCAGCACAATCCTGGTTAATTTTGCTTTGGACAAGCTCAGCTCACCACTGGCAATAATCTCATTTTTAAGGCAATTTGGGCGAACTCAGCACATGAACTGAGTTTTTCTTTCTACTACACAGACTGCTGCAATGCCAGTGTTTGAAATCTGGTGTTATTTCGCCATTTTTTTTTTTACTACATAGTTGTCGGCACTTTTACGGTGCCTCAAAGGCTGCGTTGATTCAGTCTTCTATCTGGCTACCATCTATGTTGTAGATGGCCGCCATTTCATTTAACACTGGAGCGGTGCATTTATTGCAGTATTTGTCTTCTAGTACATAGATGGCAACACTCTGTAAGCACTTCAAGACCGCATTTTTGGAATTTTGCATTTTTTTCGCTTTTTGGCAGATTTGCACCGATGGCGTCTGCCACTGAAAGCTTGCACATGAGTCGCGTGTCCAAAAGAAATCCACTGCTTGACTCTCAGTGAATGTAAGAGTGAAAGCAATTCACTAGTTTTGTTCTTCAAGCGAAGAGGATGATGGTAGTCTTTTCATTACTTCTTCTACTGAAAGTGATGATTCGGAAAACGAAAACGATGTTGACTTGGCCCAACAGTGGTGCAGCGTGGATGCTGACAGCCCCCTCCCCCCCCCCCTTCATTTTCAGAGGAGGGCTGTCTTGTAAGAATGCATGGAAAACTCTCTTCGGTGAAGAAGCTTGCTTTGCAGGCGGAATAGTTGATTTTGGAGCAGCGTAAAATAAAACATTTTTTCTCATTTCCAACTGCATTGTTCATGGCAATGACAAGTACAAATATATTAAAACCTTGTTAATTCGGATTTCACGGAACAGAATAACATGTCCGAATTAACTGAATGTTGAATTATCGAAGGTATCAGGAAAACAATAAGCAAATGCTTACTACATCAACATGCTTTTATTTACTGAATGAATCGGCCAATCCTGTTTCTATTTTTGCACAAAAGCAGTGCAGAAGCTGCAATTCTCATCATCTCATGACTGATTAGTGCTTGCAGCAGCGAAGGCCTCGAGACTTCCTTCATAGCGTGGCTGCGGTGCACATCTTCATTTGAGACATGCTTTTCACTACCGCGCGCACATCCCGATTATTTTTTTGCCAGTGTCACCAGGTCACTGCCCATCGTTATGTAGATGATGCTCTTTATCCTCAACAGCTTTGCACTGAGTAAAAACGAATCTACCATTTGCCGCAAGCTCTGCAGATGAAACCGCGGCCGCTTTCGACACAATCATGGACGGCGCGCTTCCAATTCTGGAGGTGTGCAGCCGACGCATGCCCCGAATCACAACGCAACTTACGTCTGCTCCAGCTGTGGACGAAGCAGCGGTCGCTGTCGACGCGGTCATATGATGCATGGGAACTACACAGTTATGAAGGCATGCGGCCGACACGCGTATACCGAGTTGAAATTACTGTTGGTGGCAACCGCTGTGGACAAAACCGCTGCCGTTATCGACGCAGTCGTGGATGGCGACTACACAGTCATGAAGGCATGCTGCCGATGCGGTGCTATGCGCGGTGGTAAACACAAGAATGAAGGCTTCAAAGGCACAAATAGGCTGAAAGCGTTCTGGCATTGCTGTCATTTGCATACGATTTTCACTGATGACTATGGTGATGCAAGCTCCGCCGCTTCGTTTTGGTGGGCGCCGTTTTCTGATCTTTTGTGACACATTTGCAGCGCTCCGCACTTGCGAAGCTCCGAGAGTTGTCCGAATTAAGCAATGTGCTGCCAAATACGTTCCAATGAACCAGAGTTTCATTGCATTAAGTAATGCATACGCCTGCCGGGACCAAAGGACAAGTCCGAATTATCCGATTTTCCGATAACAAGGGTCGAATTAACGAGGTTTTACTGTATTCTATAGTGAAGAGGTAAAATGAGGTTTTCACAGTTAAAACATGAAGCATATTGGCTGAAAGAGCTTTAGAAAGGTTTTTGATAGAGGGAAGTTAGAAAATAAGCCGTAAATAAATTTAAAAGAAAACAAAATAAGGTCACCTTAGGTCAAAATAATAGAACTTGGGGTTAAGCAGTAGGCCTCTTCTGAACAGTGGCTCCTCTTTTCACGTTTCACAGACTTCTATGCCAGCAGTGCCCTTGGCAGGTGGCAGGTGTAGTATCGGGCTTGCAGAACAGGCTTGGTGGTAGCCCATTGGAGACCCAGCGTCTGGCCGTGCTGGCACTGTTTGCTGAGCTGCTGAGCCAGCCTTTCGAGGGAGCACCCCTGCTGGCCGAGCCGCTCATGAACCACCTGCTGGGCTCCTTATCTGACCCGAGCCTGGCTGTGCGCCGTCTCTGCTTGCGCAGTCTTGCCCACTTAGGTCGTGCTGAAGGGCATCTGGTAAGCCAGCGTGTGCTCTTAAACGCTTGCGGTCAATACTGCCATGAACCTCTACGCACCTGTCAATACCATATGTGCGATCATGTGAGCTGGTTCCCAGTTGTTTCAGTGTGAAATTTTCATGCTGTATGATTAGAGACAGAATCTGGGCAGACGTTGAAATGTGCAATGTGAGCCGGTATTGTGGATTGCACTTGTAGAAATAAAAAATTTTAACAATGGATATGTAATCTAAACAATTTATTTATTCTTGAAATGGGTCTGAAGCTTTAACTTGTTTGACATCTGCACAAGTCATACATATGGCACTTTGCAGTGGGCGAAATAAGTGCTTAGATATGCTGTAAATGTGCTGCCTAGCCATGGCGTGGACTAGTCTCCATGGCACAGGTGAGGCCAGCACAAGTCTTTGCAAAAGCATATGCCACACATTTCTAAGTGCACTATTTGTTTGCCTACTTGAAATGGCTGATATATATATATATATATTTATTTATTAGCGGAAAACTTGCTCCTGATAGCAGACACTTATAATGCATGCCTTCAGTCTGATGCTATGTACATTACATATTATTACGCATTGTATTTACACAATTCTAATGCACACTTTTTTATTAAAATACAGTAAAACCTCATTCATGCATCTTGGAAAAAAATAATATGGAGAAAATGTACTAACTGAAAAAAAACTTACGATCTGAAGTGACTAAAAAATTTGGCAGATTGAGCTGTAGTTGATATCCACATAATACAAAACGTTGCGCGAATTGTTGCACATGAGGCACGAGACGTGCATCGAGCTGGTGGGGCTTCGGCAGCCTGAGGCATGTTTTGTTTTCCTATTGTGTAGTGTCTTAAAGGGACAGAGAACCGCTCGGAACATATGAATCAAAATAAACCCTCTGATGGAATGATTCTCTTGCGTAGTGGCTAAAACGAGGTGTGTTTTTCTCATTAAACGGGAATTCATATTTTTAATTCATCACTAAAAGTCACGAAAAATGATCTTCGGCAAAAGAACCCCAGGTGGTCGAAATTTCCGGAGTCCTCCACTACGGTGTGCCTCATAATCAGAAAGTGGTTTTGGCACATAAAGCCCCATAATTTAATTAATTTTGATCTTCGTACCCCATGGTGGCAAAAACATGAAGCTGCATAAGAGGTCCACCACGTTACCTTCTACTAGTGTACGCGGTTACTGGTCTTTTTATTAGTATTGAAATGCAGTATACTTTCTACTGTTACAAGTTTTTCCTGACTTACAATGTGCAGATGAGCCTTCGTTTGTAGTGAGCAGAAAAGTGGCACTGCCTTCGTTTTCGATGAGTTGGCTTGGCTCATCTGTTGATAGAACGACGACAATGGAATCCAGTTAGCCATGATGTAGGTGTGTACTTGGGGGAAAATACGATACAAAAATAACAAATGTCTGTACAACAATGTGAACTTATTGCACCAGCTTGCTTTTTTTTTTTTCAAAAGTGATTGAAAAGGTCAAAATGCAGGTGGTGAACCAGTTACATTCACGCCTGTAAAAGCAGTACGATGGGTGGCTTTCACAATTTACGAGGCCGGATGTCAACATTGCTCACACTTCTCAGTGTTGCTGGAGGAAGAACTCTTACTTTTTTAGAGACTACTCAGATTGAAAAATTCTGCTTAATAAATATCCATGCACTTTTGGAAGTGACCGCTGCAGATGTAAACACTACCGAGGGTGAGCTTTGCGTTGTGTCTTAAAAAACTAGGTCCTTAAAAATCGCTTGTCAGTCCCAACGAAATTGAGCTGGTGAGCAACGCCAGATGTCACCGAAGCGAAATGTGACACTCACATCGCACCACCTGCAGCAGGGAATATAGAAGCGTTTGGATTGTGGCCTACTAAGAGCAGGCAAAATGCTACCAACGGCACTAGCCCGCCTCCCCACTGGCTGTAAAACGGATTGTTGAAGATGCTTATCACAGTAGTTTTGGCAGCAATAACTGTGAGTGAGGCGTGCGATGACCCGGGAGGAGATTTGCTGGTACTGGAATAAAAAACCGAGTGTGCGCTGGCATTCTCACGTGAGACGTGCCGAGGAGTATTGCGTGGAAGCTGATGCGGCAGGCACTTACTGTTCTCAGTTGTGCACGTTTCGAGCCTTTTCTTGTTTACATGGGATCTAGCGGCCAGAAAACGTATCCGATCGCAGTCTGCAGTAAGGAACGACGGCACGTTTGGGTTATCACCTATTAAAAGCGTGCAGTACGCTTACAACGACACCATGTGCTCTGAAACAGATAGGCGAAGATGCTTAATTATCGCAGTAAGGTTGGCGGTAATAGCTGTGAATCCAGCATGCAGCGACCCTGGAGAAAATTTGCTGGTACCAGAATAAAAAAGTGAGCGTACGCCAGTGTTTTAACATAAGACGGGCGGGCGAGTATTGCGGTGAAGCTGCCGAAGCAGGCGGCTACTGCTCTTGATAGTGCATTCCTTCCTTGCGCATTTTCTTGTGTACATGGTATCTAGTGGCTGGAAAATGTATCATACGATTATAGTTTTGCCAATATATTGAACATTGGTGCTGGATGATCATGTTTTCCTGGATTATATAAACCAGTAAAATATAAAGGATAGCTCGATTCTGTAATTTTTTGTGTACTCGGTTGCGAACGTTGCTGCCGGGAAATCGTACGTAACGGTATCGTTTAAATGACGTTCTTCTGTAATGGTGCTGGAAATTGCCTGTGCATTACAATCTAATACGAAACTGAAACCGCATTTGAAGTGTTGGCAACAGCTCACTGTCAGAGCCGACAGATGCAGCG
The DNA here is from genome assembly GCF_050947875.1 of Dermacentor variabilis. Classification (NCBI taxonomy): domain Eukaryota; kingdom Metazoa; phylum Arthropoda; class Arachnida; order Ixodida; family Ixodidae; genus Dermacentor; species Dermacentor variabilis. Next base: position 210,115,684 of record NC_134568.1, read on the forward strand.
TCATCGCCATCACGAAATGGGGGCAGAGTACGTTTTCTTGAAGGTTGCTGTGGGTTTATTTTATGCTAGACTACAATCACTTTTGGAGATACTGTCACATTCGCAAGGTGCCATGCCACTTGACACCGGATGCACCAGCATATGCAGCTACCAGAGTTTCTGGTGCTGTCCTGAGCTAGCTATCTGCACAGAGTGCCAGGAATGCTGTCAGATGCATATTTCAACAACTCCAATGCTGAGTCACGTAAAACCTCGTGGAAGTGATAGTAGTAATGTATCTAGAAGTGGTTGCTCGAGAGTACAGTAAAACCTTGTCATTGAAGATTTCATTGGACTGAAAAAAAAAATGCCAGAATTAACCAAGTGTGGAATTGTCAGGAATATCAAGATAACAATAAACGAATGCTTACTGTGTCAAAATGCTTTCATTAACTGAAAGAATTGGCAAATCTGGTTTCTACTTTGCACAAAAGCAGTGCAGAAGCTGTAATTCTCGTCATCTCATGACTGATTAGCGTTCACAGTGGCAAGGCCTTGCGACTTCCTTCGCAGTGTGGCCGTTGCATGTGCCTCATGTGAGACACGTTTTACACTATTGCACGCACATCCAGAATATTTTTTCACCATTGAGCTGCTCACTAACAGATCACCCATCCATTGTGCCAGTGCTCTCTATACTCGACAGCTTCTGTAGTGCTTTTGACATTGCGCGCACAGCATTTATTAATTTTTTTATTTATTTCATTACCTTCAATGCCCGAAGGCGTTACAAAACGAAACTACTGTTTGCCACAACCGTTGCGGACAAAACGCGGTCACTATAGATGCTGTCATGGACGGCGACCACACAGCTCTAAGGGGTATGCACTGAATCAGAACGAAAATATTGTTTACTGCATCTGCTGTGGACGAAATTGCAGTCGCTATTGATGTTATCATGGATGGTGAATATGCAGTTGGGAAGGCACGTGGCCAATGCGGTGTTATGTGTGACGGTGAACGCAAGGATCGTCATCATCATCATAATCAGGCTGTTTAATGTCCACTGCAGGTCGAACGCCTCTCCCTGCGATCTCCAATTACCCCTGTCCTTCGCCAACCGATTCCAACTAGCGCCCACAAATTTCCTAATTTCCTCTCTCCACCTAGTCATCTGCCGTCCTCGACTGCATTTCCCTTCTCTTGATATCCATTCTGTAACCCTAATGGTCCAACGGTTGTCTAACCTGCGCATTGCATGACCTGCCCTCGTACTCCTTCACAGACTCTAGAGGCTGACTGGCGATCCTGAACTCTTGTTATTCATCATTATCTATGTCTTCTGCATATTAATCTTCAGCTGGACTCTTACACACTCTCTGTTAAGGTCCTCAATCATTTGTTGTAGGTTGTCTGCATTGTTGCTGAATATAACAATGTCATCGGCAAACCGAAGGTTGCTGAGATATTCGTCGTCAATCCTTACTCCTAAGCCTTCCCAGTTTAATAGCTTGAATACTTTTTCCAAGCATGCAGTGAATAGCATTGGAGAGATTGTGTCTCCCTGTCTGACCCCTTTCTTTATAGGTATCTTCCTGCTTTTCTTGTGTAGAATTAAGCTGGCTTTGGAATCTCTCTATATATTTTCCAAGGTATTTATGTAAGTGGTCTGTACTCCTTGATTGCGTAATGCCGCTATGACTGTTGGTATCTCTGACTGTTGGTATTGAACTCTGCAAATTTCTCGATAACCTTATTAATGACACGGATGTGATCCATTGTAGAGTATCCCTTCCTGAAGCCAGCCTGTTCCCTTGGTTGACTAAAGTCCAGTGTTGCCTTTATTCATTGGAGATTATTGTGGTAAATATTTTATATAATACTGGGAGTAAGCTAATGGGCCTATCATTTTTCAATTCTTTAACATCTCCCTTTTTGTGGATTAGTATAATGTTTGCATTCTTCCAATTTTCTGGGACCCTTGCAGTCGATAGACACTTCGTATAAAGAGCCGCCAGTTTTCCAAGCATTATATCTCCCCCATATTTGATAAAATTAACTGTTACTTCATCTTCTCCTGCCGCTCGTCCTCGTTTCATGTCTTGCAAAGTCCTTCTGACCTCATCGCTAGTTATAGGAGGAGTTTCTGTATCCAGTTCATTACTCTTTCTAATGAAGGTATCCTGACTCCTCTGGGTATTGTACTGGTCAGTATAGAATTCTTCCGCTTCTTTTACTATATCTTCGAGATTGCTGATGATATTACCCTGCTTATCTTTCAGTGCATATATCTTGATTTTTCCTATGCCATGTTTCTTTCTCACTGATTTCAGGCTGCGTCCATTTTTTACGGCTTCAGTCTTTCTAATGTTATAGTTTCGTATATCACTTATTTTCGCCTTGTTGATCAGTTTTGACATTTCCGCGAATTCTATCTTATCTCTTGAGTTGGACACTTTCATTCTTTGTTGTTTCTTTATTAGGTCCTTTGTTACTTGGGAAAGCTTGCCTACTGGTTGCTTTGGTGCCTTGCCTCCCACTTCAATTGCTGCCTCTGAAGCCAGCCTAGTTATGGTTTCTTTCATTAGCTCTATCTCATCATGATCTCAAGAATAAAGAACACTAGAACACAAGAATAAAGGCACAAATAAGTGTTCTGCCATTCCTGTCCACACACGATTTCTGCTGGTGACTATGGCGATGCAGACTCTGCCGCTTTGTTTTGATTGGACACTATCACTGCTTTTGCTCTTTCGCGTTGCATACTTATGCGCCACTCCATGCTTGCCTAGTTGTAGGAGTGACCTGAATGAACCGGTGTGCGGCCAAATACGTCCGAATTAACAAGTGTTTGAGCACATTAATTAATGTACTATATGCCCACCAGAACCCAAGGACGAGTCTAAATGATCAGATTTTCAAAATTAACAAAGGTCAAATTAGCGAGGTTTTGCTGTACCACCTTGTGTGCTTGTATTTGTGGCCAGTGAAGCAGAAATGGTGACAATGATGTACCGCTTTCATCATGAAAACTCATTTAATAGTTCTTCTTCTGTGAAAGGTAAATTCTCCACATCTTGTTTTTTTCTGGTCGTGAGCCTGGCAACATACTTAATTTTTCTGTTATAGATCAGGTGCATGTTACATTCAGGTGCATCTTACTTTCAGGTGCGTTTTTATTTTCTTACTTTAAGCCTGCGAAAAGTGGATACACGTTAGATACTGTGGTGCACTAGAATGAAGTAAATACGGTATTAATTTTTAAAAAAACAACTTTGTCCTGATTTCATACCTTTCTTACTAGCAGGAGATTCACCTTGTACGTTAAAGCTAGAACTTTTATTCTGTGGGCATAGTGTGTGTGTCTGTGCAGAGGTTGAAGCTTGGAGATAGATCCAGTGTGGTGAACGAGCGGCTATGGCATTACACTGCTAAGCACAAGGTCCTGGGATAAAATGCGAAAATGTCTGCATGCCGTGCATTGGGTGTTACATTAAAGATATCCAGGGGCTCAAAATTAATCCAGAGTCCCCCACTACGGCATACCTCAAAATCAGATCATGGCTTTGTCATGTTAAACCCGAGAATTTATTCATTAATTTTTTTAATGGCTTAGAGATACTTGGAATCACTGTAACCGTACAAGTTCTTGATACTCGTTTACTCAAAAACATGGGGTGTACACCTCACTTTAGATACTCTCTGCCCTTTTATCTTACTTAAAGCACAGAGGAAAAATAACATTCGCATTCATTTACCATCATAAATGTATGTCACACCTGAAAGTCTCCAAGAGTAGTTATGAAATTTGGCTTATTACTTTTAGTTTATTTCATATTGCAGTGGTTGGACGTTTCTAAACTGTTAGTTCTTTAAGAGCTCTCCCACAACTGTAGTAATACAGCGAAATCTAGTTATACCGTAGTTGGCCGTAGCTCGGAAAAAGTACGTACAAAACGGTAGTACTGCTTAACCGAAATAGCATGAGATCGCCCACTTACTTGTCAAAAACGGAACTCAGAGAGAGTGCGATGTAAGGGGAAAAAAACATGCAGTATTTATTCACTTTGTGTGACAAAAGTGTTATTTTCATTTGATGCCGCCGTGGCCTAGCAGCGACGACAGCGGCCTCAAACGGGAGGGCTCGTTAGTGTCGTCGTCGTCACTGTCATCGCACATGGTCATCAGTGGTAGCTTCACTCTCCAAGTCTGAGTAGCACATTTGTTGATCATTTTCAAAGGTCAGATACTCGTCAAAGCCGACTGCACCGGATTTGCAATCCTCTGCGCAGAGTGCATTGATTGAACACTCAGCTCCTTCTTCATCAAGTGCACATGAATAGTCAGCATCAGCACCAACGGTGCTTTCCTTCGAGAAGCCAGCGTGTTCATAACACCGCTTGATCAAAGTGGGCTCCACTTGCTTCCATGCCTATACACAATAAGACATATGGCCCAGAGGAGGTCGATGGAATACTCCTTGCCGTTGTCGTAGCAAAGGAGCATGCGCTTGAGCAGGTGGTGCCGGTAAATCTTCCTCGTGTGGTGAATGACACCTTGGTCCGTTGGCTGCGAGATCGACGTGGTGTTCGGAGGAAGAAATACCATCCTGATAGCTTCCAAGTGTGGGATGTCACCATGCGCTGGGCACTGAACAACGAAGAGTACATTCCTGCCTGTGGTCGCGAACTTGCTGTCAGGCTGCCGAACATAATCTTCAAATATTGCGCCTGTGACCCAGGCTTTTTTGTTGTGCCGGTAGATAAGCTCATCCCCTGGTGGCAGCCATGCATTTTTAAAGCAGTGAGGCTTCCCACTCTTTCCAACTACGAGTAGTGGCAGCTTGTGTTTACCCTACATGTTCGCTCCTAACAGAACAGTAATTCTTTTCTTGCCCTGCTTTCAACCCTTGACCACAGTGTCCTTTGCTGCGAACATTTTTGTAGGCAGCATCTTGTAAAAAAAGGCTGCATCGTCAAGGTTGTACACATCGTCTGCACCGTACTCGCTAAGCAACGGACGCAATGTGTGTTTCTTCCAGTCGTTGACGACACTCTCGTTTGCGCTACCGCTCTCGCCACAGGCGGCTATGAAGGTCAAATTATTGCGTTCTTTAAAACGGCTGAACCATCCATTGCTACACTTGAACTCTTCGTGCCCAAGTTGTAGAGCCAAGTCGTTGGCCTTCTCCCGCAATAGCGTTCCATTGTCACGAAGGTGGGCTGCATTTGCTTTCTGCAGCCAGCGAAGAAAAGCTGATTCCACATCTTGTTACGTGGGAGCCCATACTCACGACCGCTTCGAAGAATATGTCTTGCTAGGCCTCCAGTACCTTCGAATTGTTCTTCAATATTGTGGACAACGTTGAGAGGGGCACTCAGTGCCTTTCAGCCGACTCTGTCTTAGAACACGTGATCTTACCCGCTTCTTGGATCAAGCAGAACTTCTGCTGCAGCATTAAAGTCTTATACTTTGGCATCTTCGCTCACTGACACTTCTGCACAGTTCAGAAAAAAAAAAGAACGAACACCATGCTAGCTGCAACACCCCTAACCACCGCGCACAAAGAAACGGTGCAGACCGGCGTTGTGCGCGCACACGTCGCCGCAGGCGTGGAAAGAGGGTGGGCGAACGGCAGCCAGTGGCAGTGGCACAAAACAAGTTGCTGCGACTGCGAGGAGCGTGTGGAGTGGGGGATGAGAGCACGTGACAAAAAGCGGTATGCCCGCTGCATTGCAGTGAAGCACGTCTTCTCCTCTGCAGGCGCGCCTTTCAGCAGTGCGCGAGGCATACCGTGGACTGATTTTTGTGCTAGCAGTACTACTCAGGCACTTCGTCTATAAATAATCGCGACTGCTATGTGGCGTCGCCTCGCGGCTCTGATTGGTTGTCGTTTCGTTGGGTTTGCGGTGAAATGTGGATCGAGAATTGCCGCATAGCACCCCAAATCTTCGAATTAACCGGGTTGACCTAGGCCGCTAGTTCGAATTATCTGGTCAAATTTACATTGGAAAATACGGGACCGCAGAAAACCTTTGAATGATTCAGGATTTCGAATTAACCGAGTTCTAATTAATGAGGTTTTACTGTAGTTGTGACAAATACTAATGCATTAACAGAGAATGTAGACAGTGGCCAAAAGAGAACTACTAATAGTTGTTCGTACTCTAAAATGCCCATGATTCATTAAAGGTTAAAGGAGATGCTGGTTGGATAATTACTTTTTTGATATTCATTGAGGTTTATCTTGCAAGATTAAGTTTTGAAATTGCATACTATATTAGGATCCTTTGTTTTCAGGCTTCAGTTTTTTTTTTTAATTTTCCAGGGTAAAAATAGGCCATCATTTTTAAAGAGACAAACTGAGGAGAAATCTGGATTTCGCGATCTGGCAGCTCAACGTTAGGATATTCCTGAACATTTACCAATGATTAACACGCGTAATGGTGTCTTTTTGGACCCAAACATACTTAAACCAGTGAGATCACTCACAGGAACATGTAATGACAAAGAGAGCTGCTCGCAAGTGATGTGATGAACTCATTTGAGTAAATGTCCTCTCAGTGTCACACTTACCGCTTGCAATGTAGAGCAACGTCAGTGCTGGGTTCACTTCCTAGTGCATTACTGCTGTTTACAGACATGTGACATGCGAGAATTGCAATGCGATGGACCATTGTCATATTCATTTCAACGTGATTGCCAAAAAAAAGTAACAAGGTTTTGTTTCGGTCGCTCAAGGCCGGTAGGCACTGAATATATTATATATGCTGGTTTTTGCTTGAGCGTTTAGTGAAAAAAAAAGCATATACAATTAAACCTCACTATAACAAATTTCAGTACAACAAAGCGTTTAACCTTTTAGAACTTCTTGTCCATAGAACACCATGTATTTAGAACCTCAGTATAATGAAGTGTGTTATATGTTCGGCCCATTTTATGTAAATCCATCGGCAGCTGTACTCCTTTACATAAAAAGGTCAAATTTCAGTATAAGGAAATTTCAATATAACGAAGCAAATCACCGATTTTTACCATTTTTGTTTGTATTGAGCTTTAATTCTATAATATTTATGTATAAACAATATTAATAATAATATACTTTATATTTTGACCACTTGCTCAAACAATATGGGTAGTGTTCATTAGTTTTGTAGCACCTGCATTTTTAATATCCTTTGTGGAAGACTTCGAGGAGAAATCCAGTTTAACCAAATTTTGATAAATTTTGCTGCCAGTGCAAAAGTCGGGAATTGTTGGGTTTTACCCGAAATTGAAGGTCTCTGACAATATGTAAAAAAAATTAAGGCAAAGATTAGACCAGAAAGCAATAGAAAATGCATCTCATCAAAGGGGTAGTGGCAGGAACACCACAGCTTGGTGAGCGCAAGTGTTTTCATACATCCAGCCACAAAAATGGATGTAGTTAGCAGTTCAACACTGTTGTAAAATGTAGACTAAGCCACTTTCTTAAAGGCAGAGAAGCTTTATGCCTGATTAGGAAGTAGCTTAACTACATTCGACTTCCGTTAAAGGGACCCTAAAACGATTTTGACGATTTTGTACAAACGTACTGAGTCGTTAGAGTAGGTCCTTCTGATGATTAATTGACGCATCTAAGTGCTCCGCGTAAAGCGTATAATTTATTATAAGGTTTTAAAAATGTACATCGCTGCCGATCGCAGCACACTGCTCGGCGGAATTTTCAGCCGCCCCTACTCATGTGACGTAAATCACCCAATTGATGTCAGTAGGGCAAGCTATCTGATTGGCTGCCCAGGGCATGTCATCGAAAATTTTTCCAGCTTTATGGTGAACAAATGATGTTCGTAATAGTTGGAGTGTCAGTTTATTTGTTTCTATGAAAGGAAAGTAACAGAACAATTTCTCACTACACTTAAAAGCACTTCCGGCACACAGTAAGCGTCGTCTGCTTGTGTTACAGTGTGCTCCATTTTGACAAGAGCTCTGCAGTCACAGTCAGTCTCAGTCTTTTCGTGAGCACTATGATTCGACTTTGTTGCGTTGTGGACTGCAAACCTAGTGACTGGCAATATGTCAAGCTGCGACATCATGTCCCTCTGCAAGGCAGCAGACGAGCTGACTGGCTGCAGCGTATCAGACTGCCGCTATCCAATCGGCGCCAGGATTTACGCATTTGTGGCCGTCACTTTACACCGGAAGAATACTAATGCAATAGCGTTTCGCGAGTGCGGTATTAGGGTAAAAGGAAGCGCAAGGGGACAGGACCCAGCTGTATGACTGTATCGTTTCACGAGATGAGCAGAAGCGCAAATGTGAACGGTCTGCACAGTGCAGCCACCTGGTGGCACAGAGCTCAACCACACACAGTAGCAGTAACGAAATGTGTTCTTCTTTGCTGCTGGAGTAAATTTTTTGCAGGAGTGTAATCGTTAACACATTGTTTTTTGTAAATGTTTAAAATGTTTTACACTTGGTTAGAGCAATATTAGCTCTTTCTTTGGCTGGTTAAACTCTGCACCAACAGGTGGCTGGACTGTGCAGACCGATCAAGCCGCTCACGTACATATACGCTAAAGTTCCTTCATCAGCTTGATGAGTTTATGCCTCCAGCCATCCGTCGAAACGCCTAGATCGCCTGTGGTTACCGGAATACCAGACACATTCGGCGCTGCGACAGAATGCTTGCAACGCACACTGCTTCGATAGCTTTCGCTTGGGGTCGACTGCCAAGCAGCTGGCGGAGAGTTTGGAGAGGCTTTGCGCACTCACTCCTAGAGAACCGGAAGTCGACACACGGCGTGCCATCATGACCCAGAGCCAGTGAAGGCAGAGCTTGGACCCGATCACTCAGCAAACAAGTTGAGGATAAAATGAATGACTATTGAGGAGGGTAACTTGTAATCATCCGTAGATCTCTTAATATGAGACATTTCACACAAATCGTGGTGCGAATGATTAACTTTAGCTGTGCCTTACGCATCTACAAAATTTGTCCGAACAGTTTCAGGGCCCTTTAAGTCCATCCTGATGGGGCCACTGAAATCGACCAAATTATCTGGCAGGTTGAATTAAACAAGAAGCAGAAAAAACACCAAAACAGATAGCTGATTCACTTAGTGGTATTTGCCTGTTTCTAACACACCTCCACACACGCTTTTTGTCTTGAAGTAGAAAACTAATGTAGAAATGACATTAGAGCTCCTGAACAACGTAGAAATCTAACGTGCACCTGATTTTATAGCAAGAAAAGTATATTGTAAGGTTTCACCTCAGACCTCATGTATGCTGCAGCAAAATATTTTGTTTGCGTGCGGGTGTCTAAATGGCTGGCAGGTTTGTGGAGGACAAGGAGGAGGTGTTAGCTCAGAAAGTAAGGGCAAAGGTCGACTCACGAGCCCTGCAACAACTTCACATATGTGTGGACATGCACAATTTTCTGTTTCTGCTAGGGATGGAAACTGGAAGGCTAAAGGGATAGTGAAGTGATAGTTTGAGCAGCAGGGAGTGCAGGAAAAGGTGTATTCACTTACTGTAAACCAGTTGCCACCTTTGAATCCAGCAGTGAATTCCCTTCAAAGGGAACATTGCATACATACACAAGCCATCTACATCTGCCTGTTCTCCCTCTCCTTCCACCTCTTTGTAATCCACATCGTCACCTTCACATTGTTCAGGCACTGCATTATTGTGAAGCTCCTCACCTTAGAGGGAAGGGCTCATTTGTTCATGAGGTACAGGCAATAACTTCTCAGCTGAAATGAACATCTCGCTGTTTATGTTCTTGAGGAAGGGGCAAGGATGTTCTTGTCAAGTGAAGTGAGAATAATCCCTCTCCTAATCCATTTTCAAAGTCCCCTGTATTGCAGCATGCACAGGTGTTTATGCTGCGAGTTGTTTTCTTCCCCTTGCTTATCTTGGCATGGTCTTGAAGACCAGCACTTACACCATGCTTTTTATAAGAGAAGCCTCTCCTAAATTTTTAGGTTGTTACTGAATATCATACAGTGGAAGTCTTTGTGGTTTTTCTTGGTCTACTAAACACCCACTAGGAATAGCTCATGATGTGAGCTAGGAACTTCACCATTCTCTAGTGGTTTGTTATTGGTTAAGACTCTGCTGCCTTCTAATCATCCCAATAAGTTACTATGCCCATATTTTTTTATTATTCCAAATATGATCCATATGTGCTAGGCTTAGTGAATGGCAACAGTGGTATCAGCCAAAATTTTTCAACTTCTGATTATGATTGCTAGCCACATGAACAGCTCTGGGCAAATGCAGGCTCACAGTAGCCAGATTTTGGGTTTTTTTTTTGTATGTTATCGTTACCTTAATTTATTCATGTGCTCATTTATTTTCTCTGCTTTTGGCATTTTAACCTGGAAGCATGGATTAGGGGAACTGCGGACAGTAGGGGTAAGTTGTTTCGCAGTGCCCATGGCTTGGCGGCCATGTTTCCACCTATAGCACGCTTGCCACCCTGTGCATTCCAGCAATATTTTGCTTTCTGTTCTGACAGCAGCAGCAAGCATCAAGTGTATTACACAAGTTTTTTATCCTTTACTGCTATTCACCAATGTTTTTGTTTTTATACACTTAGAATACATATTTGGGACAAAAATATATCATATATATATATATATATATATATATTTTTTTTTGTCCCAATATACAACTGGTACAAAAAAAATTTTACTCCCTCACGGTACCTGCTCAGCTTCCACTCAGTTTCCACTGTCTTATGCAGTTCTACCTTTTTGAATTAATATCCAGTGCACTTTGTTGCTGTGGGCTGTCAGTGACCTAGCAGGCAACCTTGTATCCTAATTAATTGCATTGTGTATATGCTCAGAAAGAGTTTCAGGTACAACATCTGTCACTGGCAATACCAACAGTGACCTTGGCCTTTCTTTTGCTATTTGTAATGTTCATACTAAGGGGCCTCCATGTTGACAATTTTAAGTTGTTTGGAGTGTTTTTACTAGAGTATCAATGAAGCCTGAGCCCACTTTTTTGTTTTGAACCATAAAAATATAGAAGTACAGGCAGTTGGCAGGTTTGTTTGTTTTTGTTTTGTTTTCACAGCATGTACACTGTGTATGCATGATGGTGTATACAAACTATGCAACAGCACTTATATTTTTTGGAGCAGTGCTAGTGTAACATGTATTTTTGTTGCTAGTGATTTTGTAGTTTTTGTGCACTCTTGATAGTATCATATGTGAAATTTTCCAAAATGATATTTGTTTTATGTGTTCCTTGTAGCTTTATTAACTTTTGTGATAATTTACACAGCATTTTCTTGTATGTGATTGCATTTCTGTGAAGACTGCAAGAAGTCTTGAAGTGCACATGAGTGGCACAGGAAGATACAGTGATGTTGCATAATGTATTGTCTACTATGTTAACATTTCATGTTACATCTATGCATTCTTGACTGTTGTAATGTGTCCAGATGGGGCATGCATTGACGCTGCCATAGTGGTATGTACTGTACACTAATGGGGACATGTTTAAAAGTTGTGTTGAAGCTTTTCTGGTTTGCCTATTCTCTGCTGTCGGAGGACGTGTTTGTTTAGTATATGTGCATGAAAAATATCTGCTGCCATAGACTTCCTTTAAGACGAACATGAAGGGACGAAAAGGGATGTGCAACCAATTTTAGGGACCCCTCCCCTTTCTGTGGCACATTGAAAGTCTAGACCTGCAGGAATTACTTCGAACACTGAAGAATTCAATTTAGGATTTTTTAAATGCAATTTCCAGACTCCTTGATCTTATTGTTGAGGTGCTGAGGACAATGACTGCTAAAAGCAATGGCTCCAGTGCATTGCAAAAGCTAATAGAAAAAAAGCGAAATTTTGGGAGTAAAGAAATTAAATTTTGTTAAACTAATTTGAATACAACCTTAGCACCTGTTTCAGGGTGTCTACCAACCGGGAAAACCGGGAATTCTCAGGGATTTCGAATAGTCTGGAAATACTCAAGTAATTTGTGCTTCTATCAGGGAAAATTAGCTGTAATTTTATTGAAAGGGAACGGAAGTCGCGCTAATTCTGGCTTCGAGCAACAGAGAGGGATGGTAACGAATATTCTTTGACGCCATGTCGTTGGCTGGAGGAGTTGCTAGTGTACTGTCAACGACAGATTTTCCGGGCGCCCAATTTTTCGGACATGCCCTGTAATTCGGACGGCTTCGCGGCACCACCACGTACCCCATAGAGTCAATGTATAGAAACGTCTGAAATTTCGGACGCAAGAACCCTTCGCCGTCCGATTTCCCGGACTTTTTGCTGTGATCGCAAGTCCGAAATGGCATTAATCAAAACCACCATCGCCGCCATTTTGATTATCTTGCCGCCTCGAACCGGCGCTCTCGCACACAGATCCGCTGGCAGCCGTAGCCAACACTGTGGCAATGCTAGGCCTAGCTGCTTCGACATTCGCTATTAGCCTTCTTGCCGTTCGGTGGTATGGTTTTTATTGAAAGAATTCGCCGTTGTCAGCTATGGCACCGACTCCGCCTTTGTAATCCTCGGGATTGGCTTCGAAGCTCGGCAAGCACAGCGCGTTGCATAATGCCGGTTCCCAAAAGTCAGCTTCGCCTGAATACAGAAATGTTACGCGGTGAAGCATACGCGAAAGTATTGCGGTGAAGCATAACAAATGTGGGAAGGGACAATTGTCACTGGACACAGTATGCATTTAATTATACACGCATGAACACGCGGTCTCCTGTCACATTATGAGCACCGATATGCCTAATAAGTGTACTGGCAGTCAGACTGCCAGTACAGTCCTTCAGCTTCTTTCAGATGTGCCTGTAGCGATTTGAGCCTCTTGGGGGCAGTAAAAGGCATGCATACATTTTTTCTGATTTCCCGATTTTTTCGGACGTTTTCGCGGTTCCTAGGGAGTACAAAAAATCAGACGTTGACTGTAAACTGTCCAAGAGGATGCTTCATATGGTCCGTGAGGCAAAAGCGCGGTGGAAGGAGGGCGAGAATAGAAAGAATCATTGCATTGAGAGATGAATGAGGAAGAGCAGGAGGAGAATGAGGAGGAGAATGACGTTAATGCATAAGCAGAAAGTTTGGACAGTTTGGAATACATTTCTAGCACTGCTTAGCAACGTATACGCTGCTCCTGCCGTTTGGATAAGGTGTTAATGAGCTCCAAAGGCACTTACATGCTCTTTGGAGCTGTGGCCAAAGCTTCGTGTTGTTCATCCAGTCACCGTCTACATTATCCACTGAAACAGAGGTTTGCTTAGCCACACCAGGATGTCTTGCATATTCGTTTTAAACACTGAATCAACGGAAGCAGCTGAGGGAAGCAATGGACGCATCACCATTTAATCAAACATTTCAGTGCCCATGGCATCGCTGCAAAAGGGTCTATATAATGCCATCATATTAAAGAATGCATCGAAGTATTCAGGGCTATAACAGCTGTGTCATTTGTGAAGCTGGTTCTTGTGTCTCCTGTGCAGTGTCCTCACCTGCAGAGGCACCCATAGAGGACTTCCTCAATTGTTTCTATATGTCTGCCCCACAGCTTCCATGTCATTGCCAATGCCGGCATTGCTACTTATATGTGCAGAAACACAATTTGCTTTTTGTGTAGCCACCTCCTTGAAGTCTGCCAATCTGAACCTCTCACTCAGCAGAGTAGCAGCTGTCAGTGGCAGCTGCCAAAGTTCAGCCAAATCTCAGGTTTATCTAAAAAAAACAACAACAACCAAATGATATGACATTGTTCCTTAGTTTCGGAATTTTGACTTAATTGGCTTCATCTTATCCCCCTTGAGGCACCAATTGATACTGTCTTTTAAATATTTACTTTCACTGCATTTCTTGCCTCTTCAGAATCATAAAAAAAGTATATTGCTGTGGAAAGGATTCAGAATTTTCAGTTCTTCAAAGAGTTTTCGCTAGTTTACATAATGTGGACTCCATGCAAGAACTTTCTACAGGAAAATTGGAGATGAAAACATCAATGATTTCATGTCTAGTATACATGAAAAGCACTCATCCAGTGACTTGGAAAATGTGCATGAAAAACAGTGAAAAAAAGGGAACCCGCTAGATGACTGTATACTGGCATTGAGAACAAACACTCTGGCATCTACCCTAAAATTCGTTTTATTAAAGTGCTTTATGTAAAACATGTTATTCACACTTGCGGCACAGTTCCAATTAGAAGTGTTTCAATATATTGGCAACATGTCTTAAATATCAATATTTTGCCACACAGAGCCTGAGGAGTTAACAGAAGTCTATTGTATTCCCGCAGAAATTTTTTAAAAGGGCTTAGTAGTGGAATATAAAGAGCACAGTGTTTAGTTTTCCTGTTCCTCAACATGTTTCCCGTCAGCTCGGATGGTGTCGGTAGTAATGCCCTGCCTATTGCTCCTTTCTTTCTTTTTCTCACTTTAATGGAGAACTTCTGGTAACTTTTCAAGGTTGGCATATGACAAAGTGGCCGGAGCGGTGATGGGATGGATAGAATGTGTGGACAGCCACTCAATGGCTTCCCAATATGAGCGTTTAAAGGATGTCATGCAGTTGTGCAACATGATAGGTGGAATGTAATATAGGGGCTTTGAAAGCAGCAGGAGAGAAACAGTGAACTTTTATGCAAGATTGTTAGCTCCCTACTGCATGCAGTGGAATAATATTTGGCTAGCATGTTCATGACAGCATTTTCTACAGATCATGAACATTTTCTTATTGTGTTCAAGAAGTGTTGCAATGCCCTTTTAACTTCTCTCTATGAGCAAATTGGTAGACTTTTTTGCTTTGTGCCTGTGGAAAACTAAGCAGAGACCTCCAAGCAATCAGAATATCAGAAAATTCAGATTAAAAAGTTTGTCTTAAAGGGAGTCTACTGAAAGTCTTTTTGCTTAAAGCTTTTGAGCAGCGATCAGCATATGCAATCATGGTGTGTCATTACTTGAAATTACGTTGTGGAAGCTTGTAGTTTACTTTTTGCCTTGGATATTTTGTGCATGCATGCCTTTAAGCACGTGCAAAGCAAATGTTCTGGATTCTTTGCCAAGCATGGCAAAATTCAACTCCGGATGCACAAAATATACTTCATTGTCACCATGTCGACATGTTTTCTGAAACCTAGCTGAAAAAAAAAAAAAAATCCCCGTGCTTTATGTTGGCGTAGAACTGATTCTGTAGTAAGCAACTGGTATTCTGACATATTAAAGGGACACTAAAGGTTCCTATTAAGTCAACGTGGACTGTTGAAATACCATCCCAGAAACCTCGAAACGCTTGTTTCATGCCAAGGAGAGACTTATTTTAAGAGAAAATGCGTTCTGAAGCGTCCGCGTACCTCTAGCGCAGTTCAAATCACCCGCCCTCCGATCGAGGAGTACTGACATCATGGTCTCATAGTGAAGTTGTGCCATAGGTGAATAGAACGGCGTCCGCAGTCGGCGCTACGGCTTTTCTGCGCAAAACGCGAACGCGCGGCCAGAAACAGAGCCAAGACAGAGCCGACAGGAGAGCGAAAGCGGGAGTATGGTGGCTAGCGGAGGGTGAAACGCGCGACCATAAGCTGGTACTTCATTCTAAGACGCAAACTTCGACGCTCGTCGCAATGGACCCTGACAACGACAGATTGGCTCGCGATGGTGGGCTCAACTCCAGCGATTTGAGCACTGACGAGCGCGACCTGCTGCTGAGGGCTCGCGCTGCCGGCGTCGTTGCGTACTACGACGGCGGCCTCGACACCGGCTCTCCGGAGCGGGAGAGCAACGAGGGCTTCCCACGACATCACATGGACGTGGCATTCTCGCTGCTTCTTCCAAATGAGTTTCGCGAGCCAGCAGAACCCTCACAGCACGACGCGATAACGAAACTACTGAAACTCCAAAGCGTGCCCGGCGCAGAGTCGAGCGCGCAGAGTCGTGCGAAAACGAAACCTTTCGACTACCCATATTACTGAAGGGTAACGTCAAAATGTTATTTTTTCTTAGAATCGAACAGACGTAGACAAGTAGCATTTTTTTCCGTCTTATAATCGAATGAAATGATATTTTTAATACGAGTAGTTGAGTATTAGTAACACAAATTATGAGGAGTGCTTTCGTCATCGGGCTAGTACCGGAATGTCGCTGGGGGGTCTCAAATCGTGTCATGCATTTACCTCAATTTCTCGGTTACTAAAGCTCTGTTCGCGATTATATTGACGCCTTAGACGTTCTAGAACATTGCTCTACCACTTTAACTTGAGTTTCTGGTAACCTTTAGTGTCCCTTTAAGAATATAAGGCTTTGTTGCAGCATCTCAGAATTGCTCCTTAGTATGCAAGTTTTGGGTGTTGTGCAGGTTCATCGTTACTCTGGCACTGTCTTATCCGCCATGATCAGTGGTCTTGATGACAAGGATGATACAGAGCAGAAGATCATGCTGGAAGCAATCAACGGACTTGCGACACTTCTGTGCCATGCAGATCAGCAGGATGTTGGAAGCTTCATTACAACTGTGGCTCTCCGGCTGCGCCCTATGTTTGAAAAGGTGGCTTAGAGTTTTGTGTTTTCTATTTACGCTGTAAGTTACCAGTGTTTACCGAGTTTGTTGCTTAAATGTCATGTTGCACTTGACCCTTTTCCACTCATTGCCTTCCACATAAGCCATCTGCAAGTGCACACTGCCACGCAGCAAACTTTGGAGAGATGCAATACATCACATGTCCTCTGACATGCTGCCAACCTCTGATGTCAAGCCTCACTGGGCCTCTTCTATTATCCATCTCTGACAGTCCCAGACTGCCTGAAATGGTGCTTTCAGCCAATTAGTGTTGCATGTGCAGTGTCTTGGACAGTCCTGGACAGTCTGGTGCAACATATCGAAGAAGCCCACTGACTGCCCTTTGTTGTCTGTTGCATGGTGGTGAACATGACAATGTATGACATTTTAGTGTCATTCTTGAAGGCAATGCCACACGATTCTCTTTGTTGTATGCTGTGTGGTGACTACACTTCTCGATGCACCTGCGTGGTTGCTTAGTGGCTATGGTGTTGGGCTGCTAAGCACGAGATCGCGGGATTAAATTCCTCCCGGCCATGGTGGCCACATCTCACTGGGGGTAAAATGCGAAAACACCCGTATACTTAGATTTAGGTGCACGTTAAAGAACCCCAGGTAGTCGAAATTTCCGGAGCCCTCCACTACGGCGTGCCTCATAATCAGAAAGTGGTTTTGGCATGTAACACCCCATAATTTAATTTTAAAATTTGTGGCAAGGAAGGGAGCACTGAGCAGTTCTGAGCTCAGGAACATGTTGCCAGGGTGGTGATCATGGAGAGGCCATTCAGGGCATGTCCCTGTGGCGTGAGCTTACATGTAACATGGGTCTGAACCCTCGGTAGTAAGGAACAGGGTTTGCATGGGACAGGCAGCTCTAGTACACTGCAGTGCCTGCCATGGTCTCGCTAGGGTGGCAGTTTCCAGACATAGAGCTTAGCAAATGGTTGGCAACGCATGTAAGCAGGGAATGACATGCAGCAAGGCACCTCGATCCTCATACATGCATTAAAGCTTCATACTAAGATTACTAGAAAAAAATATGGTGCTATAGGTGGTGTCCAAACCCATGCCACAAAGAGACGCGCCCTCTGGATTTAGAATGCGGATCTTAAAGGCTATGGTTTTGCTGGTTGAATGCGGTGGAAGCAATTTCGGGAGCCGGAAATGTGTTATAGACATCAGGGTTTGGATGCCACCTATTGTTTGCATGCACTGCCGGTACGTGACTATCCATCCAGCATAATGAGAAAGACATGAATTTGCCTAAACTTCTTCTAGCTTCAGACAACCTTGCGGGTTCTTATATGAAGTTTTTTAAGTTCGTTTTGTTATTGCAAAATTTTTGTAGAGCTAACATTGTTTTCAGAAGTCTACTAACAAAAATAATCGTTTTGAGTGTAAAAAATAATTATGCATAGCAAAACATCATCTAGGTTAGTGGCACGTATGCTCAAGTGTTGTGATTTACTTATGCGCTTAAACTTACACACTGAAATAAATTAAATATGACGGCAAAATGCTTACCTGCTTTAAACAAACAGTTAGAGTTTAGCATGTTACACATTTGAACCACAAAGATCATTGAACAATGTTGCAACATACTTAGTCAACAAATTCATGACAAATCATAGAAAAGATTGTTTTCTGCGAACCATGATTTTCATTGTGACCGAACTACTGCTGCACCAAATTTCTCTCTAGTAATTTTAGCATGAAACTCCATGGTATGTGAGAACTCACTTGCCAGGCACCAAAGGAAGAGCTATCCAAACCAGATGAAGTGTACATACGATTCACACCCCTCTGGTATTGAGAGATTCTGGACAACTATAGGCAGTACCGACTCAGATTCCCACCTCCACACCCTTCCTTATCTTGAGAGAACGGGATGGCTGTAAGGCAAATCGAGTACAACACTTTCCCCATTCTCCACCCCCGCATCCTATTTCCTGTGCTGCCCAGGCCTTGGGGGCTCTCCTACATTGCCATTTGTTGGGTGTGTTGGTAAACTGAAAGCATATTGCTGCAGCATTGTGGAGCTCACCTCCTGGACAAAGCCTGCCGCAACCTCATCCCAATCCTGAGCAGCTGGGGGGCTATGCTACGAAATGTAAACCCACAAGTTTAGCAGGCGCTAATCTGGTGGACCTGCGACATCACCACGGCCATTCGAGCTCGGGACTTGTAGAATGGAGCCGTGACCATAAAAGAGTTTTCTTTCTCTTCCTCTGTGGTATACGACACAGACTAGAAATTTTGTGCAAGGCAGGACTGATACAGAAGTCCATGGTCCCTGCACCTAACTTGTTTTCCTATCGGTCACAAACCCATATCCACAATCCAGTGTACTACATTTACCTATGCGCGATATAGTTCTCACAGTTGCTTCTAATAGCTGTCACACTTGCTAAATTCTGTGACTCATTTCTTGAATGGTTAACAAGCGGATGGTACACTTAAAATAAACAAGAAGAAATGAAGAAATACAAAGCAATATAAGAGTTGTCACATTACGTAGCATCGGTGCACGAGAGCACATATGTGCACGCCAGTTTACGCCATAGACGCAGGACTGGAATGGGCAAATTTATTGCATTTAACTGCTTCACGAAAGCTTCGCTTAACATAGATTCCAAAATGTGTTTTGGATCTGCATAATTTTTATTTTTGTACATATTTTGTATAATACAGATTATTTTAAGTGCACACATCATTGTCTTTTTCCTTCTGGAGCTCTAGGGAGTAAGTGCTAACCAGTTTAGCGTCTGATTTTGCTTCAACCACTAAAACAAGTTATAACATATTCTGCTGGACAATTCCTGAGCTGCCGTGATGGCGTAGTGGCTTTGAAAGCATTGCACTGCTAAGCCCGAGGGCGAAGGATCAAATCTTGGCCACAGCAGCTGTATTTCGATGGGGGCAAAAGGCAGGAACGTTTCTGTACTGTGCATTGGGTGCATGAAACCCCAGGCAGTCAGAATTATTCCAGAGTCTCCTACTACGGCATTCCTCATAATCATATTTTGGTTTTGGCACCCTAGAATTTTTTAATTCCTTAAGTGAGCAATATATTCAATTAGACTTATAAAACATAATAGCTAACACAGGCGTTTGTTTCTTAAACATTTATTTGCAACAAACAGGAAAATTTCTTCACTAAAATTTGTTGATACAAAAATTAGCTGAAGATGATAAATGCTTTTAATTAAAGAAGCACAATATTTAAGTGTTATATTTGGCTGTACTTTTTTTTTTATTGGCGCTGAGGCTTTGGTGCATCGGTCATGTAAGGGTAGTGTTCTGGAATTTCACATCGTTACAGCTCCTCCATTCAATAACTTAATCCAGAAGTTTTAATGTGCACTGTTTGCTTGCAGCAGTCAGTGTAGACTGCACTAAGTCTGAATTGTTTTCAGCTTGATCATTTTAAGTGCTAGAACATGTTTTCTTGGGGTCTGAATGGCTTTTTGTGCATTCAGGAATGTGTGTATTTAGTACAGTAATGATTGTTTTGGATATGTTCTTGGGAGTCCGAAGGGCTTTTTGTGCATTCAAGGATGTGTCTATTTAGTACAGTAATGATTATTTTGGATAATAAAATACAGATGGACACATTTTTTTTTTTTTTGTTACATGAATGTCTCAGGAAAAAGGTGAAGTGCGTGCAGCAGCGTTCAAGCTGTTCGGAGACCTGGCCCGCTTTGCAGAGGGAGAATTCCGAGATGCATTTGTGGAACAGGCCATCAGCAACGTGATCACGCTGCTTGTGCACTTGAACGAAGGTGACAAGCAGGTTGTAAAGGTCAGTGCTTATTGCCAACCATTCTACCATTTGACACCGCATAAATTTTAAGCTTGTTAGAACTGCACAGCTGAAACCATTGCAGTGCAGCACTAACACATTAAAATGGGTGGGATGCAATAGCGAAAACCTGATAACACTTAGGTTTGGAGGTGTGTTCATTCTGCATAATCAAAGAAAGTACAGTGCAATATGACTACAGCACTGCAGTGTGTGCTCATTCGTTCTTGCTGCTTTTATTGTCATTTAATTGCTGCAGTCCCCCAGTATATTGAACTCTAGGCACTGCTTATTTTTCTTAGATATAAAATTATTGCATACGTAACGGAAAACCAGAGCAAGAAAGTTAACATTCGTGTCTCTTCTTGCAGGCATGCAAGGCAACATTGAAGAAGCTGGGACCACTGCTAGGTTCTGAGGAAGTGAACAACATGTTTCAGAGGCATTTGCCTGATGGCTCCCATCTGCACTACTCAGAGTTCATTAGTGACCTCACAAAAGTCATGGTATGTTTTGGTTACTTTTCTCTTACTGATGTAACTTTTTATGTTATGCATACACAGATAGGAATAAAGGGACTTTGCAGTGCTGTTCATCATTTCCTCCATTTTAGTCTCCCGCCGTGGTTGCTCAGTGGCTATGGTGTTGGGCTGCTGAGCACGAGGTCGCGGGATTGAATCCCGGCCACGGCGGCCGTATTTCGATGGGGGCGAAATGCGAAAACACCCTTGTACTTAAATTTAGATGCACGTTAAAGAACCCCAGGTGGTCGAAATTTCCGGAGCCCCCCACTACGGCGTGCCTCATAATCAGAAAGCGGTTTTGGCATGTAAAACCCCATAATTAAAATTTTTTTCCATTTTAGTCCTTTTTCATCTTTTTCATCTTGTGTGTGTGTGTGTGTGTGTGTGTGTGTGTGTGTGTGTGTGTGTGTGTGTGTGTGTGTGTGTGTGTTTCAGATGTGTATGTAACGTCCGGATGTGCACAAGCATATAATCACTGAATATTAGAGCCCCCGTTACAAAGTTTTGTGAAAGAGACAGCAGAACACGTACACAGGTAGATAAATAAGGAATAAGATGCAGCATGCCTGCACGTAACTAGCCGAGTGTGGCCGGTGTGTTTTGTGTGAAGCACTGAGTCTTATTGAGCACATCTACAGTAGCGAAAAAAAAAAGAAAAGGTAGATTGCAAGGAAATAAGTACAGAAACAGTTACACTAGTGAGAGGTATGGCCATGGCATTGGTGAGAAATTAAATATTTAGCTCATGCCGAAATATATGAGGCAGCGTGTTCATGCAGCAGTGCTAATCTTGTTGCATTCAATGCCTGAAACTGCAGCAGAAGCGAAATTCAGTAATAAAGTAACAAAGACAGCAACAGCAAAGAAATTGTTTGTAGTGCATAAAAGATAAAAATAAATGCCAAATTACAAGCAGAAATAAATGCCAAATTATAGGCAAAAATAGTAGTGTGCCCTTCAGAATTATTTTGCATTCACTTTACAAAAGGTGTGTTAAGGAATAGTAGGGAGTGGCAAGAAAAAGCGGAAAAGAGAGGGGGGAAGGAGGAGAGGGTGGCACACCAAGCAGCTACCCTGGGTGCTGGAAAACTTAGTGATGCCTCTGGTCAGAAGGCTTTTTCATGAACTTTTCCATTTTGGGCTGTTACAGCCTGTTTTTAATTGGTTCAGTTCAAAAGTTTGTTACTTTAACTTAATCTGGTTGTTCTTATTGATTCTGTTGCTAGTGTACAGTTACATGCTTGCTTTAGTGGGATATAACAGGTTGTTCTTGATCTGGGTTGCTTGGTCTTGTTTAGTGATCATCATAATGGTCATTAAAACATTTTAGAATGTAAGTGAGAAGGCAGATAAACAGTTAGTGCATTGAAAACTTGAGCCCCAGCATGGGCTAATTCTTCCTTAACCTCTTGTAGCCTGAATTTTATGACTCGAAGACAAACATTTGATTTTAAGTTAGAAGTACTTGTATGCGAAGTTAGAGCATCCAAAATTGAGGTCACACCATTTCTTATCCTGTTGTGAGATTTGTAGACTTGTTAAAGAAAACTGAAACGGGCATCTAGCATAAAACAGTGCGTTTATATTTGTATGTTTTGAAACTAAACAAACTCGGATTTCTCAGGGGAACTGTCTTGTATCTTAAAGCAGTCTGTAATGCATTCGGTGTTGCAGAGATGGCAACTACAATTTATGCACCTGAATGGACGCAACCGCATGAGTTTCGAGGGAGTGTTCATCTTCGTTGGAAACATCACATGCAAAGTGTTGTTTTCCGAGTTGGAGATGGGGCGGCACGCTGGCGAGTTTTTTATGGGTGGTTACACATGTCATATCACGATTTTTCTTGCTTAAGCATCACATTTTAATTTATTAGCTCAGATTTGGTATTTAGAAGAGGTTAAAACCATATGAGTGAATGAGTGTGAAGTTGCATTAGCACCTTGAGGATCTTGACGACCTCAGCTCACCACAAGCAATGGTCAACTTCTCGTTTACGACAAGCCCACTTCAGCATAGGTATTATACCACTTTTTGAATGGCTTGTTGTGTGCAGAGGAAATGGTAATTTTAGAGTGCAACTCTTAGGCGCTTGTTCCTATGGTGAGCGTCGGCATCGGCCCTCGGTGTCCTTGTAACCGAGCGAACAAGCACAGCAAAAGTAGGAAAGAGCTAATGCGCAGCGCGGATGAAAGATGGCAATAGCGAAGAGAGCGCGAGGAGGAAAGTGGAGGAGGGGAGTGCAGCAGAACCATGAGGCGGTAAGCGGAGGAGGAGAATATGGCAAAAGCGAGAGAAGAAAAGAGTAATGCCATGTGCACGACGGGCTTTGTGGCAACAATGGCTACAAGGTGGTGCCAGAGTAGCACGCGTTGTCTGTACAGAAACAAAGCGCTAAATGAGCGGAGGTCTGTCTGTGGCGGCTGCTGTGAATCACCTCCACGCATCACGATTAGCGAGGCAGTTGCACCACACTTCACTCTGTTTGCAACGTGCTGCATGAGACATTGTTCGCACCAGCCAATACATCGCGAAATGAAAACATGTATACAACTGCGCTGAAATTTAGCATTGGGGAGAATTGTAATCGTCGGTGAACTTTTCTTTCATATTATATAGATGATGCTAGACACTCTATCATGACTTTATTGACTTAGATATTCTGCACTATTTTAGTTATCTTTATGTGTTCTAACACATATTTTTAGCATATTGTAAAAAAAATTTGGCATTATAGTATAGTTGGTAAATAGCAAAATGGCTCTTAAGATGTTAAGGTGATGTTAAGGTTAAGGTTTTCACATTGGAAGAAATAAGCACACAACCACTGCTTCACAATTCTGTCCATGCATTCACTCTTAACATTGTCATTGGGGTCATTTGCTGCATCAGAAGAGGTTTATTTGCAGAGGATGACCTTGCAGTATGTTACAATAGCTCATCAACTACTTACTAAACAGCTCTATGACAAAGGTATAAATTTTATTGAAGAATTTTGGTCTTACTCAATTTACATATAATTCAAAGAGCTGTTATGAAAAGACATTTCTGACTTGTCATTTTTTTTTTTCATTAAATGAAGGTCTGGTTGCTTTAAGTATAGAAGAAATACTGGAAAGCAACATAGTATCTTAAATGGCACTCGTTCATACAGTCCAGTTTTTATTTTGGTGCCCAGGAGGTAGTATGGGATGACGTCATGATGCATTGACTTGCTTCATTCTGCGATTGATGCAGCTGCCTCATGCAAGTGTAGCCAGATGAAACAAGCAATGTAATCCTACCTAGCCTTAATGCTACATGACCTTCGCAGATTTTGCTCGGTGTCATGACATTGTGATGATGTTGGTGATGCCAGGTCTAGCATTTCGATACCGGATGTTTACCCACTTACATACTTGCTAAGTGTCTTCTTTTTAAGTCTTTAAAGTGTGTGGTAGTGCTTGAAGAACTTCAAAAATATGTGTCGGCACTTCTTTTTGAACTCTGCAATGCCCAAGCACAGTTCCCCATCAAGGAAAGTTACAACTACTTGTTCTTTATTTATGACCTTAAAAAGTACATTTTGGCAAAAAAACAATGAAATGTTTTTTTTTTTTACTTGGAACTTAGCACAGTAATATTTAGTAATTGGTTTACTGAACTATCCACAGCTGAAAAATTTATCCAGCATATAAAAAACTGTACTATAAGCTAAGTGTTAAGGTTTTTGTACCTAAATTAAAATTTTGAGGTATCAAGACAGCATAGCATATATGTGATGCATTGGTCATTACAAGGTTAAGTAGTGATAGTGCAATGCAGACCATGCCATCTGCTAGGTCCATGATTGTATTGCTTACTGGGCTCACTGTGTGTAACATTGTTTGTGATTCAGAAGGAGCTTCTACCTGCTTCATTAGTTGTTGTTTTTTATGTTGTAGGTGATTGATCTTGAACAACACATGTCCACATTTGTGACCTTATGCCTTGGTCACATGAAGAGCCTTAACCCAACAATTCAATGCAATGCTGTGTTGCTCTTAGGTCAGTATATTTACTCTCAAGATTTCGTCCTTAAGTTTTTCTTTGGACCAAAGTATTTCTGGGATGTTTGCTTACCTTACTGGTGGCAGCAGTTAAAAGCGTGAAACTTGGTGTGCTGTGTCCGTTCATCTGTCTGTTCATTCATCCGTCCATCTATTCTTTCTTTACATTACACAAACGATAGTGGCTGTAGTCATCATTGTCAAATTGTTGTCACTGGGCCTCTTAGTCATTCTCAGCTTCCCCCTCACCCTAGGGGGGAAAAATCTTAACCTATTATCGCCACTGTATTGCTTGCTCTACAGACAATCCGAGCCACAGCAAAGGGACTTATAATATATTTATATGTATAATATTGATTGCCGTGAAGGTACCTCTAAAACACACAGACCTGCTAATAGAAGAGTACACGTTAATCCACGGTTTTATTATTTCAACGCATTAGGTGTTGCGTATAAACATCGGCAAAAACCCTTGAGCACCGAAAGCACTTTACCCGGCATCACTACTGTGATCCAAATCCATGTCCCTGCAGCAGTGTGTTTCAGAGCGGGATGCACTAACCTTTATACTATCACATAATGCTTGTGCTTGAGGGCTGAAATTGAGTGTGAGGGTGGACTAAACATTCTTGCTAATTGAGGGTGAGTGAGGGTGGGAGGGAAATCATGGACTGAGGGTGAAGGAGGTCATGGAAATCTTACAGGGTGAGGATGAAAGTGAAAAAAAAGAATAAAGCTTGGGTGGTGAAGCGCTAATAAAAAAAAATTAGGGTATTTGCCTATGTCTGATTCTGATTATAACCCCAACCAAGGATGTTTGTATGTTTAGAACAATGCCTTTTAACATAGAGCGATGCATGCAGGCATCGTCGTAACACCCATTGCGAATTGTCCATTGTCCGCTGAAACTGTGCCCCGGTCCCATTCAGGCACGTATCGCGGTAACAGATCGTCCATCTCTCTATGAGGAAATGTGCAATATGCATTGAAAAATGGACGATCCGGTCCTGGCATGCGATGTGATGCACTGAGGGGCCAGATAGGCAGACAGCGTTTGCATTTGTATAGTGAGGCCATGTGAACACGCATTGCTGATGGGGATTGGCCCATTGGACCTAAACTCCATAGAAAAGCATTTGCTGTTGAACTCTTTTGTGCAATCTCCCCTATTGCCTATCGGTGCGCTAAGTTGTGTCCTCGCTGTTCAGGCTTG
The DNA here is from genome assembly GCF_050947875.1 of Dermacentor variabilis. Classification (NCBI taxonomy): domain Eukaryota; kingdom Metazoa; phylum Arthropoda; class Arachnida; order Ixodida; family Ixodidae; genus Dermacentor; species Dermacentor variabilis. Next base: position 210,141,762 of record NC_134568.1, read on the forward strand.
TGTCCATATACGTTGAGAAGATGGCTTTTCTGCAAAGCTTAGTCTTCCAGTGGCAGAATTTACCTTGTGCGCTGAATTCCACCATGATGGAGCGTGTAGTAGCAGAAAATCGGGCATACATTGGCAGATTAGGTAAGAACAGATGCAAAGAATCCTGTCTGCTTCTGTACGGCCAGTGGTATGTTCGTTTTGAGTATTTGCACCACATACAATATGACAAAAATTGTAAATGCCTGGATTTCAAATTGGATACGAATATTAAAAATGTATTTGACCGGTATTCCAAAATTTCTGATATAACACATCCCTACTTGATAGTGAATAACCACTGTTCTTAACCCGTACCAGTAAGCCATAGACGAATATTTGAAAATACTGAATATCATGTTCTGTACAGCTTGAATAAAAAAAAAATATTCAATTTTTATTCTAAATTATATTTAGTTCTTGAGGACTGCTTCTTTAAAGCTAGGTGCAATAGTATAAAAACCTGGCATGTTCTGAGAGTGGTACCGGAGATTGATTTTTTAAATGTAATAGGTAAGGCCAGCTGAAACTTTCGTCAGCTTGCAAAAATATGACTTCCCTTTCTACAAAAGCCATGAAAACAGTTTGCTTACCGGGTCATTAAATAGTTTTGGTCCATTTGGAGTTCTTACACCCTGGTCTCTAAGTCTGCATTTCGAATTCTTGTTTTATTTGCACTGAGCTTGTTCAGTCAATTGCAGTTTCCGTGTGCTCAAATCATACCACCCTACTATTTTTCTGCTTTTTACCCATTATTTATTGAATTTGCATGCTTGGCTCCTGGAACATGTTTTAACTTAATTCCAATACACGAATTCGGTGTACACAGGCCTCAATTTTTCGTTTACAATCATTGTTTGTTCTAAGTAAGGAGGAGTGATCACACTATGGTGTATTGCATCAGCATTGTTTGTCACATACTACTTGATCATTTAGGAAGCTGAAAAACCAGTGCTTTCTTTGGTACCACATGTTATTCTGCTTGATGAACCTATTGTCTTGTACTTTTCAAGGCTGTATGCTGGGAAACGCACGACCTGAGCTCCGTAAGGACCTTCCATGTGAACGTGCATGTTCGGCACTCGTCTTGCTGCTTAAGGCTGAGCTGCCTGAACAGCGCTGCAGAGCTGCTGAAGCTCTGAGCCTTCTCCATGGTTGCTGAAGAAGTCCGGGCTGCCTCTCATCTAGATGCTATGGCCTCCTGCCATTGAAAGCAAACGCATCTGTGCCTGAAGGGCTTTTTCCACATGTTATGCTCGTCTTTGCATCTTCCCCACTGAAGCCTCTATCATAACTGCCAAATCACAGGCGTTGTAAAGAGCATTGGGTGGGGCCTGCTCTATGCCATTCCTTGTTGGTCGCTGTTGCTCTTGACGATCACAGATAGGTTTCCTTGTTCTTATTTTGCAGCATGCTGTAAAGGCATGCAATGTTATATTTTTCGATATATAATGCATCACGCTATTATGCAGAATGATAGATGCATAGTATGTACGGTTGTATCTTGATTATATTATAGTGTAAGGTTGTACATTTGATCTTAAATCTCTATTCAGGAGACTGCCACATGATTTAAAAAAAAAATTTTCTAGCCTATATAAGAGTATGTGATATAGCAGTGGTGGTATTGTTTATTCCAGAGGATTGTATGTGGGTGTGCTGAGGGCTTACCTAAGTATTTTTCTTATGTTTTAGCTTTGGTTTCACTGCATATATTGCTAGTGCCCATGGTAGTGAAGCAATAATGCGTCTATGATGTTCAATTGCAAGCATTCCCCACTCCATTCATTTTTTGCATCAAATTATTTGGTCCGAGTGTTGACTGTACACCTTATTGTGCACATGTGCACCATTATTAGCAGCAGGCATTTGGTTAAACTTGGTGATACTTTACTTGAAATGGTGGGTATACACTTCGGTCAAAGTGGAGATACTACGTTTAGAATCTTTTTTGCTTTGTAGTACAGGTAATTTTTTATTTAGTTAACTGGCTTCCTGATAGTTGAGTTGTTCATGGAAGGTTATGTCCTAGTGAAGGTCATGAAGTCAGGATAGTTGGAAGGCATTGCAACATGGGCATTGTTAATTTTCGAAGCACAAGGTTCATATGCAAAATCCACACGAGAGGCAAAGCTTATCGTTCATCTTCACAGCAGTACAACACAGTTATATGGTGTAAGCAGTAATGCGCCAAGTATAGCTGCTTTATTTTCGCCGTTTATTTTCCACATAAGGGGACTGTACTAGATGGGAGCACTATTTTTATTCATGTTAAACATTGTATTAGATTACATAGATGCAGTAGTTCAGGTAGTTGAAGTCTATATACAGATATAGAGAATTCTAATATTCTCTTATTCTGGTAGGTATGAATGTGTGTAATATACTGAAATGCACAGTGTACTTTGAGATGAATATCAGGCTATCATGCCTGTCATTGGGTATGAAGATGTGAAGCCACATTCTGCAAGCAGTTTTACTGAACCATCCACCTACATATGATTTGCTCATGTATGGCAGCCATATGTAAGCATGCAAGTGGCTCACAATGTGAATCACATACGGGGTACAGCCCTTGTACTGTGCACTGGATTCTGCAGTGTGCCACCAAAGTTGCAGCTGGTACAACTGGTGGTTGGAAGAGAGAATGCAGTGATCTTATCACCTTAATGACCTTTTTCTTTGGTGGCTTTATTTTCTTTCTTTGTTCTTGGTGGTGGTGGTTTGCTGTCTAATGCCCTCAACATTTGTGGCATCAATTGCATGGAGACATTGTATGCTGCTGCTAGCCATGATGTGTGCTCTGTGGTGTGAAAGAAGAGCCACAAGGCTTCACTGTTGCTCTAGTGAATGCACTAGTAGATGCACTAATGAATGCGGCACACATGATGATCCGTACTCTGCTGCAAGTAATCTCAGCTTGAATGTGAGTATGTGGTTGCAGTCTTGTGAATTCCTTCCCTGTAGCACACATAGGGATAAGGCCAGTACTATGCCTCATGCACTCGGCATGTTTTACAATCCTGCTTGAAAATCCCAGGCAGTGATGTGGATATTCCATGTCGCAGCAGTGAAAACGTATTTGTATTTCAGGCACCAGTAACTGCTGTGACCAGTAATTGTGCAAAACTCATGCATGTATGCTCTAACGTGTGTGCACGTAAGCACACACAAGATGGACAGCTATGCTGACTTTGAAAGACTTTGCACACGTACCCTATAGCTGACATTCTAGTGCAGCCAGCTGGTCATGCCATGCACAGGCTTGCTAAGCAACTGAAGTTATTAGCTGCTGACCACAGTTAAAGTTTTGAATGTATCCACTGACACCTCTATCATGTGTACTTCACTGCTCATAGCAATGTTATCAGCAGAATTATTACTGTTCATTTAGTTTTGTTGAAGAGCAATTGAGTATAAGAATAGCTCTGTGAAGAAATGTTGCTTTATGTACAGCACCTGTGGAGCTATTCACTGTGAGGCACCTGAGACAGAAATGAGTGAATCCACCCTACTTTGGAATGGGAGATCTACAGTAAAAGTCACCATGACGCTGTGCTTTCTATACTAATGACTCCCACAGCAAATACAATCTGTAATGAGGTGCCAGCTGCATGTGCAAGCTGCAGCCATTTTCAAAGAGAAGACTCGACCTTTAGGCACTTATTTTATGTGCGTAATTAGTATGGTCATTATTAGTTTACATTATATGGTTCTACATTATTGGTTACGGTGAACACCTTGAAGGTCACTAACAGTTTCTTGGCAATTCTTTGTGTGTTCTTTTTATCATGTCGTGTAAACTTCTGCACACAGCTGATTTTCTTTACACGACTAGGAGAATGTGCTGCATTTGTATGTGGTGTCTCAAGTGAAGGCATCATGTGCACTTGCTTTCTGTTGCATTATAGCCCTTTCACCAACCACCGTTCCGAACTGTGGTGGTTGGTGAAAAGCCTCCTTGGAACATCCAGATGTCAATATGGTCCTTACTTTATCTCTCTAAATTTTCCTAGCATAAGACAGTCATACAGCCTGTATTTTGTTTGCCAAGTTAAGCCAATGAGTAGTACTCTTTCAGTAACTTACTGCCACACATGGCTAATTTCTTAAGGTTTAGAAAATTTGGCATCAACACAGAAGGCTGGTGGTCTTGACCAACTACTTGGCCACATGTTATGCAAGCTTTGTTGGCACGTTACACCACTTGGACTGGTCTTTATTTCGCTGTTATTGATAAAGTTTGTTCCAGCTGCTTCCAAGAAACAAATTTGATGCTGCTTCCTATGTCATGTGAGCACATGGCTGGCACTTTAGAGGCGTTTTATCTGCAGCACAACCGCACTGGTCAATGCACTATGCAAGAACTTGAAACTCAGTTGCTGTATGTGCTCGTATGCAGTGGCTAAAAGTGTGTGAATATTAGAAAATTTCGAATACCAGTCAAATATTTTCATTTTGATATTCATATTAATATGAATTAAAAAAATTTCAAACATTCGATACAGCGCGAATATTCATATCAATTTGAGTATATTTCTGGCAGTGCAGGGGCAAATGCAAATGTGTGCCCACTTTCATGCTACTTGGCACACTCCTGTCTGGTGGAATTTAGCTTATGAGGTAAGCCCAGTGACCGGTCAGCTTAGCCCTGCAGGAAAGCCAACATCTCGCAGGCAATGGGCATGGGTTTTGAAACAGCGAGGGTGCAACTTAACATGGGTAGAATAAACAAGCTTTTACTCTTAATTACATATTAGTCAACTTTTTCTTATTGGTGATGTAAATGCAGTGTTCTAATGTGCAGTAAAGAAATGTTCTAATAAATGCATGTGCATATCATTATTTGTTAACTATTCGAAGTAAACTATTAGTTAAGAACAAAAACTGCAAGAAGGGGCCTTTCATGTCCTATTTCTTGTACTGTTCTTAACGTAATGTACCAACTAGCCCAATGGCACACTCGTGAAGCTAACAATGTACAATTCCTGTTAAATTTTTTTTTTATATTTCACACCCATAATAGCAACCAAATGCACAGAGACTGCTACCCGGCCAAGTGCCTCAGAACTAGCCAAAGAGAAAAATTCATGCGCATCACAGGCATGCATGTTTGTTTTAACGGTGGGTCACACTGCATCTACACATGCAGAGGCACCATGGGCTGAAGCAGGATATGCACAGTGGCTACCAGTGGCACAGTGGCTAGTCGCTACCACTGCTGTGCCATGGCTTCACTTTGAGCAGCTTGGTGCAAGAAGATATGCATGTTTTGAGTCTTTTTTTTTTTTTTTTTTTTTTTGTAAAACATTGCATTCCATCATTCCTTGCCATATGTTGCACATATTTGAGTAAAGACCACCGTAATTTGGGTGTCAAATTTTGCCATGGAAATGTTATATATTTTTAACTGCATTTCGATCGTATCTGCACAGCGTGCCTCATAATCAGAAAGTGGTTTTGGCATGTAAAACCCCATAATTTTATATCTGCACAATAATTACCACAGATGAATTCAGTGAACTTGCTGGTAAAAATAAAAGCTGTCGCTTGTCTCGGATGTTTTGCTTTGCATTATGCTTCTCTTGCTCTTCCGCCTACTCTTTGCATTCTATATTTTTGGAGGTGCTTGACAGGAGGTTAAAAAAAAAAGAAATAAGACTTATCTCATACCGACGTGTAGAACCTATTACTGTACACCGGACACATGTGCACTTTCTTTCTGCTTCTCCTCCCCCACTACTATTTAAATCTAGTCTATATTTGACTCAATTCCTGCTATTAGTGTGGTCAATTTATATATATATATATATATATATATATAAAAATAAACGAGAAGAAAGGGGTTAACCGAGGGGCCCGATTTTTATTAGTCATATCATGAGAAGCCAACAAACACTGTTTGTTGGCTTCTCATGATATGACTATATATATATATATATATGTGTGTATATAGCATTGGTAGTGTCCTGGTACATCGCTTGCAGCGCTGTTGCTAATGCTAAGTCAACAGTGTTACTTGAGATGTAATGAAGGAGGCAGCTGGGACTTTTATTGAATTTTCTGCTATTACCATACATAAAAGGGTGTAAGCATCCCCTGGTTATCTCAAGAGTGTTACAGACGGATGCAGGTTACTACTTAGGGGTTAAGAAAGAGCAGGAATTGAAATGGAAAGATTTGCATACATCCAGAACTATAAAACACTTGCGGTGTCACTTTTCTCATTCGGAGGTCAAAAAGTATGTCGCTGTAGGTAGGTGCGCCTCTTTGGTCAAATGAGGGTTGATGTGCAGAGGGGGATGGGGGGAGGAAAAAAAAAAGCAGTGTAGCTTTGCAACAACAACGCAAGTAGAACCTCGTACAGGGGCAGTTTAGCATGACAATAATCTAGAAATGTTTGTTGCTGGCAGCCCATATAGTCACAACCAAGATCCTTCTATATTTGAAGTTAGTGCCATTCCTCCTGTCCAACTTCTTTCCTTCTCTGGCACCTTCACGCCTTGCCATCACTTTCATTGTTTAGTGCCGTGAAGGAAGTTCCAGATGTCGACTCAATTTGTGTGAGAGGAGTGTCGTGAAGGTGAAGTGTTTGTATGAGGGGCAAGGAAATGGTGGCACCGAAATGTAGGTATGGCACTTACTTCACCGTATATAGAGACCCTACTCAACCACAGAAATAATGAGCCTTTAGTGGATGGATCGGGAAGGTTCTGGTGTTGCAAGCGGCCTTATTGTTATTGCTATCAGAAATATCTGGAAGGCAAATCGAAAATGTTTTTATGATGGGCCTTTTGGGTGTGTTTATTGTCCTACTTTTCCTAGAAGTGTTTCTGAGAACAAACCTTGCAGTAGTCTGCCAAGTTCATGCACATTGCCATCAATATGTAATAGCTGGGTTGTTTGGCCAACTGAAATCCTGAAAACCTGCTAGTAGCTCCACTTTGTGGGAGGTGAAATTGGCAAGTAAAATGCCTTTTTATCTGTGTCGCATGACAGCGATTTCGTCGCACCGCTCATGTATGCTGGCTGGGTCTACAACGATCTCATCATCTTTTTCAGTGTTGGACATGCCGTATATGTGTTCTGCAGGGAGAAATGCATGCTCACTACTACTTTGAATATCAATACAGTGCCGACGATGCAGTCACCTTCTGTATGTGTGCCAAAGGAGACAAATGCGCACAGAGTTTGGGCCATGCTTTGCATTGTTGGTGTTTATGACTGTTGTTTGATTTTTGCATGTACAAGGGAGTTGAATGAACTTTTGTTATGTATATTTACATACAATTGCATTTTCGAATTGGGAACTGTAGTTTCATTCGATAACACTTATTTTTTTTTACATGTACTTTTGTTGAAAGATGAAACATTTTAGTTGCATATTTAGTCTGAAGCAGCACGTGCAGCATTGTGCCCATTATATACGAGCTTGCTATTTGTGGTTTCGCAGCATATGGCAAGTGATGTTCTTCATGCTATGCTTATGGGTTGAATAAAAGTCGTTTTCATCGATGGGCTTTTCTTATGAAGACTTTCAAGACCTCTGATCCACCTTAGCACAGTCCCCAAGCCCTTCAGTGTTTTTGTGCAAATTTGATCAACAATGCCCCAGAACATGCTACATATGCTCAAATATATACAGTGAGATAGCAAATAAGCAGCAGCCATGCCAAACCCCAGGGTGTTAGGCAAAGAAAACTTTGCTTTAAAAGCTTTTACAAAAAGGTGTAACAGTGTTGGAGCGTTCCCCTTCTACAATTGCAGGTGTGTAATCCTGGGGACTATGCGTAAGCACAGCCCCCCTGCTCTGCTGTCACGTTTAAGGCCACAGCTAGGTGCTACACAACGCATGTGCAGGTGGTACCTGGAAGAGGCACAGCATTATTTCTAAACCATAGTGTTAAAGCCGATCTGAAACTTACCGATTAGTTTTTGTGAGTGCTTGTCATTTCACAGGTGTGTTTAGAAGTGGACCTGTTGACGGGAAATAAGATGTTAGATAAAAACCATGAAGCTATAGCATAAATTTCGTGCTACTCTATTTGCGGCAGGCTGTGTGTGCAAAATGCAAACAAGTGATGTGGGGTATTGGTTTCCATGTATAGGAAACTGGACGTGCAGCTAGCAGCGGAGGTATAGAGAGAGTACGCGGAAATGCGCAACTAACACTATACGCTCATTCAGCAAGTCATTCCAGTGAGAAGTGTTAATTAAAATAAATTGTAGGCTTTTGTGTGCGAGAACCACAATCTGATTATGAGTCATGCTGGGGGACTCCGGAAATTTGGGCCACCTGGGGTTGTTTAATGTGCACCTAAATCTAAGCATATGGGTGTTTTCGCATTTTACCCCCAGTGAGATGTGGCCACCATGGCTGGGAGGAATTCAATCCTGCGATCTCATGCTTAGCAGCCAAACACCATAGCCACTAAACAACCACGGCAGGTGCATCGAGAAGTGTAGTCGAGGAGCAGATTCGTCATCAAGACGACAAGGGGGTAGTGTGCGAGTACTGGCCGTTAGTAGCGAACTTTCTGCACATCACACACATGTGCTGTGTTGCTACAATTTCTGATTTATTATTAGGTCTAGTGATTTCTTCAAATGTTTAGTGGGTCAGTGATAAAAAGCTTCAGAATCTACTGTTTTTGTGCATCTTCATGAAAAACAGTGGCTAGATCTTCTTTTTCAAATTTTTTTTTACTTATCCAATTGAACTGCTAAATCATGATCAACATATATTGCGCATGAATAGCTAGTGATATGTACCTTTCCTGTTGCATTTTTGGGCTTAAGCATAGTCCAAAACACATTGAACACTTGGGACTTCAGGTACCAGATGTCACCTGAGACCTTTCCCATATCTGGCTTGAAGGTTGGAACAAGGTGTTTTTTAATAGTTATGGTGTTCGACATCCCTGGTGCGCAGTGTGGTTTTGCAAACCACTTACCACGGCAAGAATTTTGGAGGTCGTATCATGTTACTGCTTTGCAGATGGCACATTGTATAGCAATAAGCACTGGATCCATGCCGATATAAACTCTTTTAAGATACTGTACTTTATTTGCCAGCATGATAATCTACTGGTTTTTCAAGCAAAAATCTTTTTTATGAACAGTGGCAGCACCACGTGTGAAGTTTCTGGTGACGCAGAGCAATGCAAGGCTCTGTAAACGTGGCACATGGTCTGGATGCAAAGCAGAAAAAAATGCTGTCGACTTGCGGTTCACCGTTTGACACGGTACTGAAAAAAAAAAAAAAATGTCCCTTTTTTCTTTTTTAGCCGATGTTTATGGGAAGATTGTGGTGTGAGGCTATATAAATACGAATTGCATTGCCTCCAGTGTGGGCCTGCGCACACTGTAAAAGGGAGCTTGTTTCAGCACTTTGGAGCGGTGTCCTTGACAGTTGCAGCTGTGGGTGGCAGTTCATGGTATGGCTGGTATAGGGTATTCAGGGGGCATTAAGTGTCCGCAACGCGCTCTGGTTTTGAGCATGTAGAGGGCCTAAGAGACAGCTGATGCAAATAAATGCAGGGGGAAAAAAAGACATTCGACCGTCAGTAACATGAGTTGGTGGATACATATATACATAGTTTCTTGGAGTCGCATCTGTGAGCTCAATGTTGTGGGTCATCAGGCCAGTTATTCATGGCTGCCTTAAGAACTGCTTTCGAAATTCTATCACCAGGTGGAGACGTTGCACCTTATGCAGATAGATGGACTACGAACTTCCTTGATCTCCACCTAACTGTGGTATCTCAAGTGAAAGCTCCCCTGGCATATTTAGTCAGGTGTAGGGCTTCGCTTCCCATAGAGTCCAACATGAGCGTTGTATCATTGTTTTTTTCCCCTTTGTTTTCTTTGTTTTGTTCAGTGCCTTTGTTTCCCAGACATTTGCACCACGAAGGTAATAGCTGACAATTTCCTGTAAAGCTACTGAAGGACTGTATCCCACTGAATCTAGAGCTCTGACTTAAGTTTGCTTTTAACAGCCTGCGGAGCAAGAACTTATCATTCAGGTTGAACGATCACCCTTTCACATTATGGTCGTAGTAGTACCCTTGAGCTCGCTCCTTGCTTTCACATCTTTCTCAGCCAGCTTCTGGGCATTGTTCAACTGTTCCAGCAGGTTCAAAACGTATGACTGGAGTCCTTGCTTTCCCCTTCCCATGCTGCTCTTAATGAGCGTGAGCAGTGGTGACCAAGCTAGGATTCCTGTCATAAATGAGCTAAGCTGGAGTGAATCCCGTCGTCTTGTGCAACGCCGTCTGCAGTGCGAACACAGCTGGCAGGCAAGCGTCCCGCTTTTTATTGCTCATAACATAGAGCATGAAGAACAAGTTTCGAAGTGGAAATAGGTGGACATTACTTGCACGATAAATCAAAACACTTTTTCAACTAATGATTGTAAAAAAATGCACTAATTAACTTACCAATTGATTACTTTAAGGAACATATGTTGCAATATACGAATTGTAGCCGGTGAGATTGTCAGGCAGAATAACACCAGTTTAGAGATATGCACCATGACACTTGCCATAAAAATATACTGTTGCAATGGCCCACTTACTTTAACAAAAGTCTCTCTTTATGGCACACAAAAGTAATTGGAACACCCATGTATTTTGTCTCACACTTTGGAAAATATCTCAAAACTGGTGTAATCCTGGAAATTCAAGTGGATGCAGCATCGTCTTGCAAACTGGCAGGCTACAATTAGTAAATTTCAGTGTGCCGTAATGTAATTAAGAAGTTAGTCAATGTTAGCTAAATAGAATATATGTTTTGATTTTGCATGCTAGTAATGTCTGCCTCTGAATAATCCAGCTCAACGACAAAAATTATGTTATATGCCATAAGCGATTTTTTAAAAACTCCATAGAAGTTGAAAATGATCACCGTGCGTAGTGAATACACTTCCTTGGTTGATTTGTATTTCCCATGAGAAACCAACGCAAGTGGAACTGAAAAATCGACAACATTCGCGCAAGTCGCTTGTTTCATCGTTACACGCTGGTAATTTTGTCGTGCGCCCACGAAATACAGAAAAGAAAGGAGCTAAAGAAAGTCTCAGTTTAAATGTTATCTTGATGTATACATCTTTGAAACCTCCAGTAACTGCATGTATTCACGTCACATTATCAGTGGTCTAAAAAACTTAATGATCGTGCGTTTCTTTAGAACATTTTTTAGGCCGTTACTTTAATTTGCATGAGAACTCACCGCGAATAATAGCAATTTATATCAGAATTGACAAGCCATTTTCACTATAAAAAAAACACTGGACCAAAAGAAATCAGTTTCGCCTGCCAGGCAAAGCATTGATAGCGATGCAAATTATTATATAGACAGCTATACAAAGTGTCCGTATAAGTGCTATATTGCAATAAAAAAGTTCCCCCACAGTAAATTTAAACTCGCATTCTCAAGCCAGATGCTTTATAACCACTAGAGTATTCATTATAAAATATGAAGACTCCAAATAAACAGACACACACAAGAGAAGAAAACGAGACAGGGCGCCTGTCCACACAGACGCCCTGGACAGGTGCGTCTGGGCAGGCGCCCTGTCCCGTTTTCTTCTCTTGTGTGTGTCTGTTTATTTGGCGTCTTCATATTTTATAATGAATAGCTACCAACTAGCCCAACAAGAAGTGCTTTTAACTCTAGAGCATTGCAGCTTTGTTGTTTTAAGGAGATTAGCATTCCTAGCCTACTTCAGCCACATTTGTTTCCATATATCTAGTGTCTTGATGCTACTTTTTAGAAAAGAATAAGACCTTTAAAATTTATCCAGTGCTAGCAGCATCGAAGCTGCGTCACACGGGTTTCTCAAGTACAGCAGCCCAACGCTTTAGCGCTGGGCCACGAATGACGGCAGGTAACAAGCGAACAATTACGTGAACATATGTCATCTCATAAGCATCTCGAAAGCCCACAACCCTCACAATGGAATATACCGGACGATGTTCAATGATTTTGACTTTTTTTTATCTGACCATTGGGTGTATGCACCACTTGCCCATTCTTGGCCAATTCTCCAGAATGGGTATGTACTAATGTAACACAAGACGTACAGAATCCCTAAATGCATTTGACATTGCTGCGATTACTATTTTTAGCCCGGTGTTTTAGCGCTGCGTTACGGTTGTTCGCGGGCAGCGAGGGCTTAATTCTCGGCGTTCGCATGCACCGGCGCACCACCAGTGCAATCTCCGACAGGGATTTCGCAGGCGTGCCGCGAGATGGCGCAGCGTCACCAGAGGGAATGCCGAGGGAGGAGCTGGACTGCAGTACACTGCTTATACATGACCTCACCATGACGCGTTTCGGCACGCACCGGCGCACCACCAGTGTAGAGTGTACTAGAATGAGGTGGACTGGGCCATAGCCTCCTATTAAAATAGGACGCTATGGTTGGGCCGGACGGCGCTCCCCCGCTGAGGCAGAGCTGTGCAAAGATAGTTTGCGATTGTATCATGATACGATACAAGATACTACGGCAATTATTGTATCTGATAAGTTACTTTCCATTTGTATCGTAAGATATACTTCGATACATTCGCAAATTTCTTATTATGTATATGTATATATAATGTGGGAGCAAACGCGTATGCACGAAGATGTTTGCTTGGAAATTTCTTAATTCCGACCAACCTTGTTGGATTTGAATGAAATGTCTGTTAGTATCTCAAAATTTTTGTCTTTCTTGCTCAAACTATAATATTTTCATTCCGAAACAATTTATTGGGGTTGCTTTAGCTGCTTAACATGAAAGCTCTTTACACACTGCGCTGTCAGCAGTTTTTGCTTGTCGTTTTTGTAATGTAAGGAGTCGCTGCTCTGCTTGCCGACAAGATATATAGCGGGTCGCCATCTAATTACAAGAACTTCAATTAGAAGCCTCTACACGATGGTACAAATGCCACTGTGCACTATTACTTTGTCCGTAAACGTACGTATTACCGTTAACGCAATAGCGATTTACCGGACAGGCGTACAGCAGCAACGGCGCTGGCCGAAAGATAAAATAATGTCACTGCCTTTAGTTTTATTCAGGTGGCTATACTCTTTGGGCATACAGGATAGCCAAACAGTATCTAAGATAGTATGTGAGATAGATGTATATTCGATACTGCCCAGCACTGCGCTGAGGCGCCGCGCGTGCTAAAAGTGTGCGCAGGCGCTGCGAGCGAACTTGATTGCGGCGGAGGCGCGCTCCGCGGCATATTCAACGTGCTTTCGCTGCGGACGCCAAGGCAGGTTGCACATTGTACGCTCTTAATTAAAATAGTGCATTGTTTAAACTGCAAATTTATGTTTAAACGATTTTGCCAAACATACATATTTGAGGCATAGATTATACAACACGACGTTTTCAATTTTGCTGAAGTGCGTCGTGTGCGAGCGAGCGCGCGTTCGTTGCGCGGACGCCCTGCTTTTGTTGTAGAGAGCTTGTACAGCACGTTTTTTTTTTTTAATTTCTTTTTTTGCTTTCGTGTGTCCATGGCTCATGTCGGCTGTTACCAATTGTAATTTTAGTCCAGTGAACTGCTTTCTTCAACACAGCTTTCTAAAAGTAACACGTAATTTTGTCACAGCAGCCACCGATCTGCAACATATGAAGCCACATAAGAAAATTTCATCGTGTTGTTTCATGCCCGTTTCTTGGTGGAATATTAAAGAGCGCGAACAATAATCGAAGAAAACACTATTGTAGCGAAACAAATAAGATTTATTAAGTGTGTGGCGCGAAGAAGAGAAGCGGGTGACTAAACTTCTTGGTAAGTCAAATGGTACATAAATATATTCACGACACACATATATCATGATCATCATCATCATCACCATAATATTTTATGTCCACTGCAAGACGTAGGCCTCACCCTGCGATCTCCAATTAGCCATATCTTGCGCCAACCGATTCCAACAAGCGCCCCCGAATTTCCTGATTTCATCGCTCCACCTAGTCTTCTGCCGTTTTCGACTACATTTCCCTTCTTTTGGTATCCATTCTGTAACCCTAATGGTCCAATGGTTGTCTAACCTGCGCATTACATGACCTGCCCAGCTCCATTTTTTTTTCTCTTAATGTCAATTAGAATATCGGCCATACCCGTTTGCTCTCTCATCCAAACCGCTCTCTTGCTGTCTCTTAACGCTATGCCTAGCAGTCTTCGTTCCATTGCTCTTTGCGCGGTCCTTAACTTGTTCTCAAGCTTCTTTGTAAGTCTCCAAGTCTCTGCCCCATATGTCAGCACCGGTAAAATGCACTGATTGTACACCTTCCTTTTCAATTATAATGGTAAGCTTCCAGTCAGGAGCTGACAATGTCTGCCGTATGCGATCCAACCCATTTTTATTCTTCTATGAATTTCCTTCTCATGATCAGGGTTCCCTGTGATTAATTGACCTAGGTAAACGTACTCCTTTACAGACTCTAGAAGCTGACTGGCGATCTTGAACTCTTGTTCCCTTGCCCGGCTATTCATCATATTGCATATTAATCTTCAACCCCACTCTCACACTCTCCCTGTTAAGGTCCTCAATCAGTTCTTGTAATTCGTTTGCATTGTTGCTGAATAGAACAATGCCATCGGCAAATCGAAGGTTCCTGAGATATTCGCCGTCGATCCTTGCTTCTAAGCCTTCCCAATTTAATAGCTTGAATACTTCTCCAAGCACGCAGTGAATAGCATTGGAAAGATTCTGTCTCCTTGTCTAACCCCTTTCTTTATAGGTATCTTCTTACTTTTCTTGTGTAGGATTAAGCTGGCTTTGGAATCTCTCTATATATTTTCCAAGGTATTTATGTAAGCGGTCTGTACTCCTTGATCACGTAATGCTGCTCTGACTGTTGGTATCTCTACTGAATGAAATGCCTTCGTAATCTATGAAAGCCATAATAGAGAGGCTTATTATACTGTGCGCATTTCTCGATAACCTGATTAATGACATGGATGTGATCCATTGTAGAGTATCCCTTCCTGAAGCCAGCCTGTATATCCCTTGGTTGTCTAAAGTCCAGTGTTGCACTTACTCTATTGGATATTATTTTGGTAAATATTTTATGTAATACTGGGAGTAAGCTAATGGGCCTATAATTTTTCAATTCTTTAACGTCTCCCTTTTTGTGGATTAGTATAATGTTCGCATTCTTCCAGTTTTCTGGGACCTTTGCAGTCGATAGACAGACACTTCGTATAAAGAGCCGCCAGTTTTCCAAGCAGCATGTCTCCTCCATCTTTGATTAAATTGACTGTTATTCCATCTTCTCCTGCCGCTCTTCCTCGTTTCATGTCTTGCAAGGCCTTTCTGACCTCATCGCTAGTTATAGGAGGAGTCTCTGCAGCCTGTTCATTACTGCTTCGAATGGAGGTATCGTGGCGCCTCTGGGTACTGTAGAGGTCAGTATAGAATTCTTCCGCTGCTTTTACTATACCTTCGAGATTGCTGATGATATTACCCTGCTTATCTTTCAGTGCATACATCTTTGTTTGTCCTATGCCAATCTTCCTTCTCACTGATTTCAGCTTGCGTCCATCATTTACGGCTTCTTCAGTCTTTCTAACGTTATAGTTTCGAATATCACTTCGCCTTGTTGATCAGTTTTGACAGTTCCGCGTGTTCTATAAAGTGTCCAACTCAAGAGATAAACTATCTTATCTCATGAATTGGACACTTTCAATCTTTGTCGTTTCTTTATTAGGTCCTTTGTTACTTGGGAGAGTTTGCCTACTGGTTTGCCTTGTCAGCCCCACAGTCCCTCTCAACGTGCCAGGAATCGGGAAAAAGTCTGAGCTGTCGTCGCCTGTGCTGAAACAACTGTCTCTGCTTCTTCTGCACGAGCGGTACGCAGACCGTGCACATATTTATACTGACGGTTCCACAAACATCCAGTGTTCGTCCGGTGCTGTAGTCGTCCCAGAAAGAGGTATTACCATCAGCTTTAGGACTGACCACCCAACGACTTCTACATCTGCGGAACTAGCTGCTCTTCGAGCTGCACTTTGTTTTGTCAATCGGGAACCACCTCGACAATGGTCAATTTTCAGCGACTCAAAGGCAGCCCTACAATCTGTACTATCAGCTCTGCGTCGCGGGCCATTCGAACAGCTCGTCTTCGATATTAGATGCCTACTCCATACATCACATGAGAAAGGACATCACGTGACGTTTCAGTGGCTGCCAAGTCACTGCGGCGTCATCGGAAATGAAGACGCCGATAAAGCCGCTCGGACAGCTCTTGAAGACACACAGGAAGAGGCCATACCACTTTCACGGTCCGACGCAGCCAGCAGACTTCAAGTGCTTGCACGGGAGATCACACTCTCTCTATGGTGCACACCCAGCAGCCAGACCAACCGCAGCAATCATCAACACGACCTGCCCTCCTTGATGCATCTATGTATGCCAACCGGACTCCGCCGAAGTGAGGCCACCCTGCTTTATCGCTTATGGCTAGGGGTGGCCTTCACGAAATCTTACTCGTTTCGCATTGGAATGGCCGACAACGCTCTCTGCCATGCCTGTCTTTGCGAGGAGACGCTGGAACACATTCTGTGCGACTGTCCTGAATATAATGTTCAGAGACAGTCCATGGCGTCCGTTCTAGCGCACCTTGACAATAGACCATTGTCAGTTGCAACCATTTTCTCATATCGCCGACTGAAGTCATCGCAGCTGAAGGCGACGAAGGGGCTACTTCGGTTTATGAAGGATACGGGCTTGGACAAGCGGCTGTGACAGTGATGTCACGTACCGCACAAGAGTGACCGACTGTAACCAACGATGTGTGTGCCGTGTTTTGTGCCCTCTATCTCTTCTCCCCATCTTTCATCCCCCCTCATCCCGCTCCCATGTGTAGGGTAGCAAACCGGTTAGGCAAAACTGGTTAACCTCCCTGCCTTCCTTCTCCACTTTTTCCTTCCTTCCTTGCCTACTGGTTGCCTTGGTGCCTTGCCTCCCACTTCAATTGCTGCATCTGAAACCAGTATAGTTATGGTTTAATTAATTATCTCTATGTCATCTTCATCTCTCTGTTCTAAGGCAGCATATTTGTTTGCAAGTACCAGCCTGAATTTGTCTGCTTTTACCCTTACTGCCTCTAGGTTGACCTATTTCTTCTTGACCAATTTAGCTCTTTCTCTCTTCAAATTGAGGTGATTCCTAGCCCTCACTAACCTATGGTCACTGCACTTTACCCTACCTATCACTTCTACATCCTGCACAATGCTGGGATCAGCAGAAAGTGTGAAGTCAATTTCATTTCTTGTTTCACCATTAGGGCTTTCCCAGGTCCACTTTCTGTTGCTACGCTTCCTGAAAAAAGTGTTCATTATTCGAAGCTTATTTCTTTCTGCGAATTCTACCAGCATCTCGCCTCTGGCGTTTTTAGAATCGGCACCGTAGTTGCCAATTTCCTGTTCAACCGCCTGCTTTTTCCCCACTTTTGCATTGAAGTCCCCCATTACTACTGTATACCGCGTTTGCACTTTTCTCATCGCTAATTCAACATCTTCATAAAACTGATCTACTTCCTCATCGTCGTGACTGGACGTTGGAGCGTAGGTTTGTACTACCTTTAATCTATACCTTTTATTGAGTTTGATTACGACTACTGCTACCCTCTCGTTGATGGATGGATGGATGGCGGCTACACCCTTTGTAACGGGCGGCGGCTGGTGCCACCTAGCCTTTTGCTCCCCCTCCTATTTTTTTTTCCTTATATCCCCTTCTCTTTAAAGTAGTTTTCACTCCGCTCCCCCCCTCCAAAAAAGAAAATAAACATCTAAAATAGTATAGAAAACGTTAGCTCCCCGATTTATGGTATTATCTCTCCCTTGACTTTCTCCCCCAATCCTCTAGCCTCCCCTTCGTTACGGCCACTTTTTTCTCGTCTATTTGCCCTCGTTCCCCGGGAAAGCATAATGCCCCTTCCATATCTGTCACTGTTCCCTCAGCCAGAGTCTTCGAAGGTCTGTGCATCTCAGCACTATATGCTCCGTGGTCTCAATTTCGGCTCCGCAAGCTGTGCACGAAAGGTCCACGTCTTCAAATTTAGCTCTGTATGTTTTCGTTCTCAAAACCCCCGTCCCAGCTTCGAATAATAGTGAGCTGCCCCGCGAGTTATCAAATAAGAGCTCTCTCTTTATCTCCTGTTTTTTGTGTCCTATACATAGATAGCGCTGGCTTTCCGAGCATTCTTTCTTCCCACATTTCTCTCCGCCTCCTTCACCGCTTTTCCCACACTAGAACCACGTTGGACCCCCTCCCTCGGCTGTAAGTATCTAATCCTCAGCTTCCTAGGTCTGAGTGTCCACTTTGTGTTCAAACTTTTCATGTATAGGTATTTGTACTCTTTTCCCGCCCACCTTTTTTCCCCCAGTGCTGGGAGTCTCTGTTCATATTTTAGCTTACTTATTCCCTCTCTACCTTAGAATGACTTTTATTCCATGTCCCACTGCACTCCCTCATTAGGGGTGTTCCCGTGCGCTCCTAAGGCCAACCTGCCTACACTTCTCTGTCTTGTTTCCATGCATGCCTGAACTTCCGATTTCATGCACAGTACTGAATTTCCGAATGTGAGGCCAGGTACCATAACCCCTTTCCATACCCCTCTAACCACCTCGTACCTATTGTAGTTCCATATTGCCTTGTGTTTCATAACAGCTGAGTTCCTTTTCTCTTTTTCAGTCATAATTTTTTCATGTTCTTCCAAGTACTTTTTGCCCTCGTTTAGCCATATGCCCAAATACTTGTAATTTTCGACATGATCGTTCTTAGTGTCTTGTATTTCCAATGGTTCCCCCCTTTCTTCATTGTATACTATTACCCAGCCTTCTCTCTACTGAATTGCAGTCCCAATTTTTCTCCCTCCTCTCCACATATCCTCATTAGTTCCTGTAGCCCTACTCGGGTGTCAGCAAGCAGTACAATGTCATCTGCATACATCAGTCCGGCTAGTACTTGAGCTACCTTCTGCCCTTCCAGCATATAGCTTATGTCGGTTCCTATTGTGCTCTGTTCTAGCCTCTTTTCCATTTGGCTCATGTAAATCATAAAAAGCAGGGGCGACAATGGACAGCCCTGCCTGAGACCACTTCTTATTTTAGCTGGCTTTGTAGTTACCCCCTCCCATGTTATCTTTACCTCATTATCTGTATAAACTTGTTGTAGGAATCCAACCACCTTTCTATCTAGACCATATTCCTTCAACTGGCTCCATAACTTTTCTCGGTTTACATTATCATACGCTCCTCTAATGTCTAAAAAAGCTATCCATAGCGGTTTCTGCCTGGCTGCCGCTATCTCTATGCACTATGTTATAACAAATAAGTTATCATCTAGCCTTCTGTTCCTTCGAAATCCATTCTGCAGCTCTCCCAAGATCTCTCCACGTTTTGCCCATTCCTCCATTCTTATTTTCACTATCTGCATTGCTACTCTGTATATGACTGATGACAGTTATTGGCCTGTAGGATTTAATGTTGTCCTTGCTTCCCTTACCTTTGTAAACTAATATCATTCTGCTTGATTTCCAGTCTCGTGGAACATCTCCCCCTACAACTATTTGTTCAATAAGTTGTCGTAATTTTAATTTACTTTCCTGGCCTAATATGCTTATCAATTTCATAGGTATGTCATCAGGTCCTGTTGCTGTTCCCACGGGGACCTTGTGTTCAATTCTGTCCCATCCCTTACTTGTCATCCCTCTGTTCTCTTCCTCTAATTCTGTCCTGCTGTTGTCATTCTCCATTTCGCTACCCTCTGGCTCTGCAAATGCTGCCTCTATTGTTAACCTAATATATTCCTGTGCTTCCTCTCCCTCTACCTTTGTTCCTTCTGGTGTGGTCAGTGAGTGCTGAACCACCTCTGTCTTCTTACTTTTTTGCCTTATGTGTTCCCAAAACTTCTTAGAGGCATTTCTGTCCGTTTTTTTCGTATCTCTAATAACCACTGTACCCTAACTTTTGTTATCTTAGCTTGAATTAATGCCGATACTTCCCTTTTCATTGCAAGGTAATTCTCCCATTTTGTCTCCACCTCTTCTGGTGGGGCTCCCCTTTGCTGCTCTGTGTTTTCTGCACGCATCTTTGCGTTGCTCTATGGCCTCCTCAACTTCTCGGTCCCACCAGCTTTTTGGTTTATGTTTTCCCTGCTTACATCCTAGTTTCCTAATCTGTCCTTTCTCTAGCTCTCGTTTAAATATACCTATTAACTCGTCGTATGTCCATGCCCTTTGCGGTTGCTAGAATACCATGTTTTCAATGTTTTTTTGCCACTTCTTGTAGCCGCCTGTCATTCAGTTTGCTCATACCTTTCTTTTCTTTAGTTTCTATCAGTGGTACTGTCAATGTCAATGACAGTACTCTCAATGGTACTATCAGTGGAATGCTGTAAAATTCGTCAATGTTGTCCGTCATGTCTTTATGGATTAGGAATCCCACCCCGTATTGCTTCTTATCCGGGAGACCTCTATAGCAGAGGACATGGCCGTTATTCAGCAATGTGTAAGCCTCACCAGGTCTTCCAATCTCACTAAAGCCGATAATATCCCAAACAATGTCTGATAGTTCTTCGAAGAGTCCTGCTAAGCTTGCCTCACTCGAGAGGGTTCGGGTGTTAAACGTTGCAAGGGTCAGTTTCCATTAGCGGCATGTCCGGACCCAGATATTCTTAGCACCCTCTGCTGCGTTGCAAGTGACCGCCGCCTTGGTCAGCTGCTCCGCAGCCACTGGGGACTGAGGGCCATTTCTTTGAGGAGATCATTTCATTAGGGAGGTTGTGGCCGAATACTGCACCAGGGAGGCCAATTCTTATTCTGGTGAGGGAATGTCTTTGTTTAAGCTTAGTTGGCTTTCCTAATTTGGTTGTACCTTGATTAGTATAGCCCCACTCGCTCTCGGCATTTTTCGCCGGTGTCAGGCGCCACTCCAAGCCTGCAGATGTAGGCTTGGAGTTGCACCAATAACCTTTCCTATTATTTTTTCACCTGACTTCTTACAAATGGACCCTATTCTTATCGACGGGGTAGACATTTCTAAACTCATTCAAGTTGCGAAAATTTCATCGTCAGCTGGTACCGATGGTATTAACTACAAGTTTCTGAAAAGCACCCAGACTTAATTATTCATCTATCATACTGTCGTATGCCTTTTCGCAGTCATTGCAGAGTGCAACGTTGCCGGACGACTGGAAGGTGGGAAAGGTGGTTTCGGTGCATAGATTTGGTGAAGTAAACAGCCCCCCACAACTACATGCCTATTTCATTAACGTCAGTTCCATGCAAGGTGCTTGAACACATATATTCTAGCCTAATGTCGCATCTCGAATCAAACTGTTTCTTCACGCCTATAATCAGCATGGTTTTCGCAAACACTACTCCTGCGAAACTCTACTCGCTTTTACCAGTGATTTATTTTCCATTTTGGATTGTTCACCATTTGTGGATTGCATTTTTATAAATTTTGCGAAGGTATTTGATATGTGTCACATCAACTACTACATTTCAAGCTTACTAAGCTAAATCTTGATACTAACCAGATGAAGTGGATCGAGTGCTTTTTACAGGGCTGTACCAAGTACGTTACAATGAATGTCTGTGACTCACCTGTATGCCCCGTAACATGCGAGTTCCTCAAGGCTCCGTACTACACTCTAAGAGCAGTTTACACCCTTTGGAGTGCCCCTTCTGCCACACAACCATAATCGTCATCTGCCTTGATGCGTTTCCTTTCTTTAACGCTGCGAGCCCGGTACTTTCCAGTAACGAACGGCACGCGCGTTATCAGCATGATAGCATTGCTGACAGAAAATGCTATCATGCTGATAACGCGCGTGCCGTCCGTTACTGGAAAGTACCGGGCTCGCAGCGTTAAAAAAAGGAAACGCATCAAGGCAGAAGACGATTATCGTTGTGCGGCAGAAGGGGAACTCCAAAGGGTGTAAACTGTTCTTAGAGTGTAGGTCCTTTGCTTTTCTTTATTTATATTAACGACCTTCCTGATATCAATGGAGAGTTTTAGAATAGGGGCCCCAAACGTTTGGGGCTCCAAAGTAATAGCGTCAAAGCCACTGCATGCGCGAGACGCAAACTGCGTTTGGGTTTTGCGCCGGGCACGCTATTTCACTAATTTAACGGGAGCCTCAAAAGCTGCCCCAAAAGATTTGCGTCAACAAAATGGCGGCACCCATCGAAGCGATGGCTCTATCCTAGCACCAAACTGGGTTCGATTCGTGGTAGCGCGTGAAGTTCGCAAGCTAGAAGTGACTGCGGTTATCTCTTTCTCTCAACTAGACTGTATTTTGAAGACTGATTCATTAGCCGCCGCTGATTCCGAATTCGATTGTTGATTTCATGGCTCGTAGGCCTAACACGGCTTAGCTTGACTGGTGAAGGCACGTAAAGTTGGTTACTCAAAAGTAAGCGCAACTAATTGCTTGCTGCTAATAGAATAACCTCTAAATTGTAATTAAACGCGAAAACATGAAAGTCAAAATTACTCTTATCATGAAATGGCATATTTTATTTAATTATTTCTAATAGCTTTTCTTTGACGCCGCAGTGGCGCTGTCAGCGGAAGACGCTATCTACAAATGCAAAGCACTATTCTAAACCTCTTCACTCCTGCGTACCCCAACGCGAACACCCGCAAAGCTCTTTCGGGCCCCAAACTTTTGGGTCCCCTATTCTAAAACTCTTTTGATTCACAAATTAGACTTTACGCTGGTGGTTGTGTATTATATAGACAAATATCTAAAACTTCTGATGCAGTCACTCTTCAGTGTGACCTGGACAACATCTCCACTTGGTGTCATACCTGGTCTAAAACTAAATATTGGTAAGTGCAAAGCAATGAGAATAACGCGTACGCCTCACCAGTCTTCATGCACTTACTCTCCTTTAACTTCTGTCTCTGATTATAGGTACATCGGCGTATACATTACCGCCAACCTTTCATGGAAGACGCACGTTGAACATATCGCTAATAATGGTTACCGAACAATTGGTTTCCTTCGCCGTAAATTTTCCTGGCTCCTGTGTCCATAAACCTACTTCTATGTAAGACTCTTGTGCGCCCGAAAGAAGAGTACACCCCTTCTGTTTCGGATCCATACACCGAATTACTCATACAAGTCCTCGAATCCATGTAAAATTGCTGCGTCCGTTTTATACTTTCTAATTATTCTCGTTCAGCCAGTGTAACGCTTACATAAAAAAAAACACTAGATATTTTTGACCTTTCCTTACGCCGTCGTATTTCTCGTTTATGCCTCTTTCACAAAATGTGTTTCACCAATGAAACTCTAAAGCAATAACTTTTTATTACTACCACTTACTTTTCATCCCTCATGCACCACTGGTTCAAGGTTGGTGTGCCAAGCTGCAGGACTGATCTTCATTTTGATTCGTTTGTTCCGAAAACTAGCCCGGACTGGAACCACCTTCCCGCCTCCATCGTGTCCATCACAGTACTCGAAGCCTTCAAGTCTGCTGTATATGATCATCTTCATTAATCTACCTTCTACACATGTATTCTTGTCTATTACCCACTCCTCTCTGTAAAGCCGAACGGCCCTGGGAGTAAATAAATGAAATCAAATGGAATCTTAGCAAGCCATGAGCGCTTTAGAAAAGCGTTCCAGGATTTACCTAAGAGTCCCATATCGTTGCAATATAAACTTTAGATACATGTTCGCACATACAAAAGTAAACCCTCAGTACACGGTCAACACAGCAGCCTGTGCTCTGTACCCAAAACCAGTTCGCCATTGTTCGCCCTTAGGCTCATAATACCAAACTTCCCTTTGTCCCTGCCCATGCCATTTTTGGTCCGTTCTTTTCTCTCTCTCTCTCTCTCTCTCTCTCTCTTGACGCTAGCTACGCCACACCAGGCTACAGCGAGTACATTGTAACCAAGACCCGGCATCTGTTTCTTTCCTCCTCCCCCATTGAGGGTGAGGGGAGAGTGAGCTACGCGTGCATAAAAACGCTGCTGAGGAAAGCAGTTGTTGCCCCTTGACGAAGACAAGTCCCTTTGTCAAAACGTTGGCTTAAAGCGACATTCCTTGTCCGACTACTGCGCATCAGTTCTAATGTGTCGAAGTACCTTAAGATGCTCTTGGTAAGTATCGTATCGAATACAATAATCCGCTTGTATCTTTTATCTGTATCGCTAATACTTATCGCCTCAGTATCCTGTATCTGTATCATGATACATTTGCGAAGTATCTTTGCTCGACCGAGGTGCGCGCGCAGTTGATAGCAGAATAAAAGAATTTGTGAAATAGCAACAAACTATCAATGCGACAATGGAAGGAAGGGGGTGATAGGTGAGACCAGGCTTTTATAATGGCGAAACGCTGAGCTAGGAAGAGTATGACGAATTAATGAATCTGGCAGCATGATTATGAACGGATTGACGTTCATCCGCCGGGTATGAGTAATGTGGATCCCATATGCTGCGAATGCGTATTCTATTTTCTATCTTACCACCAGTGTCTTGCATGCAAGCAGTTTTAGATGTTGTGGTGTGTGTTGCAAATGGCGCTTTAAGAAGCCAAGAGATCGGTTAGCAGATGAAATAATGCTAGCAATGTGCACGCGGCAGGACATGTCTCATGATAGGGTGACACCAAGGTATTTAAAGGAAGGCACATAGTCCATAGGCATGTTAGGAATTGTGTAAGAAAAAAACAAGTGGATTTGGATGGCGGGTAAACGAGATGATTTTACGTTTACTAGGGTTAAGTGTCATGCGCTATTTATTGCACCAATCCTGCACGACGGGTAAAATCGAATTGAAGAAAATATTGGTAGTAGATGTTAGTGACTCTTGCGGTATATGACGCAGTCATCAGTAAACATGGGAATGTGACTAGGGACAAGCAAGGGTAAACAATTAATATAGAGAATGAAAAGAAGGGGACCGAGTGCGAAGCTTTGTGGAACACCAGAGGTAACTGGGGAATGCCAGAGCAGTGACCGTTCATAGGTAACAACTGTGAGTACTGGGTACAAATTATTTTAGCCACTTAAGGATGTCAGGGTGCAAGTCAAGTTGGTGAAGTTTTAGAAATAGACGTTGGTGGGGCACTTTATGGAGGCTAGGCTTTAGCATAGTCCAATGAGATGACATCATTCTGGACGTTAGAGCCGATGTACAGGTGCGTGTCGGTGATTAGCAATAGTAAAATAATCGATTAATCAAGAAATTAAATGGAAACCAGCAGCGATTTACACTATGCTTTAATGCACAGATAGTGGATGAATATTCCGTAATATGTATGCTGCCACTTTATTTCATTACTCTAAGAAGACGTTTAAATTGTGATGTTTTTTGTGCTTTTTTTCGTTAAGATGATCGTGTACAAGGCAATGCAAAGGGTGGCATCTACATCAATGACTGCTGCCGAAAATCTACATATTTATATGCAACAACAAAATATTGTTAATGACTCGGTCCTTATAGGCATGTCGTCTCTTCTTCAAAAGTCCAGCGAGTTGTAGCGAAGTTTGTTTCATTGATTCCTCTTGTGGCTTGTATACAGGAAGAATATACTTTGGGTAAATTATAACAGTTTAGATTTCTTTTTGCAGAGAGTCTCATCATTCAAACAGTTTCCAGTCTCTTCAACGCCAATGCCATGCACATATCTGTATAACTCTTCGTCATTTTAATCCGACTTTTTGACGACTTGCCACATCATGATCCCCAAGCCGGGCAAGAAATTGGCTATTGAAAACCTCAGACCCATCTTGCTTACGTCCTGCTTCGGCAAGGTGTAAGAGAAAATTAAACACGAGACTACAGAGACACTTGGAAGACAAACACCTGTGGGACACCATGCTCGGTTTCCGCACAGGCCTGTCCACACAAGACGTACTACTACAAATCATAGAAGCACTCAGCAACGTTCCCTGCAGCGGCGAACACGTCCTCCTAGCAATCGACACCAAAGGGGCTTTTGACAACGTCAGCCACCAAGGAATCCTAGAAGGGCTCGCCAACACCAGCTGCGACAAGTGAACGTACAAGTATGTTCAGAGCTTCCTGAGCCACCGCACGGCGGAGCTGAAGACGTAGAAGATGCAGACTCCAGTGTACCACCCTCCCAACAAGGGAACACCGCAAGGCGCTGTAATTTCACCTACGCTCTTCAATGTCACCACGATCGGCCTCGCAAGCAAACTGCAGGATGTAGAATGTCTTCGACACGCAATCTACGCAGACGACATAACATTCTGGACCAAAACAGGGTCTCTAATTGAAAAAGAAAAATGGGTGAAAACTGCAGCACACCTTATCCAAGAATACGTCAGCCTACGGGGAACACAGTGTCCCCCGAGAAATCTGAGCTCCTACGAGTCTGGCAAGGCCGGGGTAACCACGCAGTCCCCCACAGACCCAACAAGAAAACTACAAGTATACCTCAACTCATACCAGAGAAGCCATTGCTCAGGGTGCTGGGCATGTGGCTGTAGTCCAACAAGCGGACCACACACACCCTTACACTCATCAAAACAATGTCAAGGCGATATCACGCATGATCTCCCGCGTAACACAGAGAACATAAGCATGAAGGAAGGGGACACCCTCCGACTGGTCAACAGCCTGGTGGTGAGCAGAATCACATACAGCCTGCCCTACTATCTCACACAGTCCGAGACGAAGCAGGCCTACACGCTCTTGAGGATGGCTTTCAAGACCGCTGTCCGCCTGCCGATGAGTACATCGACTGAAATCTAAAGACAGATGATGTCGCTGCCTGGAGTAAGCTCCCGACAGGCACTTACACGAACCTACACATATTTCGTCGCATACATCCCACAGCCTGCAGGGACGAGTGCCCGTGGTGCGGGGCCACACAAACCCCATGCCACATTGCGTGGGAGTGCACGCTACACAAGACAGAACACCCCGACACGAATACAATGAGGGCGTAATGGGAGGCACTGCTGTCCAGCTCGGCCCTCGGCGACCAGCTCAAGGTGATCCAGAGAGCTGAGAAGATGACAAGAGCCAGCGCAGCCCTGGACTAGGGGTCCCGACCATTAGCGATTATTGTAATTATTCTTTTAATAAAGTTTATAAATATATATGTCTCTCTTGAAATTCGTACTTCACTGCTCCCAACCCCACCAATGCGCTTCCCCTTGTTGACAGGTGATGCCGCTGTCTAACTCACTGCGCCATCTCCATTCGAACGGCATCGTCCCTATGAATCCGATGTCTCAGTAACCAGGAAACAATGTTGATAAAAAGTTTTCAAATGCACGAAGACGAAAGAATTCCGACAGAACACATCTCAAGATGGCTTTGAAGTTAATACGATTAGTACTCAAGCAATGTAGCGGTGTCGAAAGCAGCTTTATTTATAATGTGTAGTGGTGGATCTTTGATTTCAATTGCTACGGCTATATATGACGTACACTGTCTCCGTCATCAGCCAGCTTTTCTATGAGCCTCGCTCGCCAGGGTCGGCCATGACCATGACGGTAGGATGACGACTGTGTGCCGACGACGCAGTCACGACGATGAAATTACAAGGAAGGTATGATAAAGGCGATATATGACGACGACGGTATGACGGCAGTGGGTCGACGATTCTTAAATGACGACCGTATAGTAAAACGACGACAGTGCAGTGAGAACGGCATGACGACAATGGGATTATGACGGTTGCGTGAGGACGACTGTGTGACGAAAATCAGATGACGAAGCCGGAATGAAACCAATCGAATAACCACGACGGCATCACGACAATAGCATGACGAGGACGCATTGACGACCATGGCATGTAATTACGATGGAATGACGAACAAAGAATAAAACACACACACACATACATACATACATATATATATATATATATATGCAGATGGATAGAAAAGTGCCTGAAGTAGACAAATAATGCTAATCGCACCAAAAAATGGCTGTGGCTTAGCTAAGGTTAAGCCCAGGATGCAAGCATACTAGCCTTTATTTTAGTTGTCGAACCACTGTTTAGCCTGGTGAACTGCTGTTGCTTGGCTATATTTCGTTCGGCTAGACGAAGAAACAACTCATGCGTTACTCTGCTTCGCCTTCAAGAGTGGAACGTGACAGCGTTCCCGTCGACCCGCCAAGGGGTGTAAGACAATGGGCTACGGCGCAGCGACTACGCGCCCCGCATTGGACGCGGTGAGCGTCGAGCAACGCAGCGTTCGGCGCGGCAACGAAATGTGCGCCTGAGCAAGCGACGCACGCCTGAGCCTTAGAAACAGCTCGTTTCTAAGGCAACACCGCATTCACTAGAGGCGCTTTTGTACCGCTTTGAAGCATCGTACTCTTGGCTCAGTGGTAGCGTCTCCGTCTCACACTCCGGAGACCCTGGTTCGATTCCCACCCAGCCCATCTTGCAAGAGTTGAGCCAAAGCCACCTAGAAACAAGCGCAGCTGCTTATATACCGCCGCGACGCCGCGAGCGACGGCGCGAGTTGGAGCCCCGTTTCTCCTCTGTCGTGACGTCACGGTGTCACGTGGTCAGCCTTCAAGGCGACACCGCCGCGCCTGAGGAGCTGGGTTGAGCTCTAGTAATATGCTTCGCATAAAAGCAGGTTATACGGCACCGCCTGTGATCACGGTACCGTTTTTCCAGTGAACCACAATCGGTGCATCCCTGCTATGTCGTGGGCTGCTTGCCCTGACTTTCCCAGAAACTGACAGGCTCCATTGGCCTAAAATTTTCATAGGGTTGTAGTTTTCGTAGCTATCAGTTTTGCGGAGTTTCACATAGCGTGCCCGGATCTATACAGGTCCGACTAAGACCCGAGCCCTGCCCGGGCCCGAGTCAACAGTTGCTTACCCGACGCGAGCCCGTGCAGTGCTCTACGGCATCCATGGTGGCTGCGGAATCTCGGAGTACTCTGCAGTGTTTTCCGTTCCCCGTCAATTCCCTCATAAACGGCCTAAGCAGCGCTAAATTCTCATTGTCGCCGCTCAGCTGTGAGAACACAAGGCGCTGATTTCGACAGCATAAAGCAAAGTGTCCAGGTTCATGGCACTTAACTGTAGCAAGTTATCGGCTTTTGTGTAACAAACCGTTTGCTATTATCGGAGTCTTTAGTGTCGAGGCAAAGCCTGCAGGTCTTCCTTCTTTGGTTCTCCACCATTCCCACTTCCGTTGCGTCTAAAAAATTCGGCAGAACCCGCCTTACCATGACTGTTGACGGTAATGTGTTTAGCATTGAATCAATATAGCGACACAACATATTGCCACCGTCGAAACGAGTTGTGTATGAGGCGCGTACTGCAGCGGGGACTCCTCTTTCACGCTTCCCTTATAGGGTGCCTCAATGCCCAGTGCCGCTTTCAGGGTGGGGACACTCACGCTTTTCGGCGCCATCTTGGTTCTTTCAAACACGGAGGTGCTGGGCGTGTGGCGGCTGCAGATTAACAATCGGGCAGAAAGAAAGTGGGGCGGGTGGGCTAAGGGCGATACTGCCGTGATTTAAATGCAGGTTTTCTGCTTTACCATCTGATAAACAGTTTGCTTGCATAAATTGCTCGTTTCAAAAGAGGTTGCTCGACATGTTTCGTGAGTATCGCAACCTGAAGGAGGTATGATTTGTTTGCGAGGTTACTCCCTATTTTATTTACACATTTCACTCGGAAATGAAATCAAAGACATCAGAGTGAACACCCGTAAGAACGTCCTAGCGATTGACATAGAACGCGCGGCTGCGTTGGATTCTTTGCGCAATGTCACGGAACTTGACGGGATGAAAGTCCGCCCTCACATTCCGCTGGGCAAACAAGTCAGTACTGGCGTAATTTACGATGTTGACGAGACCATTATCGACTCCGATCTGTCGATCTTAATCAAGCCAGCTACAGAAAACACCATCATCACAAACGCGTTTCGTCTCCGCACGTCACGGTGTGTCAAGATCATATTTAAATGCGAATCCCTACCATCGCATGTAAAAGTGGGCCACTTCCGATACGCAGTTCGCCCCTTCATACCAAAATCGCTGCAGTGCTCGAAGTGCATGAAGTTTGGCCATGTGAGTAGTGTGTGCAAGAACACTACCGTCTGTTCTCACTGCACTGGGCTCCGCACCACTAACACGTGCGAGGCCACTGTGCTGAAGTGCACAAACTGCAGCGGTCCTCACGATGCATCCTCGAAGGAATGCCCTTTAATTCGCAAAGAAATGACAGTATTGAAGAAAATGGTTAGAGACCACTCGTCTCACCGAGAAGCAGCAACATCTATTAGGCGACGACGATCACGTCGCCGACGTCGATGACGAACCTCCAAAGCCTCTGCAGAGCGCCAGCCATGTACATTATCACCCACTCTTCCGCCCAGGCCAAACGCAGTCAGCTCAAAGGACAAAGGTGCAACGAACAGCCCGGCTGCTGGCGCTTGGCCTGCACTCCCAAGGCTACATGCTCCTACTGAGCGAAATCAGACTTCCACAGCAAGGGACACTTCGACTGTTCCTGATAAACTGACGGACCAAGACCAACAAATTGTTGTCATGATCAGCTCTCTGGTGAGTGCCATTAGCGTTTTTCTGGACAAACTACAGACACCAACAGCTCGAAGTGCGTCGAAAGTGCTGGATGCCATCAATCCGGTTCTAGCGAGCCTTCAGAAGTCCAGTGCTTGAGAACTTCTACAGCAGAACCATGGCTTATCGACAGCAACAGCGATCGTTCCGGAATGATGTCAGAAGTGCCTCCATATTCCAATGGAATGCGAGAGGCCTCAGGTCACGTACGCGTATTTCGGATTTTCGACAGTTCGTGTTTGACTACCACTTTCCGGTACTGGTGATCTGTGAAACGAATTTATCAACCTCCATAAGACTATCAGGATATGAACCTTTTGTTTCAACCACATGTGGCCGTAGTAGTAAGGTCCTGGTTTACATTCGCAAGGACCTAACGTATTTTTCACAACCCGTAGCGCCACACGACGGTAACCAATACGTCTGTGTTAGTGTGAAAAAGAAGAGGCTGCCTTTTACTATTATTGGCGTCTACCTATCCCCAACAAGTCAGTTTGACAGCAAAAGACTAGAAGATATTATGGCTGCTACTCCCAGTCCTTGGATAATAACAGGGGACTTCAACGCTCATCACCATATATGGGGAACCTCCAGGATAAATTCAAATGTCCGGTCACTAATATTCTTTGCATCAGGCCACAACTTGTGTCTTCTAAATGACGGAAGTCCGACATTTCTGCGAGGAACAACGTACAGCACCTGCCTTGAATTGACTCTGGTGTCACGTTGCCTGACTTGGAGCGTGCAGTGGTTCACCGATATTGAAACCCGTGGAAGTGATTAAATTAAAAAAAATAAATTATGGGGTTTTACGTGCCAAAACTGCTTTCTGATTATGAGGCACGCCGTAGTGGGGGACTCCGGAAATTTGGACCACCTGGGGTTCTTTAACGTGCGCCTAAAGCTAAGTACACGGGTGTTTTCGCATTTTGCCCCCATCGAAATGCGGCCGTGGTGGCCGGGATTCGATCCCGCCACCTCGTGCTTAGCAGCCCAACACCATAGCCACTAAGCAACCACGGCGGGTATACCATGGAAGTGATCATATTCCAACCTATGTGAGAATCAATGGACTAGTCGCCGCATTACCGGATGTATCGTCAAATCGACTGGTCAGTCTTTCAAGATCGAGTAGAAGACACCTGCAAAAAACATATCGCACGCAGGTTAGAAGACAT
The DNA here is from genome assembly GCF_050947875.1 of Dermacentor variabilis. NCBI lineage: Eukaryota > Metazoa > Arthropoda > Arachnida > Ixodida > Ixodidae > Dermacentor > Dermacentor variabilis. Next base: position 210,173,538 of record NC_134568.1, read on the forward strand.
AATTGCAGACGCAATGCAAGATTGCACGCGTTGCTTCACACATTCGCCAAAGCGTACAGAGAATGACATTGAATTGAAAAGGCTTCGTACAATACGTCACCGTGCTGAAAGGAGGTACAGGCGCACAAAGTCAATTCTTGACCTCAGAGAAACTCGGCGCATACAAAAGAAGATAAAACGCCGAATGGATAAGCTAGCGGATCAAAGATGGAAATGCTTTTGCGAGTCACTAGACCCCCGCAAGCCATTGTCCCGTGTGTGGCGTACCCTACGGGGTCTTTGCTCAAGACCACAGCAACGACACCCTTTTAACGCCCTTGCTCTCTCTCAAAACCGCCGTGAGATAGACGTTGCAGAGGAATTATGCGCGAAAGTCGCCAGCGGCACAGTTTTAGTCCCTGACATGGCTTTAAGCGACATCTCCGGTCCACGAGATACAAGTATGGAGGCTCCATTCTCTATGGAAGAGTTAGAAGCTGCTATGGCGCTCTGTAGGTGTTCGTCTTCACCAGGGCCCGATGACATAACATATACTGCTTTGCGCCACCTAGGCCGAGAAGCACGAAGACAACTCCTCAGCCTTTTTAATAGTTCATGGGAAGATGGTGTCGTCCCACAGGAATGGAAACGCAGCCGCCTGGTACCGCTACTAATAGCAGGAAAGTCGCCGCTCGAAGTGGCATCGTATCGGCCTATAGCACTTGCCAGTTGCGTTGGGAAGCTCATGAAACGCATGATCCTCATGCGTCTCGAATGGTACCTAGAACACCACAAAGTTTACCCTGATTCTATGGCGGGATTTCGACGAGGCCGTTCATCGATTGACAGTGTCATCGATCTAGTGTCATCTGTAGAACAGCAAAAATCTTGGAAACGATTATCAGTATAGCGCTGTTTCTGGACGTGAAAGGCGCTTACGACAACGTTTCCCATCAACCCATTCTAGACGCACTTTTGACAATTGAACTAGGGGTCGAGTATATCGATGGGTCAGAAACTACTTGAAACAAAGGTCCTTGTTCGTACGTACGGAAGATGGTCCGACTACCGACCACTACGTATGCCGAGGAGTTCCCCAAGGCGGTGTTCTAAGCCCTATTCTTTTCAGCCTCGAGCTTCTTGGGCTGGCCGAATCCCTTCCGAAAACAGTGAGTGTCTCAATCTACGCCGACGACATTTGCATCTGGTCATCAGCGGTCACTCGCCTGCAGGTTCGCGCAAGGCTACAGAAAGCAGCAACACAGGCATCTCACTATCTTCACACACAAGGCCTTACCACCTCAACAGAAAAATGTGCGTTAGTCGCTTTTACACGAAAAGCGATGTCTCGTTATCCAGTATGCGTCAATGGCCAGCCTATCTCCTACAAGAGAAATCATCGGATTTTGGGTGTCATTGTGGACCGGGACCTCTCTTGGACCCCTCACGTTGCCCACTTGAAGCAGAAGCTCACATCTATTGTTCATATCTTCAAATTCATCGCCGGAAAAAACATGGGGATCGTCAGTGGGCTCCATGGTACAGTTATGTCGAGCACTTTTTATCGGATTGCTACGTTATAGTTCTCCCGTGCTTGCTAAAACATGCAAGTCAAATCTTCGAGAACTTCAGACTGCAAGCACAGGCACTACGTGTTTGCCTAGGCCTTCCGCGGAGCGCCTCGACAGCAGGAACCATTATAATGGCTCAAGACCATCCGATCACGACTTACATTAGCACCGACACGCTTAGGGTCCATAGTCCATGTTCGTCATGTTTCACGCATGCAATCAAGCTCTCTTGCCTGCCTGCCAGAACGACGACCACAGGCGTCCTTCTCCAACGAGGTCAGCATCCATCGTGCCTGTCTACCATCAGGCTTCACACGCTCAGCACGTTCAACCTCAGCTTTGTGGTTTTTAAAACAACCTCAAGTGCGTCTTACGGTTCCAGGGATAAGAAAGAAGACCGACCTGCCTACCTTGGCCTTGAAGCAAGCAGCTCTGGATTGTTTGAACACTTTCTACTTTGACCAAGACCACATATATACGGATAGCTCTTCCACTCAGAGAAGCTCCACCGGCGCAGTGGTTATAACATCACGATCATTTAGCATCCGATACAAGATTTCTCACTTGACAACATCGACCGGGTCGGAGCTTGTTGCCCTCCGAAGTGCCGTTGATTACATTAACAACCAACCCGCTAATCGGCGGACAATATTCTGCGATTTGAAGGTGGCCTTACAATGTCTTCTGTTATCTCTTCGTCGCGGGTCCTGTGAACAACTAGTGTCGGAGATACGAGAAATGCACTATCATATGGTAGCGAAAGGACACGACGTTGTGTTTCAGTGGCTGCCTGGCCATTGCGGTATCTCCGGCAACGACCACGCTGACGAAGCTGCTAGGAAAGCACACGAAGGAGCAACCCTTGTTTCTGTACCTTAATCGCGGACCGACGCAGCCCAACACCTAAGCAAGTTATCACACCGTATGACATTAGAGAAGTGGCACACACCTGAATTCACCCAAGATCGATTGCATTCCCTCGACCCCTCTATGCAGCTGCGGCTGTTACCAGGGTTTCCGCGAAATGAGGAAACAATGCTGTGCCGCTTACGCTTAGGCGTCGCATTCACCAATGCATATACGATTTTGTTTGGAATGGCTGATAGCGCCGACTGTAGTGCCTACGGCGTCGAGGAAACTATAGAACATCTACTGTGCTGCTGCCAATCTTTTGAAAACGAAAGACATGACCTCTGCACAGCTCCCAATGAACTATAGATAGAACACCGTTCACCTTGAACAAGATCTTGGGACCATAGCCTCGCATATCGCAGCTACAAAAGGCCACAAAAGCGCTGCTGCGATATTTGAAAGCTACTGGATTGAGTCAGCGTCTGTGACCCGGACTGAGTGACCGAACGATATCCCCAGTGGACTTTCTCTTCTTCTTTTAATCTTTCCGTCCCCTTTTCCCTTTCCCCAGTGTAGCGTAGCCAACCGGGCTCAGCCCTGCTTAACCTCCCTACCTTTCCTTTATTATTTGCTCTCTCTCTCTCTCACTCGTAAACGTCCCACAAATATTACTGGAATTGTACACTTGGATGACATTTTAAGTTTGAAGCTCTTTTATAAGCAACCTTGTTTCTTATGGTTTTCCCATCATATTTATGAAAGTAGGAGAATAATTAGGAGTCGTCGCCTGAGTGGGCCTACAGCACTTCAGGTGGCTACTGAAGAAGAAAAGATGCACTGAGTACAGTTTTCAACAATTAAACACAATTTAATTTAAGAAGTAAGCACTAATTATCCACTTTATAAGCTCTCAGCGAGGTTATCTGGTTAAAATGTGGTTGCCTTACTGCAGACTCGTACCTGCTACAGTCTTGCAAGCACAACAATCAGCTGGCTTTTCAGGAGTGTTAAGCCATCGCGGATGAATGCGGAGACGTGTGGACACAAATCGTTCAACTTTTCCAGTAACATCTTCCATCACATCAAGGGTCGTGGGCAGTGTTGGCTGACATGGATACTTTCTATGGCCGGGCCGAGCTTCGAAAATTGAAAATACTAGTAATTATAAAAATGCTACTAAAGTATTAGGGTGAGAAGGAAACTTCGCTGAAATGTAGGCGAATGGTGGTGTCCCCATGTATTTGTCCGCCCAGAAAAAGCATGTTATTTTTACAATGTACACACCAAGTTAATTTCATCCTGCTATGCAGCAAAAGCTTGAGCAGGCTTATGCATTAGTATACTAGGAAAAAGCATTTTCATGCACAAGTACGTATATATCAGGTATACATGAAGTTTCATGGCTTGACGCACGCAATACCTTGCAGTGCATTCCACCTTGCCTCCAACACGTTTGCTCCCGAGAAGGCCTGCAACACATTTTATTTATTTATTTATTTATTTATTTATTTATTTATTTATTTATTTATTTATGGATGCTGCGATCTCGAATAGAGATCATAGCAGGTGTGATACATAAAAAAAGTGTTTACATAAAAATGCACAAACACGATAAAATAAAAACTACGTATGTAATAGTGAATGAATATAAGAATTTGTTAAATGTCAAAAGCAGAAAATTGATGAATAACAAAAACAATTTAGAGATAAAACAGCAAACCCCAAATAACACCAAAGAGACCGAACAAGACCAGATAACAGTGCACGACTAACAAACCTTAAATAGCACAAGAAAAAAGGCATACGCAAACATAAGTAACACGTTGCTCAAAGAATTATTGTAGGTATTTCTCAAATGAAGACAATGAATCCTGGGTTACATCATCATATGCGAGGCTATGATAGGCACATAATAACCAGCATATATGTTTTGTCATGTACATCTAAAAACAACCTAGCTTAAGAGGAAGCTTTAGCTCGGGCCCACCTCCGACGCGGCCTATTCAAATGCATGTAAAACGCAGAAACGCTTTTCTGAGATAACCCCTGGACCGATCTTAATAAAATTTGTTGAATTTGAGAGATAAAGGTCAATTACAGTGACTGTCGGGAGCGGAGTTTTGATCTAGGGCCTGCATTTCGTTAAAAGATTTTAAAGAATTGATAGTTCGGAAGAAATAGAAGCACAAAGTTTATAAATTAATAGCTCTGCATCAAGAACAGATATCGCGGTTCTGTAAACGGCAACCATTAGATCATTCAAAGCGGACAAATTCGATATCTTAATTTACATCTTATGTGAATTCGTTACGTTGTGTACAAGGGTATTGCAAAAGCTTATTTCCATATTAATAAATCTTTTGATATTCATGTATGAAATATGAATTTTGTTCGCTTTAGATGTATTATTAGATGCAATGCACATAATTGTAGTATAATTTTTCATTGCTGAGTTACAGAGTTGTAAGCTTGATAGTTTCGTTTTCTGAAAATTTTCGATTCCTTCCAATTGTTAATAAAAATTGACGACCTAAATAGAAAATTAGAAACCAAGAGGCACTGGATCTTAAGTTTTCTTTTCAATGCAACAAACCTCGTCAAATTTGGTGCTGTGGTTGCCGAGAAAAACGAATTCTCCTTTTACATGTACTTAAATAGGAGCACCGGAGCTAAAGCTTCCTCTTAAGCTTGAAAGATTGTGCCGCCTCAGTATCTAATACACGAATTGATGGTGAAAAAAATGGAGGACAGCGCCTTTGAGAAAAAAGTCCGCTAACCAACTAGCAGAATCAGTACGTAAAAGTAACAATGAATGGAGGAAGTAGAAGAAGTCGCAGAGTAGTGCGGACGTGCCCACATCGGCTCCCATTTTCCGAGGTTTTCGGCTGTTTTGCGAAGCCGACCCACGGAACCTATACCTTTTATGAAGCGGCAAGTTCCGAGGATTGCGCAGATAGTGGACTCTTATCGGTGGGTGGACTTTTCACCATTTTGGGACACCTGGAATCTCCGACCACGCCGCGAGAGCGCCAAGCCTAACGGGCTACGCCTACTTAGGTGCGGCAACGCGAGAAGGCGTAGGCCTAACCCCCCGCCGGCGCGGACGACCGGCGTTCCAAGCGAACTACTGACCAACAGAAACCATGCCCGGGACCATAGTCGTCGAGGGGATGGAAATCGCCCCGGAGGAGCTCGATGAAGCGGGATGGACGACCGCCCTCGGCAGCAAACGAAAACAACCAACGAGTACGCCGTCATATGGCGGGCAACGTGTCACCAAGAATATGCCGGCTGGCAGCCGCACGGCGAACTCGCCGGCCAAAAGGTTCATGAAGCAGGTAACGGCAGCCTCGAGGCTACCGAAATTACCCAAGGACCAAATCAAGATCATCGTGCGCCCCAAAGGAGGCCTCGACGTTTCCAAAACGAATATCATACTCCTCGCCCAAGCCCTGGCCATGGCGGCGGCCTTGACGGAACAGCAGACTGCCTAGGACACCGTGTGCCCAAACAAGATGGAGAACATTTTGGTTATCTCTACCCCTCACGATCAAAACGCGAGGGCGTATGCTAGAATCAGCAAGATACATACTAAGCTCGGCGCCTTTGAGGTGTCAGCCTACATTTCTGCCCCTGATGACACGTGCAAAGGTGTAATAAGAAACATCGACCCTTCATTTCACGAAGGAGCCCTTAGGAGGATGATTCTGAACCCAAGAAACCCTACGGCATTGGAAGTCAGAAGAATTAAGAACACACGAGCAGTTGTTATACTGTTCGACGGCATGCGAGTGCCCAGCACGGTCATGTGTGGAGCCGCCGTCGTTCCATGCTTTCTGTACAAACGGCAGATGGATGTATGCTACGCGTGTGGCCACGTGGGTCACCGAGCCGACGTGTGCCCCAGTAGCAAAGAGGAAAAGAAGAAGTGCCACGGCTGTGGGAAAATGAAGTCTTCAGAGTCACAAGAGGAGGAACACCAATGCACACCCAAATGTGAAGCATGCGGCGGCCCCCATATCACCGGGGATAGGACATGCAAACAATGCTACCAGATCCCATATATCGTTAGGCGTCGGCGTCGAAGGCGACGACAAATGTTGCGAAAAGCACAGATGGCCAGCGGCGATGACATCAGTATCTCCTACGCACAGAGCTCGGCGACACCTGCGGCAGCATATGGTGGCTCCACCCTGCAATCCCGCTCACAATCGAGGGGGCGCTCTCGCTCCAGGAGGCGAACCGGCTCAGGGAAAGGCGGGAAATCCAGCGCATCCAGATCGAGATCCCGGTCCCGGTCTCGCTCCCAGCCCGCGAAACGGGCCACGTGGGCCGACAAAGTCAAGGGCTCCGGCACAGCACCGTCGATGGGAAAGAAGACTACGACGGCCAAAAGAGCAAGTGGTGAGGCACAGTCAGAGCAAGTGAATGATCCCCGAATCCAATCACTTGAGGCGGAAAATCAACAGCTCAGGCGCGAACTTGCAGAGCTTAAAGAAGCCTTAAATAGCATTAGAGGGCAAATCTCGAACCGCGATGAGGATAAAATTAAAGATCTAGGCCCACTTGCTGGCAAATCCAAGCGTAAAGCTCCCAACCCAGAACCGGTGAGCGAGACAGAAGAGGAGGATAACATGGCTGAGCCGAGCGAAGCCATAGCTACCGCCGCCGATCCTCCTGCCAAAATAAACAGCAGAGGCAAGCTAGCTGCCATAGAAAAGACCCTAGGACGCATGATGGAAATGCTCTCCGGGATGGAGACGAGATTAACTAGAGAGACCCAAGGTCCAAGCCAAAGGCAGGCTTACGGTGTCGACAGTGCAGAATCAGGCAAACCCGAATCCCGAAAGTGGGGCTAAAGGGATAATTCATCATACTCAGTAGGCAAAATGGCGAACGCAAACAGCAAGAATCTGAAAATCTGGCAGTGGAACTGCGCAAGTTTCCAGAGGCGCAAGGCCCCATTAGGACAGTTTATCAGGTCTATTGCGAACAAGCCGCAAGTTATATTGTTACAGGAAACGCTATGTACAGCTGAAATTTCCCTCTCGGGGTACCGCACGGTAGCATACACGAGAGAAAAGGGCAGAGGTATCGCTACCCTAATCAGAAAGAACATCTCGTTCGTTGAGCACGAGGTCCGCGCGAACAAAGCGGGCCTCGAGGCCCAGTTAATAGAGATCGTACCCAACAGAACAATCAATTGTAAAATTTTCATTCTGAACGTGTACAGCGCACCATTGGACAGGAAAAGAGACTTTAAAACATTACTAGGCACCACGTCTAGGGCGGCGAGAAGCGGGCCTCTCGTTGTTGCGGGTGACTTTAACGCACCCAATACGGAATGGGGGTACAGTTACAAAAGTGCAAGAGGGACGAACTTGGCCTTCAACGCTGCAGAGCTCGGCTTAATACTCGTCACAGACCCAAGGTTCCCCACCAGATCCGGTAATTCGGTCAGTCGAGATATGACTCCCGATCTCACCTTCCTCCGAGGTATCGAGGGCACGTGGGACAACCTCCAGGAGGGGCTAGGCAGTGACCATTACATACTTGAAATTCTGTTGCGTGTCAAACCCAGACCACCCGCGAGATATGAGTATGTGGACTGGGACCTTTTTCGAAAAATCAGAAGTGAAACAGTCCCGCCAGACGAAACGTATGCAGATCTGCTGGATAATTTGAACATGGCGGTTAAAAGAGCAACCAAAGAAATCATTACAGATGTTGAAGTTCCTAAAATGGACTCGAGACTTGCTCACCTTCTGGAGGCTAAACACGCCCTCTCAGCCAGGTGGAAGACCCATAAGCTTAATCGTAGACTCAGATCGAAAATCGCGCTTCTTAACAAGGAGATTGAAACCTATTCGGCCCAGCTCGCCCGGCAGCAATGGGATTAGACGTGTACCGAAACGGACGGGCGTATGCGAAGAGGTAGCAAATGGAGCTTACTTAAAAGTCTCCTCAACGATAAACAGTCTAAGGACACCCTTAGCCTTGCAACGGATAGGCTTATTAAAAAGCAAACCGCAATCGGTCTCACCGACAGGGAATTAGCCAACAACTTAGCACGTACTTATCTCCCGCTCGCCGAAGACGCGGATCGCCCGGTAGAGCGCGCGAACTACATGGGATTCTCGGCACCTGATCTAGACGAACCTTTCACCGTGTCAGAGATCAGATACGTTCTCTTCAATCTAAATGGCAGATCAGCCCCGGAACTTGATAGAATCACGAACAAACTCCTCAGGAACCTAGACGATAGGGCAATCGAGATAGTCACGGCCAAAATAAATGAGGTATAGAAAAGTGGACAGGTCCCGATAGACTGGCGTACCGCAAAATAATCTGCGGCCTATTTCCCTTACATCATGCATCGCCAAGGTTGCGGAGCGCGCGATACATAACAGGATCACTGAACATATTGAAAACAAGGAGCTCTTTAGACACAACCTAATCGGCTTTAGACAGGCGTTGTCCACGCAGGACGCTATGCTTTTTCTTAAGAAAGCAATCTTTGATAACCCTACTCGCGACGTGAGAGGGATCCTCGCACTGGACCTCTCCAAGGCTTTCGACAGGGTCGCGCATAAACACATCCTGACAGAGATTTCGTCTCTCAACCTAGGCCAGCGGTTTCATGATTACACCAGATCCTTCCTCGCGGATCGCAAGGCACACCTCCGACTAGGCATGGTCACGGGAGGACCCTACGAACTAGGCACCTGCGGCACCCCGCAGGGCTCAGTCCTCTCCCCACTCTTATTTAATATAGCCATGCACAAACTCTCCACTCGCCTCGCTGCAATCCCGAACGTGGGTCACGCCATTTATGCGGACGATATTACGATCTGGGCGCCGGGCGGATCGCTAGCCGTGCTCGAACACTCGTTACAAAGCGCGTTGGAGGCTACCGAAGATTTTCTTTCAAACACGGGCCTTGAACTCTCCCCCGCTAAATCAGAGCTACTGTTATACCGCCAGTCCAGACAGGGGGTCAGAAATCTCGCGCCTCTGGAAACTCTGCCGATAGAAATTCGAGTTAAAAATGGGCATCCCATACCGAGGAAGGACTCGGTCAAGATACTATGTCTCCTCATTGATGCCAAGGGCTGTAACTCGACGGCCCTCAACAGGCTCACTGGACAGGCTAGTAATGTCCTAAGACTTGTAGCCCGCGTCTCAAATCGAAGAGGCGGTCTTAAAGAGGATAATTTGCTCAGAGCTTATCAGGCATTCTTCCTGAGTCATGTCATCTACATCGCGCCGTACCTTAACTGGGGTAAAGCGGAAAAGGCCAAGCTCGACTCCCTAATCAGAACCGACCTCAAGCGCGTGCTCGGCCTTCCGCAGTCCACAAGCACTGAGAAGCTGCTGGAGCTAGGACTCAGTCAGTTTGAGATTAGGGACTTGACCTCGCTGTTATTTTGTGGCCCAGTTTAGGCGACTATAGCAAAGCGTAGGACGAGCCCACACCTGCTGTATCGGCCAATAACCGGAAATAAGGCACGCATATGGGTTCCGCGAAGAGGGGACGCGGGCAACACCCACGCGTGAAGAGAAAGCGGATTAGTAGCTGCACCGTAGAAAAGGCACTAGAACTGCACCCCCGCTCGGAACAAAAGGGTAGAAGGCCCGAGCTGAAGGGGAGTGTTCGGGGAGACGAGCGTGAAGATGAAAGTAGGGAGGTGCTTGAGGTCACCGCCACCACTAATGCCCATGCGCTCCCCAAATGTCCCGTCGACCGTCTCGGTCACGGAAATTGAGCGACGCGACGCTGTCCAGCCGGTTTGATGTTTGGCATCCGCGTGCGCCTGCTAAGGATTCCCGTGAAAATGGCGGTAGCTTTACCACTTAGCCGGCTACGGCCGAGGGATGCTTTTGTGTGCGATTGCCATCGGGTCCCAATTATGGTGTTTGTATTTCAAGCGAACCGGCACACAGCTGCACGGGAGACAGATTTCTCAGTACTGGCAGAGTAGCCCGCTGTCCGGCGGATATGCAGTTAACAATCCGCGATTTCACGGAACATTCTCGGCAGCTTGCATGGCGGCCGTTTGCAGGTGAAAAGAGGGAAGACATAAGGGGCCGATACTCGCAGCCCAACGTAGGGGAGAGGGAGGTGGCACGTTTGTTTGAGAAATCCTATCCCCTGGCGTGTTCTAAAGAGTGCCACTGTTTCCACCAATGCTGTGTGCGGCACGAAGGTGGTTGTGCTATTGGTTACAATGATGTGAACTCGCATGTGTGATTGGCTGGTTTGCGAATCCTTTGTACAACTGAGGGCTTAAAAAGTCATGTTTGATTGTGTGGGGAGAGAGCGGAGCTTCGGGCTTGGACTCGAGCAGACGCTTCGGAGTTTGAATAAAACGTCACTTCGTCGGACAACGGCTCTTCCTTCGCGCTGCCACCGTGCACTCGAATCATCGAGGGGCGCCGACTTCGGACCTTCAACACCTTCCCTCCTTGACTACCGTTGAAGCTACGAGAGGACAAAGGGAAAGGAAATTAACTGACTCCATAACACCATCGGTGAGCTAATAGAAGCTCACATAGCGGCTCAGATAATGAGACTTTCATCCCCTAAGTCAGGGATTAAGATTTTAGAAGAAGCAGGAATCCAACCCAGACATGAACCGGCGACCAAAGTTAGCTTGACCCGGGAAACCAGAGCTCGCATCATGGTTGACCCCGTCCCGCGAAACATCCACCCAGTGCATAACCAGGGAAGAAGATTCGCGAGAGCCAAGTCCATCCTTAAAAAGATCAATCAGCAGAAGCTAGATGCCCTCTTTGTCGATGCTGCCAGATATGACAGTGGGGATAAGTTTGCTGTCTCGGTGGTAGACGCGGGGGGCAACCTGGTCAATGCAGCCTCTGTTTATACTAAGTTTGCCCATGTGGCGGAGGAAGCGGTGATCGCTCTGGCTTTTCACAGCTCAAAAGTTCCCGCTATCGTCTTCTCGGACTCGCGCACAGCGGTTAGATCCTTCTCGTCCGCCCTCATATCTGAACAGGCGTACAGTATTGTGATCAAAGCACTTCAAAGGACTAGGGAGAGTACCGAAGGAGGATACCAAATCTCGTGGTTCCCAGCCCATCTAGATAGCTCAATTAACCCGCTTGGATGTAATCCTAACGAGCAGGCCCACCGGAGAGCGCGCGATTTCACGCACCGCGCTGTCGCGGGTAGCCAGGCTTGGAACGAGGTCAGCATCCACAAAGATCCATTAAGTACATTCCACGAAATTGTTTCCCATTATCGACTAGGCAGGAGGACATTTCCACCCCCTCACCCCAAATTGAACAAACGTCAGGCTACCACACTAAGACTCCTGCAAACCCGTTCATATCCCACTCCTCGGTCTCTTAACAGGATAGATCCTGAACACTCACAGTCGTGCCCCAAATGTGGTCATGACTCATGCTCCTTTGACCACATGCTCTGGCTGTGCCCAGCCCTTAACGCCTCTCCACCCATCACGAAAGAACAATGGCAGGAATGTCTCAAGAGCAGCAATCTCCACATTCAACTCCAGGCTGTCCAGAGGGCCCACGATATTGCCGCGGGACTTGATCTCCCGATTCCATCGTGGGCGGAGCCACCGACTTGATCTTCGGGAGCCTTCGGTTTGGCTCCCCGAGGTCTCAGTCCCTCTGGACTCAAATAAAGTTCTTGTCATGTCATGTCATGCACCATGAAAGCGGAAGTGACGCACAGAATTTGCTGAGGAACTGGCAATGATGAGTGCATGCCATGGGGTTGTAAAGAACAACAAGATCCCTTGCTGACGATATCTTGCAGTACTGTTGACCTAAGGATTCAATATTCAGTTAATGAAATAGATAAGCTAATATACGCTTCCATTGTGCAAACGCGCGTGGAAGTTTTGTAAGAAGTCCTTATAATGAGCAATACACGTAACTTATGCACACTCCATGAGCGAAGCTTAAGCGAGTGTAGTCTGCGGAAAATAAAAGCTATAAATGTGCGCAAGAACAATGTACTGTACTGAAGAATTGGTAGGAGAAGCAAGTAAAGAAAAACACACACGACACATGACTGCACCTTTTAGAAGACATTGCAGAATGCCAAAATATATAAAAAAAGATCATATACACATTTACATACGCCTATAGTCGAATAGGCAAGTCCATCCTGACAATTTAATTCAAATTGATCCTGCTCAGAGTGGAGCTGTAATAAAGAAAATAAGCGAGGAGCAGTGTCTTATTGAAAGACGTGCCGGCAAACGAAATTGTAAGGCACTTTCCTCGTACACACCCGAGTCAACGAACAAATAAACCTCTCATGCTTTCAAAGAGATCATTACCGGAACTCAAAAAGCAAACAAGTTTACAAGCACTCCAACACTTCTAGCTAGAAGTGTTGGGTCAGTTGACGCACGTCTTCATTTGACAACTGAAGAGGTCAGTTGACACACGTCTAGAATAAGAAGAGTACGCATTTGAAATGGTTGGTTCATGATTACGAGCACTAAACAGCGCTAAACAACAGGACGAAGACGACTGTGTGGTTTATACAATTCCTCTTTCATGCAAGCGTCTCTATATCGGTCAAGCGGGGCGGTGCATCAATGACCGCATGCGCGAACACTCAAACAAGGTTCAAAAACAAGCTAGAGACACTCAATTATCACTGCATTGCATTTAATGCGGCTGCAAGACGTCTTTTAAAGATGTGACCTACTTGTCAATATACCGCGATGACCACGCGAGTCTTATTTCCGAAGCCTTTCACATTCATAATAGCGCCGAAGCATGCGTAAGCCTCCCGTCCATTTCTCTCCTTCAGAAGGAAATTGCCTTCCTATCTCATTGATTGCTATTTATTGCCCCTGCGCTATTACGGTTGGCGTGTAACACCCCGGGCAAAAAGGATGCTCGAAAGACCCTGCTCAACCGAAATGGAGGATGGATTCCTAATTTGCTATGGTTGTCCCGTGGGGATGCCGGTCTGGCAGGCACCCCGCAGAGATGACAGGCTTCTTTGTGTGTGCGACCAAGGGGAGAACCCTTTCCACGAACTGTCCAGCTCTAGGGAATAACGCTTTCAGCGAACCAACGTCGCCTAGAAGAAAGGATCAGCCGCCTACGATCTCCGACCCGCGTGTTGCCGCCAGCGGAGGGAAGCACGTGCGAATGTCACCTGGGATGGGATAGGGATCAGCCGCCCATCCACAACCAGACTCAGTGCCTTTCACGTGACGTTGACGGGAGCAACATCCCGCCTACGATTTTAGGGGGCCTATTTAAGGGGCCCCGCCATGTACTTTTTCACTTCATTCATTCTCTTCATCTTATCCTTCACCAACCATCGAATAAACAGTGCAAGTTTGGTACTAGAAATCGTCTCGTCCTTGCCTGGTCGCCATGGTCTACCGGATGCCTGCAGCCTGCCGACAACGCCACGCCACCTAATAGTAACGCCGGTTGGGCTTCGAGAAACAGGCGTCGCAAGAGCGCATGCTGCATTTCTGTTGCTTTTTGCTTTGAGATAGCGGTAGAGTATATATATATATGCCGACTGAAAGAATAAAGACACTTGGTTGTTAGTCAGCGCTGTGGTTTGTGTCCCTCTCTTCGTCCTGTTGTTTAGCGTTGTTTACTGCTCGTAGTCTAAAATAAACCTACGCCGTTTCAACAAGTCAAACACAGCGATCCCACCATACTGCAGCCTTATAATCTCTACAAATGGCACGCCAACAAATACATACAGCTTCTCTGTGAAAATGAAAATGATTACAAAGGGACATTATTCTTGACAAAATCACGATCCTTATCTCTCATATCTTCGTTTTGTCCGTCGGTGCTCCGCTGTGACGTTTTATTTGCGCTGCCCATTTCTTCCTTCGTTCAACATCGCGGGGGAAGCGAAATACCCGCTGTCCTTTTGCGCTCGATCCAGTGCACAGAGCGACACAACAGCCCTTGATGTTTCGTTAATAAGCACGAACGTCACAAGGGACTACACTAAACGCGAGCTCTCGCACCACCACGCCACAAATAAAGCAAATGGTGCGCGCGTTCGCTCAGCTCGACAACCGGAGCGAAAGAACCAACACGGCACCGAAAAGCTTAAGCGGCGGCGCCGGGCGGTTCGAAGGCTGCCCCACCCTGCAAAGCGGCGCTGGCATCGAGGCACCCTATTCTCTAAGAACACTCGGCGCCATCTAGCACCGCCGCCGCGAAGCCTGCGTGTAGCCTCTGAAATACATGGCGCGCCGGTACGTGAGAACGTACTCACACGGGGGAGAAATCCCGGCTGTTGGTGCGGGGAGTGCGCATCACGTGATAATGACCTCATGGTTTTGAAATATGGCGTGCCGCCGCCGCGTGTATCTCCGGGAGACCATCTCTCCGGACGGAACAAATGATCCCTACTTGACGCAGAAGGCAGCGGAATTTCGTGCTGGTGTCTGGGAACCTTAACCGGGTTGCTGCTCCACAGGGCGGCAGTGGTATTGCAGATGCTTCGTTGTAGTGGTTGGCGGCCTCATCACTTTGGTGAAGGCGCGTTGCACGTGTGCCATTGCACGTGTACTACTGCGATGGCCAAAAGAAGTGAGGATACCACTTAATATTTTGTTTTCGCTGGTCGAACAATTCTCGTGCCTTTGGTAGTTTTTGTATATAGTCGGCGCCGGCACATTTTGGGCGTACAAGGTGAACTTGAAGAAATAAAGAGTGGTGTCGAGAGTACAAGCCACTAGAGTAGTCTGCTAACACTGCTCTTCCTGCCCGGTTGCCTCGCCCGTGTGAGCGGGGGACGTGGGCGGGGCATTTTTCGCGGTGGCTGACATCACTGAACGCCACCCATATCAACCCCCTCCCCCGCGAAAATATCCCTCGTGTGAATACCCCTATATAAACCTGTCATGCGGCAACCGGGCTCCTCTCTCGCGTTTCTTGCTGGACACGCGTCCCCATCTGGTGGCGCTGTCGAGGAGTCCGCGCGTGGCATCTGAGACGAGAAGCGTGGCGCGCCGGTGCCTGCGTATGCTGAGAATTTTTTTCTCACTTCCCGCGCACCCAGTGGTACTCAGTGACCCCAGTTGGCCAGAGGTTCACTGAAGAGTTGCACATACCCAGTGCATTCATGGCGCAGCTGACTAAAGCGTTGGCGTGAAAGACGTTCATTGAAAAGCAGCACATGTCCAGTACATTTGTGGTGCAGCTTGCCAAAGCGTCGAGTTGCTGTCCTGGAGGAACCTTGTGACGTGGATTAGATTCCGCTCAGCGTCGGACAAATTGAAGGAATCTTTTTCGTCATTGCAGAGCGGCACATAATTCCCAGTCGCACATACCTATTTACTCAACTTACGAAGATGAGGTAATTTATCTGCCGTTTTTCTGCCACGGCTTTCTGAAAGAAGCGGTGTTGTATAATGAGCCAAGTAATGCTCTCGCATTAAATACGGCCCGTTCGTGCCTCCAGACCGTCGCAGCGAGTCTCAAAAGAGTGTCAAAATTTGATAATAACGAGACAAGAAGCGAGAATCAGTCGTAAACTATAGTTAAAATTGATGGTATGGGCGTAATTGGCAGCAATATAGTTGAAACTTAACCATATTTTACCATAGACTATACCATTTTCGGGATGGGCCCGCTAGACTTCTTGGCCAGAAAAAGAAAAGAAAGGCACGTGTTAACCGAATTCGACGCGAAAAGGAGTACATGCGCGTTAAAAGTAAAAAGAAAAAAAAGAGACAAAAACGAATGAAAATTTTCACGAGTAGAAGAAATAGAGGACCCGAAAAAAATGTAACGTCTGATAATGGAACGAAGAAAATAATGCAAATAATGCAAAACTACCATACAGTTTTGCTACATTGCACCATACTTAATGCCTTGTGTTTAAAAAGCAGCGTTGCAAAGTTGAACACAAGTATGATATTCCAACGAGCCCGAACGGAAGCCTTAATCTATGTTTAATGTCCCCAATTTCAATACTTATGAGTACTTATATCACATACGTCGACCTTGTCTTCTTTTGCGTCGACTTTAGTTGACACGCCTTTCTTGTTTTCTTTCTTTCTATTGGAGCGGTGCCAGGACGACAACGCAAAGGCCCAGGAGACCCAGAAGTTGGTTATGATGTTGTCTCGCCGAGGTTCCACCGACCATATTCAAAGCGGCGATTACACGCCCTGCGTGAGGTTTTCTTTTCCTTTATAAGACAACCCCGAAAGTCGCGTTTTCTTAAGTTTTCATGTGTTTCGATGATATCTAATGAACGAGAAGAAAGAAAACCGAGGGCCCGATTTTTATTAGTCATATCATAAGACGTGGCTTCGTGCTCCACCTGCGGCCATTTCTGTTTTCATCCACATTAATATCCATTAATATTGTCGCGTATACCCTGCCGTAGTATACACGCCGAGTGAGGATGCAGGCGTTTGCACTTCACGAAACTAAACGTAAGCGTCGACGCGCAAAGCCGAGACGAACCTCGTTCTCCTCTTCTTCAGTGCCCTTGCTGTCCATACCATGTGGCATTACCCCCTCCTCAAAAAAAAGAACAAAAAGAAGGAAAACATACATAGGATTGACGTGAGAGCACTGAGATGTTCTAGGGCGAACACATATGCTATAGTCACAATCACTGTGGTATGCGATATAGGCGCAAGGCACTGAGGGACGAGTAACAACAAAAACTAACCTAAGCGGCTGAAAACGTCGAATATTAAGGGTTACAGTACGGTTTCAACCGCACAACGTGCACAATCTCAGATTGTGGTTGTCGACGTCGGGGAGGCTGGCTTCCGTCAGGAAGGACTTCGTAATTCACGTCACTAATTCGCTGCAACACTCTGTAAGGTCCGAAGTAGCGACTCAAAAGCTTCTCGGATAGTCCTTTTCGGCGCAGGGGAGTCCAGACCAAAACTTGATTACCAGGTTGGAACTCGACTTGTCGATGGCGGAGATTGTAACGGTGCGCATCGATGCTCTGTTGTTTCTTTATATGCACTCGGGCAAGCTGACGGGCTTCTTTTGCGCGTTGCATGAAAAGTTCGGCATCTTGGGCGAAGTCGAGATGATCGATGTTGTCGCACGGCAGCATTGCTTCTAACATAGTCTGCACTTCACGGCCGTAAACGAGGTAAAACGGCATGAAGCGCGTTGTTTCTTACGTAGCAGTGTTGTAGGCAAACGTTACATAAGGAAGTATCTCATCCCACGTCTTGTGCTGTACGTCTACGTACATAGACAGCATGTCAGTCATCGTTTTGTACAGTCGTTCGGTCAAGCCGTTTGTCTGTGGATGTTAGGCAGTTGTCCTTCGATGGGTCGTGCAGCTGAGTTTAAAAACGTCTTCAATGAGCTGTGCTGTAAAGGCTTTGCCTCGGTCTGTGATGACGTGCGATGGGGCGCCATGCCGTAGGACAATGCTCTGTATAAAAAACTGGGCAACCTCGGAAGCTGTGCCTCGAGGCAACGCTTTTGTCTCGGCATACCGCGTTAAATAGTCTGTGTCGACGATTATCCACCTGTTTCCAGAAGATGACAGCGGAAACGGGCCCAGAAGATCCATGCCGACCTGGTCGAAATGTTTGCTAGGTGGGTCAATCGGATTCAGCAATCCCGCAGGCTTCACAGCTGGCGACTTTCGGCGCTGGCATTCACGGTAGACTTGGACGTACCGCTTAACACACTCGGCAAGTTTCGGCCAGTAGTAGGATTTGCGCACTCTATCGAGCGTTCGCGTAAAACCCAAATGGCCAGACGGAGGCTCGTCACGACAGGCGAACAAAACTTCGGCACGGAGGTCTGCTGGAGCGACCAAAAGGTAGGTCTTCTTGGTGGCAGCGGAGTTCTTCTTATACAAGACGCCATCTCGTAAACAAAAAGACGACAATCCTCGAGCGATATGCCAGGATATTGATGGGTTTCGTCCTTCCATATGTCCGAATATAGGCCGTAGTGCGTCGTCTGCACGCTGCCGCGTGGACATATCAGTAACGCTTACGGCACCAAGGAAAGCGCCGTCGTTCTCAATGTCTTGGTCGGTAGTGTCGATAGGGGCGCGCGAGAGTGCGTCAGCGTCTTCGTGTATGTGGCTTGACTTGTACACGATGGTCAAGTCGTACTCCCGCAAACGTAGACTCCACCGTGCCAGTCGTCCAGAAGGGTCTCGCAGATTTGCAAGCCAGCATAACGAGTGATGATCGGTTACAACTTTGAATGGGCGGCCGTAGAGGTAAGGTCGAAATTTGGCCAGCGCCCATACGACAGCAAGACACTCTTTCTCCGTGGTGGTGTAGTGTGTCCCTGCACGCGATAGTGTGCGACTTGCGTAGGCGATGACTCAATCAATACCTTCCTGCTGTTGTACAAGCACCGCACCAAGACCAACGTTACTGGCGTCTGTATGAACTTCCGCGTCTGCCTCCTCGTCAAAGTGGGCCAAAACTGGTGCTGACACCAGACGCTGTCGAAGCTCGGTGAAAGCAGCCTCTTGCTCTGAGGCCCAGACGAACGTTACATCGTCCCTCGTGAGGCGAGTCAGTGGCTCCGCCATCTTCGAAAAATTTTCGATGAAACGCCGGTAGTTGCGCAAAGGCCCAGGAAGCGTCGGACACCTTTCTTGTCGGTCGGTCGTGGAAACGTGACTAAGCGGCAGTTTTCGCGGGATCGAGGCTAACGCCTTCCGCCTGACCACATGTCCCGGAAATATCAGCTCATTGTAGCCGAAATGACACTTCTGAGGCTTAAGGGTGGGGTTGGCCGATCGGATGGCTTCGAGAACTTGCCGCAGTCGTTTCAGGTGGTCGTCAAATGTCGCCGAAACAACAACCACGTCGTCGAGGCAGACGAGGCAGCTTTGCCACTTCGAACCAGCGAGAACGGTGTCCATCATTCGCTGGTGCCGAACAGAGACCGAAAAAAAGTACTCTGAATTCGTAAAGGCCATCTGGAGTGACGAAAGCAGTTTTTTCGCGGTCTCGTTCATCTACCTCAATTTGCCAGTAACCACTCTTTAGATCGAGAGGCGAAAAATACTTAGCTCGCCGCAACCTGTCTAAAGAGTCATCTATACGTGGTAGTAGGTACAAGTCCTTCTTGGTAACACCGTTGAGGGGTCGATAATCAACACAGAAACGAAGCGTTCCGTCCTTTTTCTTGACCAGAACGACCGGGGAGGACCACGAACTGTGCGAAGACTGAATGACACCATCATCTAGCATCTCCTTGACTTGGGCTTGAATTGCCTCACGTTCTTTCGGTGAGACACGCTAGGGCTGTTGTTTGATGGGGCGTGTGTCGGCGGATGTCGTTATTCGGTGCTTTGTGATTGGCATTTGGCCCACCTTAGTAGACCGAGCGAAGCACGCGCGGAATTCGTTCTAGAGTTCCTACAGTGCGCTCTTTTGGTCATCCATAAGCTCGGAGTTTACAGCGATGTCTCTGAGCGAACCGTCGTCTGTGCCCACTTCAGAATCAAAGCACTCGACGATGTCCGTTGATGGTTCGGCGTAGGCGATGGCAGTGCCACGAAAAATGTGCTGATGCTCAAAGGTAAAGTTGGTATAACGAGGACCGCTGTCTAGCTATCACGAAGTTCCACAAGGCTTCGCGCTACAGAAATACCTTGGGTCAGCAACATAGAAATGTTGCCTTCTACAATGGCTTCACCATATTGTAGCTCATCGGACTTGACCGGAACCATAACACTCGCACGCGGCGGTATCGTGATGCTGTCGTCCGAAACGCGAAGTGCGGATCTTTGTCCAATGGCGTCGGTCTGTGTTGTTGCCTTTTGTGTCTAGAAAGTGATGCAGCGCTCGCAGAAGTCAATAATGGCGCCATATATACTCGGAGAAAGTCCATCCCAAGAATTAAATTGCGGGAACACTAGCGTAGAACCAGACAAGTGGCGAGAAAAGCAGCACCGCGAATTTCTACTCTGGCCGTGCATAAGCCAAGCGGTGCGACGACGTGGCCACCTGCCGTACGAACTGGTGCCCCATTCCAGGGCTACGTAACTTTTTTCAGAACGCTCGCCAGTTTACCACTAAGAATCGAGTAATCGGCGCCGGTATCTACAAGTGCACTGATTTTTCTGCCGTCGATCAACACAGGTATGTCCAGTGAAATGTTGTTCGCGGGAACTGGTTCTGGCGTCATCGTGTTTTCGTTGTTCTGCGGTCGGCACGATACGAGGTCTTCAGCGCGTCGAGTATCAGCGGCCCCGCCTCGAAGGTCGCTGACGTCAGTTTTCACGGCGTGGACTTGATGATCTCTCTTGCGTCGTCCTCGAGGTGGTATCACGAGCAGGGAAATATCGCCGCGGTGAGGTTGAGCGTGACTGCCGCTGCGATGTGCCCGGCCTGCGCTGCTGTTCGAGGAATTCTGCGATGTCGGGAGTCCTTTGGCTGAACCTAGGTCGAGGTGAATCGACAGAAAAACCCCGCCGTCCGAGTCGTCGGTAGGGGCACTCCCGATACACATGACCAGCTTCGCCGCAGTGGTAGCACAGCGGTCGTCTATCGGGTGCTCGCCAAACATCTGATTTCCTCGCGGGTGTTCGGCGGTCGTCGAAGTACGGTAGCGGAGTTGTCGGAGCGGCTTGCGCCGATTGCAACGCGACTGGCGACGCAACATAAGTAGGTGCGAAAGCTTGGGCAGGGCTCAGTAATGTTTCTGCGTAAGTCTTGCGCCGGGACTCGCTTGGCAGAGGTGGTGCTTCATTGCTAGAAAGAGATGCCTGCAGTGCCTGCTGTACTTCGTTGAGTACGACGCTGGCGAGGGAGCTGACTGGAGGTGGCGACGTACCGTGGTGCTTCTGCAGCTCGTCGCGAACCACTGAACGAATCAGCTCGCAAAGCAGCCTCCGAAGCCTACCGGCGTATCCGGCGTGCAGGCGGCATTTACTTGTCGGTTGTACATGTTCGCCCGTTGCTGAAGCGTCTTCTCCATCGCGGTGGCTTCGGTGAGGAACTCCGCAACAGTCTTGGGCGTATTCCGAACAAGACCTCCAAAGAGCTGTTCCTTTACTCCTCTCATCAAATGACGCACCTTCTTCTCTTCCGACGTGCTCGGATCGGCACGCTGAAAGAGGCGCGTCATGTCCTCCGCATACATCGTGACGCTCTCATTAGGCTTTTGAACGCGTGACTGAAGGGCTCGCTCCGCTTTTTCCCGGCGATCGGGGCTGGAGTAAGTCTCCAGTAGCTTGCGCTGGAACTCAGGCCAGGATGACAGGGCACTTTCGCGATTCGTAAACCACGTGCGAGCACCATCCCAGAGGCTGAAGTAGACGTTCCTGAGTTTGGCGTTGTTGTCTCACTCGTTAAACGCAGCCATGCGCTCGAACTCCGCCAGCCAGTCTTCCA
This sequence comes from Dermacentor variabilis, assembly GCF_050947875.1. NCBI lineage: Eukaryota > Metazoa > Arthropoda > Arachnida > Ixodida > Ixodidae > Dermacentor > Dermacentor variabilis. The sequence continues at coordinate 210,195,298 of NC_134568.1, forward strand.
CGTCTTCAAATGTGTCGCCATGAAAAGCCGTCGGCACTTGGGGGTTCAGCAGCGTTAGGTAAGTCGGTGTCACCCTTTCCGTAGAAGTCGCAGTGGTCGCAGTCGTCACTTTTTCCTGGAGGTTTCCAAATTCTGGGGCTAGGCCTCGGATTCGCCGGCTTGTGCGGTGAACTGGAGTCAACTTCAATTGTGGGGCGATGTTCTTGCTGCCCAGTGGGGTCTCCTGCATAAGTTGAGCGTACCCAGCACCTCCACTAAATTGTCGCGTATACCCTGCTGTAGTATACACGCCGAATGAGAATGCAGGCGTTTGCACTTCACGAAACGTAAGCCTCCACGCGCGAAGCCGAGACGAACCTCGTTCTCCTCTTCTCAGTCCCCTTGCTGTCCATACCATGTGGCAATATATCAGTTTCTTTAATTCAATTAATAAGTAGATGCAATTTCCCCTATGCGGTCCTTCGTGTCTTTGTTGGCTTCTTTTGACATGAGCATGCTATGAGCATGTAGTTCGACATTCTAAAGAGAAAGACAGACGCACGTCTTGCTCAGGGTTCATACAATAGGCAGGGTGTGAAGAGTGTCTAAAGTAGCTGCTATACTGCAAAAAGAGGCATAAGAAATTAAATCTGAGTCTGGCACAATTTACGAGGATGAAAGACAGTGGGGGCCTCCTGTGCCCCTCGAGGCATGCTTTATGAATTTGTGCCTGAGCAGGAAAAGGCGTTTACTACATATTTCAGCTTGTTGGAACTACACTTGGACGGCTTGCTTGATGCTACAAGCCAGAATAAAATGAACCAGAAATGCAAGCTTCGGCCCAACAGTACAGAGCTATCCAAGTATTTACGCCGGGTCATGCAAGGTGCCACGTTGGCCAGATGTTTGTAGTATGTTTGACACAACGTAGACACAGTGGCATTCGGCTGGTGTGAGGCCAATGTCAATCCACAAGTTAGATGACCGATCCTGGCCCAATCAATCGTTCGTAGGTCACTATACACCGGGCGATGGTTGGGGCGAAGAAGTTATTCCCGTAGTGTTGCTTCTATCGCGACGCGTACGTCGTCATGCATGCATGATATAGGGACGGCACGACCTGGGACGACGGCGACTTGAGTACGTAAACACGGTTCGTGATGAACGTTCGCTTTAAGTACAGCGTGCATGAGCTCTCGAACTGGCGAACTTGTTTCTATTTCTAACGCAGCAGCAATAATGTCCGCGCTCTGTTGCACGCCAGCCATGTAGCATTTACAAACATTTATCACCTGCACATCGCCGACCTTTTAAATTAAACCATTAATGCAGCTTGCCGCGCTGTGCTTATTTTTGCATAAAGCCGAGATGCTTGAAAAATGACCTTTTCGGGACTGTTTCTCGAGTTGCATTCAATTACGTTTAAGAACAGAGAACGAAGGAAAAAAAAAGGCTAGAGCTGCTGTGCGCGTCGTTCGCAGAGGGAGCGACGAAGGTGTTTTAGAGGCCTTAGTTCCGTTATGCTCCAAAGCAAATTGCGCGCGCTAATGAGATGTGAGATATCTCGATATTTTCCAGGTGCCGCGCTGTTTGCGCGAGTTTTTCGTTGCGTCCGCGTTATACCTCGTAACCTGTCACCGACAAAAAATAAAAGAGGGAAAGTGATTGCCTTATATTGAAGCCATTTTTCACGTCTTCACGAAAAAAAATGTTTGATCAGCTGAAAAATTGCACTGTGGGGACGTTTTCCTTCGGTGTAATTAGCATGGTCCGTCTTTTTCTTCCCTCACAGAGCAAAGCCTGACGAAACGAACGAGGCGTCATCCGGGTTTCATCTTTTGCCTGGAAAAGCTACCATCCAGCATGCAAGCGCGCACAAAGCCTTTTAATTACATGATCATAAAATGTCGGTAGCGCTGGCCTCTGTACTCATGGTATAATATCGCTAAGCGCAATGTTCTTCAGAGTTAACAGAATTTTGAAAAATCGCCTGCGGCATAGCAACAGAGAGACAATTTATTTAAGGAAAAGCACAAAGGGCGGTCTGAGTTGTTATGTTATGGCCTGCTACTCAATCTGCACATGGCAAGGAGGGAAGGGTGCAAAAACGAGTGATGAAAGAAGATGAAGGTGATGACAGGAAGAAAGGGTGCGCATATACAGCAATCTCAGAACGCATTTCGTCTTTATAGAGACCGTCTTTATAGGCCTAAACTGTAGTCCAGTGTTCTGATAAATAGTCTAGAACAACACTCGTGGCAGCACTCGTGGCGCGCATGGCTTTGCTGCCATGCGCGGTCACGCTAAGGGCCCAGAACTTCCCATAATGTTTGCGTTTGCTTTGCTTATGCTTGCCAACACAGATGTCAGCGTCTACAGCTCTTGCAAGTAGGTGGGATAGCCGCACGTTTATGCTGCGGTGTCTAAGGCACAGCTCGGGCTGTTCGCACGGCCGATGAAATGTGCGTGTATATTGTCGAGTAAAGGCGACTTCTAAAGGCGAATTAAATGAAGCATGCTCGATCGCTTGGCTCCGCTTTACTTTAAGTGGGAGTCCAAAAGTCCTGTCACGGTCAATTTTCTATGGGCGTCTGTAACGATTGTCCGGTCGAGCCCAATAAGATAATATACAGTTTTAGTTTAACGCAAACTAACTTTGCAGAAACCAAGTTTTAGTATAGCGTGGTAGCGTAGTTTACGTTCGGGACACTATTCAACTAGATATAACTTTCGATACATCGTGCACATAAGTGATTTTTATCCATTCGCCAAGCTCTGCATGTGCGTCCGAAAACTTCGAGAGGCAGCGAAGTGACAGCCGGGAGCGGTTTGTATTTGTACTTTCCGCGTCTGCAGATCAGCGGCGAAATCGGATGCCTGCCGTCCATGACCTCCGAGATGGCCAGATCACCGAGGCCATGTGTCGTCGCGCCTAACTCTCGACTTCACCAATAGCTGTCACTACCATCCTGGAAGTTTCTAGCGAAAGCCATTTGCAAATTCATTTGCTACGAACGTAGTGGATTCTACAAAAGCAACGCCAGATTCAGTTCAAAGCTGGTGGCCGGGACCGTCGCCATGTTTTACGTAGCCTACGTAAGCTACGCAAACGTACACGTGTTTAGGCTTAGCGGAATACAGGGATCAAATTCCACATGCGTAGAATGCTAAATGACCCGCACCGTTTAGCATAAAATTGATTGCGAAGAACAATCGGGGAATATAAAAGACAGTACGTCAATGGGTGGCGAGAGTGTTCAAATATTTGTACAGGAAAAATATTGACTCAGTGTAGAGGAAGAGAACTAGGTAGTTTACGAGCAATTAAAAGGACTGAAAATCGGTCAGAATGTGTTGTGAGACGTTGATCGAAATGAAATGACTGTGATTTACAGTGATAGAATATAACAAGCTGTTCGCGATTTAAGTAGGAATTATAATTTTAGATTGGCAAAGAAAGTTTCGAAACCAATTCAAAGGCGATGCTTGGCGGTGAAATCCGGGTACTTCGGACGTAGTCTGTGAGATTAGTGCACGTAAGTCGGCTGTTATTAATTACAACATAATTATTGGTTAAAATTTCAGTTGCTATATTGTTAGACACTTGCGCTTTATTCTATGCTTCGGAAATCAAAAGCGCTCACATGGCCACGGCAGAACGCTGAACTGCGTATCACGTGTAAAAGCGTCGTTTCGTTTTCGATCGGATTGGTTTCGTTTTGACTGCTTAAGTATCAATGCATTTGGACAGGAAGCCACGAAAACACGTAGCTATTATCGCAGAAATATTGTTACGCTTCGGAAAACATGAATCGCAGGAACATCCACTTCATAAACAAAATAATACTTTCTCACAGTTACGGCCGCACTTGTCTGCCTCCCACTAATGCCGGCGTATAATCGCTATCGCGCTCACCTATACCCGTTTTCCGAATGCTTCCAGTGAACGGCTACATCCTCAATGCAGATAAAAAATTTCGATTGAAAATGTTCAACGTAGTTTTCCGCTTTACCATTTCATGATTAGACACTCTTATTAGTAAGCTTTCCATTGCATTAAAATATATACGTACCATGAACATTGGTTGTCAGTCCATTTAAGTATGCGACCGGTATATAGTAAGCAACATGGCAATACAGAACGTTCAACGCAAAGCCAGAGAGGCTGAGCCAATTTCTTGAGTGTCGGTAGTTTAAAAGAGACCGGCTGCGAGTAACTACGCAAGAGTAAAAAACGAAATCAAGAAAGGAACAGTTTATGATACCTCAAAGCAAAGCTCTTTTCGAAGCGAGTTCGGGATGCCTTAGAACGCGTAGTTATAAAGCGAGGTACACCAAGAAAAAGCATGTGGAAGCTACGGTAAAGTTAGGGAAATAATGGAACATGTTTTACTAAAATGTGAAGATATCTATCTACTCGGCTGTCGGTTTAGGCTCCGCTGGCCTCTTTGAAGCCCTTGGCACCTTGGCATGCCCTTGGGTTCAGTGATATCAGGATGACAGTAAACATGTCCGGAGAGGTTAATAAAATGCGATTGGAGGTTTGGTAGCAGAAGAGTAGGGAGACCACAAACGGAGGCTTACGAAAACAAAGTTCCTTATAATGGTTTCGAAAGTTTGATGCTGTGAATTTTTTGTCTCTTAAAATATAGGTAAAACATTAAGCAAAATAAAAAGAAGAATTTGGTGGTAAAACCCACCGCCCCGTTTCAAAGGGGACGCTCATAGCATTCATCCATCCATATATCCTTTTTCTCGTTAAGCCTCTACGCGTTCTAATTGAGAAGTGATGTCTAAGGGCCGATTTACGCTCGAGCCACATGCCGCACCGCCCACCTGAGAATTGCACATGTTTAAAGGGACACTAAAGTGATAAATGATTTCTTCTGCATCAGTAAATTACCGTTCTACAACACCAAAAACACCACTATTACAGCGATAAGACGTTTGGTAAACCAGAAAAAGCGCAAGAACGAAATGCGGGTGGCGACGCCTACTTGAGTTCCTGCACCTGGGAGCTGTGACGTCTTGGATTTTGATGGCATCTTCTAGGGCCTACTAATTATATACAGCGGTAAAGTTTGAACTACATTGTGTTCTAAAGGAACCAAATATTAAACATGGCAAGTTTCGGGAATCTATGCAGCCAAGGCGGCCCAAATGCGAAAACATACTTTGGAATCCCTGACGTCACGCTGACGTACCGGCGCTGGGATTTCGGCGCGAAATTCAAATACTGATACTTGCACCTTCACTTTCTCATCTAATAATCAAACTATTTTTTTAAATGACTGCCTGCATGGTTCTCAAACAATGCTCCATTAGTCTAAACTGATTTATTGTTTCGCTTTAGTATCCCTTTAACACTGGTGCACAAATTTCGGTTTGCACTGTGTCCGCACATGCAGTGTAAACCAAAATTTGTGCGTCATTGTGCGGTATGTGTAGTTTTTCGCATGACCGCACGTGTGCGGCAGGCGGGCGGTGCGGCTCGAGCGTAAATTGGCCCTAAAACTCCGCAAAGTTATTCATGACATTCTGTCGTCACAGCAGCCTGAGACGAAGCGAAAGTCGTTTCAAAGTCATTTGCTACAAACGAAGTAATTCTACAAAAGTAACGCCATATTCAGTCTGAAGCGGGTGGCCGTCCATTGGGCCACCAAAGTCCTACAGATGTCGAACAAGGGGGGGGGGGTATTCTGTAGGAGTCCAACTAGTGGACTGTCCATTTCTACTGCTGCTGATTGGATGCAGCTATTTCGAGCGAGATTCTATAGCACTAACGGTAGGGTGGCAGGTCTTGTTGTGAAACTTAATAACAGGTACAAATTGAAGGTCGTACATGTCTACGCCCCTACATCCAGTCATGACGACCAGGAAGACGAAAGCTTCTATGAAGACGTGGAGTCAGCGATGGGTAAAGTCAAAATGAAATGCACTATACTGATGGGCGACTTCAATGCCAGGGTAGGCAAGAAGCAGGCTGGAGACAAGTCAGTGGGGGAATATGGCATAGTCTCTAGGAATAGCAGGGGAGAGTTATTAGTAGAGTTTGCAGAACAGAGTAATATGTGGATAATTAATACATTCTTCCGCAAGCGGGATAGCTGAAAGTGGACGTGGAGGAGCCCGAATGGCGAGACTAGAAATAAAATAGGCTTTATACTCTGCGCTGACCCTGGTATCATACAAGAGGTGCACGTGCTCGGCAAGGTGCGCTACAGTGACCATAGGATGGTAAGAACTCGAATTAGCCTAGACTTGAGGAGGGAAAGGAAGAAACTGGTACATAAGAAGCCGATCAATGAGTTAGCAGTAAGAGAAAAAAATAGAGGAATTCCAGATCAAGCTACAGGAAGAGAACCTTGTGTTGAAGATATGAACGACAATCTTATGGGCATCATTAAGGAGTGTGCAATAGAAGGCGGTAGGAACTCCGTTAGACAGGATGCCAGTAAGCTATCACAGGAGACGAAAGATCTGATCAAGAAACGCCAACGTATGAAAGCATCTAACCCTACAGCTAGAATAGAACTGGCAGAACTTTTTAAGTTAATCAACAAGCGTAAGACAGCTGACATAAGGAAGTATAATATGGATAGAATTGAACATGGTCTCAGGAACGGAGGAAGCCTAAAAGCAGTGAAGAAGAAACAAGGCATAGCCAAAAATCAGATGTATGCGTGAAGAGACAAAGCCGGCAATATCATTACTAATATGGATGAGATAGTTCAAGTGGCTGAGGAGTTCTATAGAGATTTATGCAGTACCAATGGCACCCATGGCAATAATGGAAGAGAGAATAATCTAGAGGAATTTGAAATCCCACAAGTAACGCCGGAAGAAGTAAACAAAGCCTTGGAAGCTATGCAAAGGGGGAAGGCAGCTGGGGAGGATCAGGTAACAGGAGATTTGTTGAAGGATGGGGGGCATATTGTTCTAGAAAAACTGGCCACCCTGTATACACAATGCCTCACGACTTCGAGAGTACCGGAATCTTGGAAGAGCGCTAACATAATCCTAATCCTTAAGAATGGGGTCGCCACAAAAACTTGAAAAATATAGACCGATCAGCTTACTGTCCGTCACCGATAAAGTATTTACTAAGGTAATCGCAAATAGAATCAGGAACACCTTAGACTTCTGTCAACCAAAGGACCAGGCAGGATCCCGTAAAGGCTACTCAACAATAGACCATATTCACACTATCAATCAGGTGATAGAGAAATGTGCGGATATGACCAACCCTTATATATAGCTTTCATTGGTTACGAGAAAGCGTTTGATTCAGTCAAAACCTCAGCAGTCATGGAGGCATTACGGAATCAGCGTGTAGACGAGCCGTATGTAAAAATACTGAAAGATATCTATAGCGGCTCCACAGCCACCGTAGTCCTCCATAAAGAAAGCAACAAAATCCCAGTAAAGAAAGGCGTCAGGCAGGGAGATACGATCTCTCCAATGCTATTCACAGCGTGTTTACAGGAGGTATTCAGAGACCTGGATTGGGAAAAATTGGGGTTAATAGTTAATGGAGAATACCTTAGTAACTTGCGATTCGCTGATGATATTGCCTTGCATAGTAACTCAGGGGACGAACTGCAATGCATGCTCACTGACCTGGAGAGGCAAAGCAGAAGGGTGGGCCTAAAAATTGATCTGCAGAAAACTAAAGTAATGTTCAACAGTCTCGGAAGAGAACAGCAGTGTAGGATAGGTAGCGAGGCACTGGAAGTGGTAAGGGAATACATCTACTTAGGACAGGTAGTGACCGCGGATCCGGATCATGAGACTGAAATAATTAGAAGAATAAGAATGGGCTGGGGTGTGTTTTTCAGGCATTCTCATATCATGAACAACAGGTCACCATTATTCATCAAGAGAAAAGTGTATAACAGCTGTGCCTTACCAGTACTCTCGTACAGGGCAGAAACCGGGAGGCTTACGAAAAGTGTTCTACTTCAATTGAGGACGACGCAACGAGCTATGGAAAGAAGAATGATGGGTGTAACTTAAGGGATAAAAAAAGATCAGATTGAGTGAGAGAACAAACCGAGTTATGACATCTTAGTTGAAATCAAGAAAAAGAAATGGGAGGGGGAGCATGGGCAGGACATGTAATGAGGAGAGAAGATAACCGATGGTCATTAAGGGTTACGGACTGGATTCCAAAGGAAGGGAAGCCTGGCAGGGGGCGGTAGGTGGGCGGATGAGATTAAGAAGTTTGCAGGGACAACATGGCCACATTTAGCACATGACCGGGGTAGTTGGAGAAGTATGGGAGAGGCCTTCGCCCTGCAGTGGGCGTAACCAGGCTGATGATGATGATGACGATGATGATGATGATGATACGAGCGAGGAGCAGATGAGCGGCCCTAGCCAATCAGCAGCGGCCGAAATGGACAGTCCACTAGGCGTACTCTTACAGAATAACCCCCTCCCCCCAGATGTCCGGAACGGGACATTCAAACGTCCCGAGGGCACATACGTAAAAATCCCGTGGATCATTTTTGGATGTACATGGGATCGTCCCATGCACGCGAATCGACGTTCCTAGAGACGTCCCACGAACGTCACAATGGGATATTCGAGCGTCCTAGAGATGAATTATTCTTATTGCATAATCCCGAGTACGTCCTAAGGACTTATTTGTCAGGATGTAGGGCGCTTGTGGGACATTTGCTTGTGGATTTACGATATCCACAGGGCATCCATATTGATTATAGATGAACATAATAGGGATGTTCCACAGTATGTGCCCTAGCAGTGCAGCAGTCCTCCTGCATTTTACATACCATTGACAAAGTGAGCTTGACCTGGTTTTGTGTTGGCATATAGGGCAATGGTGAAAAGGAACTGCATGGCTCTTGAACATCCATCCCAGTGGTCCAATAAGGCGACCAAACATTTTTGTCGCGCAAGAGCTCGAGTACCAGGAGCCAGGGCATGAATACAGCCCACCGCATCTCAAGGCATGCTAAAGAAGGCTGCAGTGCAGTTAAGCATTCTGCACATAATCCCCTGCTACGGTAAGAAAATACAGCACATAGAACCTGACAAAGATGCATTAAATCAAGACATATAGAATAAACTGCAATCAGTCAGGAGAGATGAAAACCACACTTTTTTGAGCTAACAGGAACGTAGCTACAGAACTATGTTCTGCAGGCTGCTGAATCATTTGACAATCTAATTAAAAGTACAGCATTTATTTCAGCAGTTGCAGGAAGATCACAAGTTAAACTCTCAAATGAACTCGGAAGTTTTGAGTAAAACATATCAATACAAACAAATAAGGCTCAATAATTTCATCATACAAACTCAGCCATTATAGTATTTGACGCACCATGGCCAGTAAAAGTGTGTAGGAATTAAACTGTTTAAAAGTGCACTATGGGCAGCAAGAAAATTTAACTCGCAGTGGGGACAATACGGACGTTATCATGAAGCTTGTTGCGGGCTCACTTCGGCGGTCTTCGGCACATCAACGAAAAACTGGTTGGAAAGTTCAGATAAGTCAGCCACTATAAGGAAGTTACAAGAGCCTTTCTGCAGGCCGTCTTCAGCAATTACACACATTAACACAAGTTATGCTCAAGATGTCGCAACTACGTTAGGCGTTAACGAAGATACTTAATACTAGTTCAGCTGTCGTAGACACAAAATTCTGCTGCATGGTCACCCATATATAAAGCAAATACACTCCGCATCCATGACACATTCTGGTGAAGGTCACCAAAGCAAACATTTTCGAGTAGTGATGAGACCATTTCAGGTGACCTAGTACTTTGCAGGTGCGCCTCGGCCAGTAAAAAATTTTTAAGATCCTTTTGTAAGTGTGGGGAACAAAGGAAGTTAGTAGGAGGCCTGCTGCCGGCTGGCTCACTTCAGCGGTTGCACGCACATAAACACAGAATTTGCTGGAAAGTTCAGATATGTCAGCCACTATAAGGAAGAGACAAGAGCCTTTCTGCAGGCCGTCTTGAGTAGTTACGCATACTGACAAAAGTTATGCTCAAGATGTCACAACTACATTCGGCTTTAACGAAGCTACTTAATACTAGTTCAGCTGTCGTAGACACAGCTGCTATATGGTCACCTTTTTATAGAGCAAATGCACTCCGCATCCATGACACATTCTGGTGAAGGTCACCAGAGCAAACATTTTCGAGTAGTGATGAGACCATTTCAGTTGAGCTAATATTTTGCAGGGGCACCTCGGCCAGTAAAAGAATTTTAAAATCCCTTTGTAAGGGTGGGGAACAAGGGAAGTTAGTAGGAGGCCTACTGCGGACTGGCTCACTTCAGCGGTTGCAGGCACATAAACGCAAAATTTGCTGAAGAGTTCATAGGTGTCTAAGCCATCAAGGAAGGTACTTTATTTAGGCTTTCTGTAGGCTTGCTTCAGCGGTCGCACACAGTAAAAATACTAAAGATTTTAGAGATACATTGGACATTAATAAAGTTACTAAAGACTCACTTTAGCAGTTACAGATCTGAATAGAACTGGAGAGTTCCCAGGCACAAAAACAGTTACAAGACATTTGCTTCAGCTCAAAACCAGAGTTTACAGGTACTAGAAGTTACAAAATCCTTGCTCTGCTTGAGTGGTCACATTACAAATTCACCTCAAGAGTTCGCAGGCTCGAAGGCCTCTATAAGCAAGTTAACAGAGAATGAATGCGGCCTTCCTTCCGTGGTCGCAGCCAAATACTGCTTAAGACGTCACAGGTACGTTGGCTACTACACAATTCACCAAAACCATGCAGCACGCTTGCTTCAGTGGTCACACACACTAAAATACATTGTATGAGTTCACCCGTGCCAAAAACCAACATGTTTTTGTGGGTTTGCTTCAGCAGTCACACAAACATAAATTCATCCTTTAACGATTCCCAAATATCAGACGGCCTCAAAGGAAGTGGCCAGAGGCTGACTGTGGCTGTTTTTCCAAGGCTGCAGATACAAGTACTCCTGAAAAGATCACAGATATTCTAATGACTATACAATTTTCTAAAGCGTACTGCAGGCCGGCTTCAGCGGTCACAGACACAAAATGCATTGCAGTTCACAGGTACTAAGAAATTAAGTGAGGCATTTCTGTGGACTTACTTCAACAGTCACATAGACAAGTTATCTCAGCGTTTACAGGTACATAGGCCCCTGAGAAAGTTACCACTTGCTGGGTGCAGCCTTTCATCCATGGTTGCAGATGCAGAGCAGAACAGATCACAGGTATGTTGACGACTACACAATTTACTAGTCACGCTGCAAGAGGATCATTTCAGTGGTCGCAGACACGAAGATACAAGTATTCAGATGAGAGGTGCCAAGAAAGTGAGATAAGAAAGTTAGCAGATTTCTGTGGGCCTGCTTCAGCACTGAGCAGCAACGAAGAATGATGTCGACCCAAAGTGACATCAGGCTGATGGAAGGCACACAGCATGGCTGTAAGGTATGCAAGAAAGACGTGTTATATATATATATATATATATATATATATATATATATATATATATATATATATATATATATATATATATATATATATATATATATATATATATATATATATATATATATACATATATATATATATATATATATATATATATATATATATATATATATATATATTATATATGTACACAAATTACTATCCATCATGTGCATGTTAGCAAGCTGCACAGTTAACAGCAATCTGCTGGTTCTGACAGCAACTTTGCTTCCTTGTGGCTTTATACAAACTAGCTGAGCTGACAGTCATCAGAAAAGAAGTAATAATTTCAACTCTGTGCAAAAAAAAGGCATTATCCTAATGTCTCTACGTCAGCACGGCTTTGTAAAACGAGCTGATAACAGTAATAATGGCGAATGGCGAAGCAGTGATTGCGATAGCAGATTAGCAGACAGATATAATGCAGGGATGGAGAGAGAGAGTGAGAGAAATAGAAGATAGGAAAGGCAAGGAGGTTAACCAGACGCACATTTGGTTTGTTACCCTGTACTGGTGGAAGGGGTATGGGGACGAAGAGAGAGAGAGGAGAGAGAGGGCACAGTTTCGCGCACAGTTAAAGGTTCGCACCGAGTCCACACACGGTTACCAAGGCCTGCTGACTTTGGGTATTTTAACAACGTTTTCGTGGCTTTCTGTGCCATCGACGCGTTCGGCCATGGTCCAAGGATCTGCATTATTGAAAATGGTCTGTAGTACAGTTGGTTCAATGCTGCCCGGGGAACTTCACGCTCGACGTCGTATTGGGGACAGATACATAGAATGTGTTCAATCGTTTCTGTGGTTTCACAAGAGCCGCACATGGCGTATCCCCCCATTCCAATGCGGAATGAGTAGGCCTTCGTAAATGCCACCCCGAGCCAGAGGCAGCACAATACTGCCGCCTCAGAGCGGGAAGCTCTTGATTGGACTTGTAGCTTTAACGGTGGATCCAGCCTATGAAGATGACACTTCGGGAGGTTGGTCATAGCTTTAGCCACAATATGAAACTTTCTTGCAGCGACGGTTCTGGATAAGGGGATTGGAACTGGTTGGGCTTCCAGATGGGCAGCCCGGGCGGCTTCTTCAGCGAGGTCATTACCAGCAATATATGGATGGAAGCGGCCAAGAAAGCTTTGGAGCAGCTCTCGGAGCAGCAAATTTTTCCCTTCGAGCAGATTTGAAGCATGAGTTGTCCGTTTTGGAGCAGTAAACACGTGTTTTGGAGCAGCTTAGTAATTAATGTCAATATGAGGGAAATACAGGCATATGAAGAAAAGGTGTTCCTTATTTGATTTTGCACAATACTATAAGGTTACGGCAGATCAGTTCTGGGGAAGCCTGCAAGGCATGCAAAATTCATTACAAGGAAAAATTTCCATCCACATGACTGTAGCATGAATCTAGAAGGAAACTCATACAGGTTACATACCGGATTTGCCAAGTAAATGTGGCCTAGAAAAAAAAATAACCGAGGGCTTTCCTTTCATAGTCTTGTGTTATGCTAGTCGAGTGTATTTCTTTATTGTGAACACGCTACTAATATTTCATTTTAATGAACTAACATTTATTACCATACTTATTCAATAAGGTGCCAATGCAAAGGTTGTGCAATACTCCAAAAAATGACTCATAACAACCAGTGGCGTAGCCAGAAATTTCGTTCGAGGGGTGGGGGGGGGGGGGCTCACGCACCGGATCGGCCTCGTCCTTATAGAATTTGTCGAGGGATCAAATACATTATTAATAACTGCATTGCCATTGCAAAAGATGCTGCAAACGAATTCTTGAACGCTACTCATCGTCAAGACAAGAAAAATATGTATTTCTTCATAAAAGAATATACTCGTATGTCTCAAAAATTGTGCTCGAAATAACTTATTTCAGTGCTTCCATGTTTTATGTTTATTTAATACGTAAAGATAACACACGAACTTTAAAATTATATCAGTTTGAAGCCAGCAAAGCAGTGCATGCCGCTGATCTGAAAACTGTAAAGGCCATGAAATGAACAAGTTGAGGACAAATATTTTAATGAAACTTTGTTAACCTCCCTGCCTTTCTCTCATTTGCATCTCTCTCTGTCTGTGTGATTCAAGAACCTTGTTTACATTTTTGTACATATACAACGACCAGGAGAAAATCTCAATGACGCTGTCCTTTGTTAGAATGTATTGCACAGGAGCTGCTGTCATGGTCGTGTATTGTGACTAATTGCACCGAAATTATAGTCGCAACAGAGAGCACATATAAAAAGCAGTTCTGCAAAAGATGCGCGCGCAAGTCAAATGAAAGTGATTCAATATGAATATATGACTAACGGCATACTTTATTTAAAAGTAGCATCCATGAGCACTTAGACATTTGTCCCAGTGACTAATGAGCCGCGTGGTTCCCGTTTCACAAAACTCCTTGGGTTGCTGCTTCAAAAAGTTTGTAAGTGACTCTTTCACGTCATCGTCCGACACGAATCTGGTTACTTTAGCTGTTTTTTTTTTCAATTGCTCCAATTTGTGGAAGTCACAAGGCGACACGTCTGGGCTTTATGGCGCATGTTGCAGCGTTTCCCACTTGAACTTTGCCAGTATTGTGTTAACCACATCAGCGTCGTGGGGACGGGCATAGTCGTGGAGCAAGATGACCCCATTCCGCAATTTTCCACGCCGTTTGTTTTTGATTGGGACAGGTAGCCGATCCGATCTTTTACAATATCAGAAACGATTGATAGTCTCTCCAGCTTTATCAAATGACCGCTGACAACAACAAAAAAAAAGACAACAACACCTTTCCGGCGGAAATGACGACCTTTCTTTTCTTGGGGGTGGTGAATTCAGATGTTTCCACTGTACGCTTTGCCGTCGTGTTTCAGGCTCGTGGTAGTAGCACAATGATCCGTCCCCGGTCCCAATTGCAGACAAAAAGTCGTCACCCTCATTGTGGTACCGGATTAGATGAATCAAGGCAGCGCCGAACCTCTCCGTCTTCTGGTGGTGGTTCAAAATCTTAGGCATCCATTTCGCACACAAGATTCGATAACCGAGGTGTTCATGAATTATGGTGTGACCCAAACCGTGACTGATCTTCACACGCCCGGCCAATTCATCGATGCTCATCCTCCGTTGTTGTCTAATCAGCCTTTGCAATTGTGTTGGGGGTGATTGCATGGTAGCTTTGGCACGGTCTTGGATTGTCTTTGCAACGTTTGAACCATTTTCTCCAACGCGTCACAGCGGCCAATGAAATGCAATGTTCAACGTACATGACAGCCATACGGCGACTAAGTTATTTTTGGGGAAACATTTTCAGCGGCCGAAAACCTCGCGATACCACGCTGTTAAACTTTTGGAGTGTCCATTATGCAACGAAACCAAGTTCAACCTAGTGTACGAGGAGATTAAAGGACCCCTCACCAGGCTGCATAAAAACGCTGGAAGTTACGTGTCCTCTAGGGAGTGTACCACCACAAACATTTTTCAAATCGGCTCATTAATAGCCGAGATAGAAATATTTCAGTGCCGCCAACCCATGATTTCAGGAGGCGAGCTCCATTGCATAGTGCGACTCTACACTCGCCCCGTCTAGCCTCCGCCAGCGAAATTTCTTCCCTGCGTTCCCCCATGCCATACCTCATGACAAATACGTCATACGCCTTTACTTTTTTTTCTCCTCGCTTTTTTTTTTCGGCGCTTCGCACTTTCGCTGGCGGCATTGCGCGCGAGCTGTTATCGTTTCACGCAGCGCACAATTTTGCGCGCTGTGCACAAGGACACATGACTAGCGCTGTAATTCAGTGCCACACGAATACTGAGGCAGAACAAGCGGATCGCAGAATATGATCACGGCGCTAGAATACGTTAGAAAATAATGGCATAGTTTGGGTGCCTGCGCACGTGACCGCACGACCGTGGGAACAAGCAGACAAAGTGGAAGTACATCTCTCTTGCTTCGGTGCGAAGTAAACAAAAAAAAAAAACACGCTGACTTTCCGTTTGTATCTTTTATTATTTCTCTAAACTTCAATTCGTCAATTCAAGCAACAGATCCCACAGATAACAGACGTTGTCTTGAATAATTGTCGAAGTCACGTGTCACCACGAACGACGTCACACTGCGGACACCAGTACATAGGCGCAGGTACCCGAGTGCGTCATCCTCCTACTTAGAGCGCGACGGCCGCGAGGAGCAGGGAAAACGGCGTTCAGTTTGAAATTTCAGATCTTTCCGCGGTGCGTAGCAATGTAATACTTTGCAAACACGATCGTTATCGCGCAATGTATGATCTGCGCTTGTCAGCTCAAAATGGCCAGACCTGGTGAGGGGCCTTTTAAAGAACCTTTAACCTCACACCTCCGTGTCACTTTTGTAAATGAGAGATGACTCTGTGCAACGCTCATGCCTCGCACATAATGAACCGAACCATTATTGCGGGGGTGGGTTGGCTCACTTTCATTTGACTCGCCCTCGTGCATTAGAAATGCGAATATACAATGCACTATACAAATGCGAAGATACAGCTTGATAAAGGGCAAAAAAGCGTCACTGGAAACAAAGTTCACTGCACGTATACACAAAACCTCGAAACAAAATATTTAAATATACCTATAAGTCTCCAAAAAATCTACGTATCTAAGAAAAAGTCACTGGATATAATGCGTCAAACAAGGCATATAAACATCTTGCGCAACAACAGATTCACAGATCACAGCCCCCTCTCCCTCCACTCCCCCCGATGTATCGCACGCGACGGAAGGCGGCGCGCTTCCTCCCCGTTGTTCTCCCTTTCGCACACAAGATTGAGCCACCATTGTCGGCTCACCCATGTCCCCTTACGCTTTCACTCGCACATTCAGCAGGGGGTGCGTGGTCACGATGTTATCGCCCTTGGACTTTATACGGAAAATGAGGGCGTGGCGACGGCAGGAATGCGCCTAGAGTGCCCAAATAATTGCTATCGCAATAATATAATAAGAGTATCCGGTAACTGAAGCATTCCGTGGCCCATTTATTTCTCCAAAAGAAGAAGTAGAGAGAGAGAGAGTAAAACTTTATTCAATGTAAATAAAATGAAGCTCGATGGTTGGAGCCCCTATTCCAGGGCCCCACTGGCACGAGCGGCTCGCTGGGCTTGGTCCAGAAGAGCCAACTGGCTCTCCCGACCCTCGTCCGCAAGCCATGCCTCCCACTGCCTATTCCTCATTACTGGATGTTGCTGTAATATGGGACTGTCTATGTGCGGAGGCCTCCTGGGGCACTCCCATGTGATGTGTTTTAGTGTGGGTGTGTCTGTGCACCACGGGCACTCGTCAGAGAACCTCGTGGGGTGTATTCTGTGTAGGTGGTGCAGGTTGGGGTATGTATTCGTCTGAATACGACGCCAGTCCCTCTCCTGTTCGCTGTTTAAATCGGAGTGAGGATGTCCAAAACGTCTCCGCTCCTGCCTTTGCTGTAGGAGGATGTCACGAGAATTCGGTGGAAGGACGTCGCTAGGCCATGCCGTTGCTCGGACGTTCAAACCTCGAGCAATATGGTCTGCCCTAGCGTTTCCTGCCAGTCGCTCGTGTGCCGGACACCAGACGATAGTGTGGTGCCCCTCTAGTTGAGTGCCTAAAATTTTGATTATTGATTTGGGTGCCGTTCCTTGTAAAAACAGGCGGCAAGCCGCTTGTGAGTCGGATAATATGACAGCCGAATTGGTTTGGCGCTCGGCGTCCTGAATGGCCAAGGCAATGGCTGCAGCCTCTGCCACGCATGCCGAGGCGGTTTTGAAGGATGCCGTTGTTACGTTGTTGTTGCATGTAGAGACTATGGTGAAAGTGTCTGAGCTGGCTCGACTGGCATCCGTATAATACACCCCCGGTCCCATGCCGAAACGTTTGTGAAGGGTCTTTGCCCTTGCTCTGCGTCGTCCGGGATGGTACTTGGGGTGCATGTTTTTGGGAATTGGGGCCACCGCGATGTGCGATCGAAGATTGCGGTCTATCTGTGCCGTTTCCTCTCCGCAATACTGGGGTCTCAGGGGAAAGCCTAACCTCGCCAATACTTCCCTGCCCTGAGTTGAAGAACAAAGTCGTTCTTTCTGGGGATATAACGTCGCGACTGCGTACTCGTCAAAAGTATTGTGCAGGCCCAGTCCCTCGAATCTCTCTGTGCTAGTGCATTCGGGAAGACCAAGGGCGGCTTTGAAGGCTTTTCTTATTATTGCGTTTGCCTGTTTAATCTCTTGGTTTGTCAAGGCCTGATACGGAAGGGCGTATGTGAGTCGGCTAATTACGAATGCGTGAACCAGGCTGATGGTCTCTCCCTCAGTTATGCCGTCTCTGCTTCTTGCCACTCTCCTTATCATTCTGGCCACGTTTCCTGTGACCGCCTTTAGTTCTTGTACGGTGTGAGATGTTCCAGCATTCTGCTGTATCCACATCCCCAATATTCTGAAGTAATAAAATTGAACTTTCACCTTGCGACAATTTGCTGCGCCGCAACAATGCCTTTCTTTCTTTTGTGAGGTGGGGGCACGGAAATGAAAAGAAACGCAAGGAAAGCAGGTGGGCCATAAGCTAATGCCTACTTTGGGCACCTAATGTGGCTACGAAGGAATGTCGAAGAAAGCGTTAGACTCTTGGTCCACAGACAACCATAGGCATACTGCTCGGTATTCTACACCGGCGAGACAAAATTTTGCTGAGAGGTTGCGCTCAAGCGAACGCGTTGCAATCCGTCGAGTCCGTCGAATGGCGGCGAGTGACCATGCAGTGTTTCTTTTTCTCGTCTGCTATCCAGAAGCGTCCAAAACTATGCCAGGCGAAAATCCACTCGGCCAGAGAAAAACGAACGCGCATCGAAGTGCGCCGCGCGGTGGTCGGGGCAACACGATAAAAACGCATGCGCTCTGGCTAGTTCCGGCAGCCCGCGGGTAGCGAGAAAAAAAAAAAAGAGGTTCAATGTGTTCTCGCGAATAAAAGTCAAAGTACAAAAATAAATAAGACGTTACCTTTGCTGGCTTTAGTGTATTGACATGGATGCTTTGGCGCAGGTGAAAAAAAAAAATGTTGATATTCTTTTCTGTGACATAACGGCACAAATGAATCACCACAACACTTCATCTCATCGGACCTTACTGCGTGCTTTGTCAACTTGTCTGATATTTTGTTGATCTGGCTTGTCTCATTGTATGATCCCATGTACGACTTTAGGAAAGTCAATGCACCTTTGGCGTCAAATGTTCATAACAACATTAAACCCACAAAGTTTCGGAGTTGAAAATCTAAAGAACGTCTTCGGAAATGTCAATGCACCTTTCGCATCAAAAGATTATGAGAACTTTATAGCCATAATGTTTAAGAATTGAAATCTATGCGTTCCGTAGATTCCGCGGCCTTCGCGAGATGCCACGACGAGCCCGCTCATCATCAAAACGCCCTTGAAATTTCCTGCTCGGATGGAGCTCCTTGCGTTATGTGACTCTCGGTGCAGAGGCGTTGCCGTGAAATACAGCCCGATTTCGCAACGTTCGCGCTGATATGTCTTTTCGAGCGTGAAAAGGAAATTCTTGACAAAATCCAGCATGAGTTCCGGCGCCGGAGGTTGTTTTGGTCAGGGGCGCACGACAGCACGAAATAAATTCGGGGGGAAGAGGCTGAAGCCCCATCAGCCCCCCCCCCCCCTACTGGCTACGCCCCTGATAACAACGTATATAGCGACCTATACTCGCGGACAACTTTTCTTGGCTATGCAGTGAAGGCTACGGAAACCAAGCGCGCCTCTTTTGCCGCTGCTGGAACTAATCCCTCAGTTTCGTTCACATTTTCTTACGTGGGAAAGAGAAAAAATATTTTTGTTTTGTTTTTTTACAGCACCGATGTAAAAAAACACGCGAGACCATCGCACGTTTTGCACATTGATTAAACGCAAAATGGCGCCCGTGTCTTCTGGTGAGTGTTTCTCGCTTGCTGTCCCGCCAATCAACTCCCCTGAGAGGCTGTTGATCAACTTCAGCAACAAAATATTGTTGAAGCACACAAAAGAAGTGTTTGCAGTGTCTGCGCGGAAATCAAGCGAACCCATCTGGAAATCGCAACTTTCGGCATGTACAAAAGAGTCAGCGAGCTGACTGTTGCGCTGACAGTGTCGGTGGCGCGTCCAAGCCCTAACCGACGCCATACGGCTATTTCGGAGCTCCGACGCAGGCTGCGGTGTACGCTGTTCAGAACTTGATTCATATCGGATGTGAATAAGCATTGATTGGCGCCGATTTAGTTGTATCTGCCTTCACTAAAGAGGTTGTGCGAGGTTGGCGACACCGAAACCGGTGCCGAGCGCGCCCGGACTACATCGCGTACGAATGGTCATGAGCAGAAGCTCTGCCCCCGTAGCTTTCGCTTCATAGCCAAGAAAAGCTGTCCGCGAGTTTAAGGCATGTGTGGTCCTTTTTTCTGACAAAAGAAAAGCAAGAGAAAGCCTGGGAATTTTTTATCCACGTGACACGTGCCCTCGCACCCATAGTATAAGTGGTAACAGACGTAAACGTCATCAGTGCATTGTGTCTATTACGAAAGTGCAAACCTGGGTCATGGTCTTGTAGCGGTTCGGAAAGCGAACCGTTCTCATATGAAGCGGCGAAACTCTACTGAAGAAAAATGTGTTTCAGGATTCACTCCTCCATGTTTAACGGGAGATCTGCTGAGTCACTGTTCAAATTTCTCTTTTACGGCAGCCTCAATCATTCAGAAGAGTCAAAATCCTCTGTTTCATGTAAAAAAAGAGATACGTTTTAATAAAAACAGTTACTAAATACTCAGGGTTCTATTACTGAATAGTTTTGACCCTGTTTTGATCCGCGTCTCCATACGGAGACACGGTGTCTTACTCAAACATTATTTACCACGCCGGCGACTCATACGCACCGCGCGAAATTTAAAACTAAAGACGTTTTTGTTTGCTGCGCCATCTTGTTCACAGTCCAAGAATAAAATTTTTGTTTTTTGAGTAATTTTTTAATCTACAAATGGCGGCAATCTTTAAATGTGGGACATAGATCGCCGTACGCTATTGGATCTTGCCGTTGGGTGCGGGAGTCGGCCGACGTTGAGGAGGATTTTGAGATGAAACTGGAGGTCTATTTACATTATTTACAGCCACAACACAAAGTAATTAACAGTCATAAAGTCATTGACGGCCGGCAGCAAATCGGATGCTGCGGCCCGTGGCAAGTAGGACGAATGAATGAAGGAATGCCTCTCTCTGCTCCCTGTCTCTCGCTTTTACCCCTTCGGTGTCTCGGGGTCATGACATTTTCGGCCAATCGTCGAGGCCGCTCAGGTGTCGTCATTTTCCTCCAATGGTAGGCGCCCGTGCAAGTGCCGTCACATTCGGCAGATGGGGTTGCTCCAAGGGCTCCACTGCCGGACAGGTGACTTGTGACCGGCGTTGCCTCCTGGTCTGCAAGCGCTCAGCTGGAGGAAACGGGTTGTTCTCCTAACGATCTTTCAGAGCTGCAAAACAGCTTTGCTCAGAACCGTGCCAGGCTCCCGTTGCACTTTCGGGAAGAGTCAAGCAGGGGTGGAGTCAATAGCTCGACGGGCGGCAGCTGAGGTGGGTGTCGCCAACTTGTCTGACAGGTCCGGAAACGTGTTAAACGCGCTCCTGCGCACCTTAATTGGAATGCGACGGCGATGGGATGTGGTCGGGGAACTCGAGTGATGCCAGGAAAATGGTCCGTATCCAACAATGCCATATTTGATCGTGAAGAGGGTAGATGCTTTAGTTGCCGGACCATCGAGCAAGTGACGTCGGTCTGGCAATTATGTCGCGTCCTCGAGTGGTTTTCTGGATATCAGTGACTCATAGTTTGACGTCTGATCAATAGGATTTCGTTCGAGCCAAGCAGACCTGCAGAACCAGCCCATACTGTTGTTTTTGCATTTGAGATATAGGTCTGCGCTGTAGTTTAGCATGGTTTTGTTTAATGTCCTTCCTCAACAGCTCATTTTCAGTCACTGTCCTTGCTCTAAATGTGCTGCGGTCATTTTTTGTGTGAAGTACGATGCGAAAGACCACTGGCCTCAGCAAATTCAGTCGCCGTTTCTGCAGCGGTGCAAGTACAAGTAGTGTGAGGCGAAAACCAGGGTCCGCTGCCGGAAATGCGATGTTTTCCTGTGCATCGCAGCTGAGAAGGACTGCTTTCTTCAATATCACAACATGTGAACCCGTTGATGCACCACTCGCACAACCTTGCATAAACAATTTCCCTCCTTTCTGTAACCTGCCAAAGCGTACGTGCAAAAAAAATTAGTATTGAGTCACGATGTCTCCCTATCAAGACCCGACCGAATTTGCATAATCATTGCCCTTGAAAGGTGAATTTTTCCTCCGCACTCTGGACACTTATACCATAAATACCTGCAATTTTCAAAATTTTCCCTGCAGAATATCATAATTCGTGACACAAGGGGCTACAGTCGGGCACTCAAGTCAGTCGCCATTGAGTGCTGTGTGGTTTCTGGGCCGATGAACTGTGAAGCCAGGTTCCCAAGACTTTTGCTTCGGTACAAGCCGGACGGCCTAATTTCCTCAAGCATGTCGGGGAGTCTGGCATTGTTCGTTGAATAGGGAAAAATGGTGGAGATATAAAATATTCACCAAGATAATTTCTAATAGAATAAAGGCGACACTGGACTTCAGTCAACCAAGCGAACAGGCTGGCTTCAGGAAGGGATACTCTACAATGGATCACACCCAGGAAGGGATACTCTACAACGGATCACACCCATGTCATCAATCAGGTAACCGGGAAATCCGCAGAGTACAATTAGCCTCTCTATATGGCTTTCATTGATTACGAAAAGGCATTTGATTCAGTAGAGATACCAGCAGTTATAGAGGCATTACGTAATCAAGGAGTACAGGACGCTTAAGTAAATATCTAGGAAATATCTACAGAGATTCCACAGCTACCTTAATTCTCCACGAGAAAAGTAGGAAGATGCCTATAAAGAAAGGGGTCAGACAAGGCGACACAATCTCT
Source organism: Dermacentor variabilis (assembly GCF_050947875.1). Taxonomy (NCBI): domain Eukaryota; kingdom Metazoa; phylum Arthropoda; class Arachnida; order Ixodida; family Ixodidae; genus Dermacentor; species Dermacentor variabilis. The sequence continues at coordinate 210,217,791 of NC_134568.1, forward strand.
CCAGTGCTATTCACTGCGTACTTGGAAGAAGTATTCAAGCTGTTAAACTGGGAAGGCTTAGGAGTGAGGATCAACGACGAATATCTCAGCAACTTTCGATTTGCAGATGACATTGTCTTGTTCAGCAACACTGGGGACGAGTTACAACAAATGACTGAGAACCTTAACAGAGAGAGTGTAAGAGTAGGGTTGAAGGTTAATATGCAGAAGACAAAGATAATGATCAATAGCCGGGCAAGGGAACAAGAGTTTATGATCGTCAGTCAGCCTTCTATAGAGTCTGTGAAGGGGTTCGTTTACCTAGGCAAATTACTCACAGGGAACCCTGATCATGAGAAGCAAATTTACAGAAGAATAAAAATAGGTTGGAGCGCATACAGTAGACATTGTCAGTTCCTGACTGGAATCTTACCGTTATCATTGAAAAGAAAGGGGGGCAATGAATGCAGTGTACCGGTGCTAACACATGGGGCGGAAACTTGGAGACTAACAAAGAAGCTTGAACAAGTTAATTATCGCGCAAAAAGCGATGGAACGAAGAATGCTAGGCTTAGCCTTAAGAGACAGAAAGAGAGCGATGGTGGATCAGAGAGCAAACGAGGATAGTCGATATTCTAATTGACATTAAGAGAAAAAAAATGGAGCTGGACAGGTCATGTAATGTGTAGTTTGGTAACCGGTGGACCATTAGGGTTACATAATGGGTGCTGTAATGTTTGGAGTCGGGCATGCAATAGATGGTAGCTGGCCCATGCCGTCGTCCAACTTATCCAGGCTGAGGACGTTGAAGGGAGAGACTTGTTCTCATCGAGAACGAGGAATATCGGATTTATTTACAGTATTTAAATGAGGAAGTTACAGTTCATCAGTCTAACATGACTGAAAAAGGAATGCGCACCGAGGAGCCGCCAACGGCTCCTTAAATACACGATGTCCTCCCTAGATCCCCTATAGGTGAGGGAAAGCGGCCGTTCAACCTGCTACCAATTCGGGGCGTTCAAAGTAATCGTAGCCGACCCGCCTTTGAGGGGGAGGGCTTACGCACTCACTTCCGCACAAGTTTCACTGACCACACCGAGGTGAGAGGGTTCTCGCAGACACGGGTCCTGCCCCGAGCAGGCGCCTCTTCATCCCAGTGTTGACTCCGCAGACAATGGCCGCCGTGTCTGTCCATGACTTCTAAGCCCCGTGAGACGGCCGCAAGACATCTCCCAAGATTTCCACCGCTTCAGCCGTGACGGTGACGGCGAATCCACTAACAATACTTGGTCTGCCGACCGCGTTTAGTCATAGCGGCGCCGAGGGTGTGTTGATGCGGCACATCGTCGACCCTATAATACGAGTCGCCGCAGCAGGTGGGGAAGGGTTCCACGGTCGCTTCTCGGAAGCTCGCCACCTCAGCAGCTGCAGCTGGCTGGGAAAATTTTGTAGGTCGGTACCCTTGCCGGCCGTTCGTAACAGCTCCTCCATGGCCCGGAAAATCTCGGCTGACCAGTGCTGATAACCGCTGGGTAGGAAGAGAATGGCTTGTGACAAAGGGGGGGGGGCGTTTGGCTTTCCGGATCACCCATTTCCATGACAGAAACTCAAAAGGTCCTCTCTGTACTTAGTAGGTACGACTAACTGATCGGGAATCCCACCCTTTCGGTCTCTGTATTGCCGATACAACAATCCTCCTCTCTCTTGTATCCTCACATTGCGCCAAGCAATGCTTTCTTTAGCTGTGTGATGTAGTTTAGCTAAGCTGCTATCCTTCTTTTGCTCAGCTGCCAGTGACTCTCTGTGCACACGTAAGTGCTGATCAAAGTTCTTTGAGGCTGGTGATAGGAATGACCCTGTCTCACTTGCGAGTGCGCCAGCTGGCTCTTCTTGCAGGCGTGAACTTTGATACCCTAGTGACCCGCTCTTATTGAGCTCTCAGCCGGCAGGGTTTCCTCAGCCGTTTTTTCGTCCACCGAGCCTAGCTCGGATTCTGTTGATGAAGTTACCTCTTTTGCTACTTCCGCTGAGCAGCCTTTGCATTTCCAGTCGAAAGCAACGCGATTTTACGAGCTTGGCTTCGCGTCAACGCCTCTACTACGCCCTCTCCCAGTTTAAGCCCTTTGTCACGCAGTAACTGATACGACCGATTCGAAAAAAATGTAAGGGTACTGCAGCGACAAAAATTTGGAAACTGCAGCCTCGGTCACGAGCTCCCCGAACGGTCCACTAATTTTGACTTTGGCCATGGGCAGACACGGGCTGTGTTCTTCTACAACCTGTTTGATCCATGGTACTTCTTCAGTGAAGTAATCTACCGTCACGTAAGACGGATGGACAATGTCCATAGTGGTGGCACTGTCTCGCAGCACCCGGCATGGTTTGCCATTAACTTGCAGGTCGTGAAGATATGGGCTAAAAAGTTCCATATTCTCGTCTTTTTCATCCACGTGGGAGAAAACTACGCTAGGCTTCCCGCAACTTACAGCGATATGTCCGAGTTTGCGGCACTTATAGCAGCGGATCGGTATGAAAGATTCCAATTTTCTTTTCTGTTCTTTTTGTGCGGTTTCTGCGTTAAGTTTATCCTCGCTCTTTTCTGCGGGCTTTTCCTCCACGTCTACAGGCTCCAATCGTCTAGTCTGCGGACCATTTTTGAACGGAAATAGTTTCCGCGGTCCATTTCGACCGTCCCAGTTTCCGTCCTTGGCGTTCAACTTTCTACGCGTTGCGTACTCTTCTGCTAATTCAGCCGCCATTTCCACAGTGTTTACATTCCCTCTGTCTTGCACCCACAGTTTCACCGCTTGGGGGATGCTTTTGTAAAACTGCTCTAGACACATGCATTCTATGATCATGTCTCTGCTGTCGTACGCTTCCGCGCTTTTCAGCCACTCGACTAGGTTGGCCTTTAAGCTATATGAAAACTCCGGATACCTCTCGCTATCTTTCTTGCCTGTGCTCCTAAACCTTTGCCGAAAAGCTTCGGCTGAAAGGCGGTATTTCTTCAAGAGA